>NC_140594.1:511105494-511535494 GCF_964204655.1 Triturus cristatus
TACCTCAGGGTGTTCATTTACCCTACCACCATTTACTAATGGTACATTACATCCCTTCAATACCTGAGAGCTATAGGTAAGCCTCATCGGGGGATGCCCTTGTGTGTAGGTCTTGACAGTCCCCATGGCCCCTGGCCCCGTCCTGTCGCGGACGGGCGCAGACGGGCAGGTCTTTGGCTTGTCTTCGGCGCCGGCAATGGCGCCCCTCTGCGCGCAACCGCTGCGCGCTTTGGCCGACGAGGGGCTAAATAGGCTGAGTGCAAATCTGTTAGAGCGCTAACCACTCACCTGTTCCGGGGTTAGTGGGCAACTGAGTCTGATTTAAAAAAAGAGGGGCTCTAGTGCTTCTGCCCAGAAATTCACATTGTCTTTGAAAATCACTGGGGCAAAGCTGTTTGGGTCTGGGGCCCCTTCTCTCCTGCCTTTGTGATTTGGCTCCTGATTTGATTCATCCAGAGTGACCTCAGAGAGTGGCATGGTCAATTTGCTGCTAGAGGAGAGTGTGCCTGAGGTTGATGCTCTTTAGAGAGATGTTTGGCCAGGCACTAGTTGGTATCAGACTGGCTTTTAAACCTGTGGGCTCTGCATGTGTTTCCTGTTTAAGATGCTCCCCCATGATATGTTGCCCAAACATCTTCAGGTATGTGAGAGGTGATTCCCCCAATGAGGGGTGTGTTAACTTGTTGATCATCCCCCAGAATCATAAACTATCATTGTGGTTGATATCTGCCAATAGCTTTCTCGTGTTCTGTTGATGGTCCACTTTAGCCTCTTCAGTGCTTTTTTTGCTGTTATAGTGATCCTTACAGAGCAAAGACCTCTGGGGTTTGTTGAAAGGATCTTAGAGTGCTATTCATAGATAGTTTGAGTTGCCTAGGATGAATCCTTTGGACTTTTGGAATGTGCCCCATCTCATTGCATTTTTGGGGAGGATTAGCTTTAAGCAGTACAGCAAACTTTTCCCCTATCTTGGTGGTGAAAGACTCCCACCTTTCTGTTTTGCTTTCTGATGAGCTCCCATGTACCCATAGGAGTGTCATTTCAGACTGGGATAGGTGCTCTATGGTTGCCTGAGTGAACTTAATCCTTTTGTAGTTGACCATAAAAAGGGTGTTAGGAAATTCCTCAACCCCGTTAAAAATAGTCATGATTGTTATTAGGATTGTCCCTTGAGGGCAATGGTCACTGTCGCCTCTGTCACCTAGACAGAATGAAATGACCCATTGGTACAGTGGGAGAGAGACAAAGGTTCAGTCTATTATTGTGCAAGTAGATGAGGTGTAGTAGGAGACCACTGGAGCATTATCTTCCTGAAACCTGCCATTAAGAGCTCTCAGAATAAGATTCTCCAGATTGTCCAGTACGTCTGCTCCAACCTTGGTCAAGTGGCCCTGGATGATCCTTCCTTGCACCAGTATGCCTCAAATTGAGGTTTGAGCTACCTGGATTTCATCTTCTGAGGCACCCAGCAGGTGTTAGTTCTAGTCCCGAGTGAGGAAAGTGATCACCGTTTCTCCCGTGCTTATGTAATCCACAAGCTGATTAGCAAACATGACGAGCGGTTTTGGCTTTGTCTTTCAGGTGGATGTAAGCCTTGATGATTATTATCTCAGTAGCCGGGTTCTGAGGCGAGGTGGCGATTTTAACAGCATTAATTGTTAGCAAGGTGGAGTAGCTGAGGCAATGCAAGCTATTGAAACATAGGTTGCCAGAACCAAGTAATTGGCCATACTTTGTCCCTTTTGCTGCAGACGTGAAGAGGCACATGAATCCGTGAAAACTGCGGGGTTCATCCAGCCAGGTCTCCTGCATCAGGACTATATTGAAGGTTCTGATGTAATTGATAAAATCCAGGTCCTGTAGTTTTATAGTGAGACCGTTTCCGTTTCATGCACACATTCGAGAGTGATCTTTGTAGCGCTTGAATCCTGCCACAGTTTCCAGTGCTTGTCATTGGTTGCCGGGTAGACTATGGATTGTTCTGGAGATCCACTTAAGATCAGTATCTGAGTAATGTAGGTCGGTTGTGTTCCGACGACCCATAGGTGCTTTTAGGGTGGACCTCATCCTCCTTGGTCAGTGCCCCAAAGCTCCTTTGAGGACATAGCGGGTTCGGTTGTTAAGGCCAACTTGCTCACTGTCCTGGCCCGATGGTAGCACAGAAGGGGGTGATGTCTATACCCCAATTCTCAAAAGCAGAGCTTTCTGCATGTATTTTATGTGCAATTGAGGTAGTTATCCAGGTTGTCTTGGTAGCTTTGCTCCTCAGGAGTGATTCAGAATGAATGAATTCTGTTGCCAGGAGGTCCATTGTGCATAGGCTGGCTAAGTGAAAATGTGTGATAGCAGCGGTAGGATGTTGCCTCTATTCAGGATATCAACTGTACTTCTTGATTTATGAGTGGGTCTAAATGTAAGAATGTTTGTGTCAGGCAGCTAGTTAGTCACTTCCTGGGTTTGATTGGTCATAGCTCCAGAGTGGGAAATATCTAGCCCTTGTTGCTCGTGCCACATTTAGTCCCATTCATCAGATTGCTTCCGTTTGCCATTGTAACAGTGATGTTGAGTGCATCCTGGATTTGGTGGAATATAACACCTAAGTGCTGAGTGGGAGGTCTATGACCTTCGGGCGGTGTTTGGATCCCTTCATCTGTACTCTCTCTGGCTGTTGTTGTATCAGTAGGGATGTTGTTCATAGTTGCCTGGTGATGGTCTCCTCAGAGGTGTGCATTGTTTTTAGCGTGCTGACCCTGGTCAGGAATGCCTGCTGCCCAGTGTTGGTTTCCCACAATGTTGATTCCTGGACAGGGCTTTGGGAGAGGGGCTGATTAACAGTGCTCCTGGTGTCTACTGAGTCATTTTGTGACCAACCTTGAGAGCTTTGGCTGCTTGTTGACTTGGCTATTCCTTCCTCTGAGAGTCCCTCCTTTGCACACCAGGGGGGTGCGCTGGCTGAAATTATGGAGCTGCCCTGGATAACAGCTGGGGGTGCTAAATGATTCGTCACAGAACCTTGCTGATGAAGGGCATCTTCAGTTCGATGTTGCTTGGGGTCCCCTAAGATCTCTGGTGATTGACTAACCTGTTCGATGAATGTGCCTTTGGAGTCCCCTAAAAGCTCTGGTGATTGACTAACCTGTTCGATGACTGTGCATTTTTTTTGTACATTTATGTCTGAAAATAGAGTAGATATCTGAAAGGTATAGAATGGGCTTTTTGTTCCAGCACTTCCTACTTGGGTCTGCCTTCGCCTTTCATTTTTATTTGTTGTTGTATTTGTTTCTGGGACAACTTCTGGGGTCAGATCTCCCTTCAGCAGTTGTATTTGAACAAGTCTTGGGGCAAGAGAGAACCATGGCGGTTGGGTGGCCCATCTGCGGGTCTTGACATCTTGCCCCTCCGTCCCCTAGTATCTGGTAGGAAGTTTATTCTGTGCAGCTGGTTGGAGGGATTAATGCAGGATCCTGCTCTTTGTGGGGTTGAATCTTTAGCACATTTTGCAGCGGGCATGACAGCCACATCTGAAGCTAAGTTGTGCACCAAGCTATTCAGATTGTGACTGTTTGAAAAGGAAGTTCAAATCCCCTAATTTCCCATCAATGACCACAACAAAAACTGCCAAGGTGCTAAGTAGTGTCAGCTGAACATCCATTTTATCTGATTGATATTGGAGGTCCTCCGCCAGGAGCTGCATGGTTTTTAACAGAGATGCCCAGGTGCTGTTTGTTCTTGCTTGGACCTTGCTTGATCGGTTCTCCCTGCCTGGGATGACCATTTTTCTTCCCGTCACACTGGGAGCCTCCACCTTGTATGAAGGCTGCCATTCTTGATTGGACTATGCTTGGATGGTCCGCCTTGCCTGGGTTGACATTTTCTTCTCCAGTCAGGCAGGAAGCAGCTGCTCTGCCTTGTGTGAAGGCTGCCGGTTTGGGGGCCAAGGGTGCATCTTGTGAGTATGCCATTAACATGTCCTCCCTTTCTTCCATGCCCAGGTATGATAGCAGTGCTTGCTCATCCACTTGATGCCCTGGAGTATCCTCCTGGTGCACTTGGTGCACGGGGATGAGTGATATGGTTTGTCACTATTTCCTGGTGGAGGGAGCTGTGAGGTTGGAATAGGTTGGGGTTTCAGTACCAAGTGTTCTAAGGGGATGGATTATCCTCCAGGGTTATGGTTAGGATCTCATTTAGTTCACAGTTCTGCAGCCTTGTGCTGTATCTTTTGCCGTTCTGTACATCCTGTTCTTCCGTGGTCCTTTTTTGCGGTCTTGTTGTGAAGGGGGTTGGGTCCCATGTTGTTGTGTTCGGGCATTGATTGCCTCTGCTTGATAAGTCTGAGCCTGAGTCCTGCTCATGAGCTGCGATGATATCCACCCGGATCGTTAACCAAGTTTGTCTTGGCACCCACAGTGCCTGATCATGGGTTGGAGGGCTCATGATGGCAACTGGGCTGGGTCGGATCCTTCTTCTGCCTTAGCATCAGATAGCTGGGGGGTGTTTTCCCATATTTGTCTGCTAGCTTCTAGTGGCTGAAGAGAAGGCTGCAGGCCTAAAATCTTGCTGTTGCTTGAGAAAATGGCAGAGCCTGCTTCTTTCAAAAAGCAGCACCTCAAATATATTTTTGGCTGAAATTAATTTTTGCGACACTACGGGACTGGGACTGTTACCTCATCAGTGTTGTTGCTTATTGTATTTTTTTTGTCTGACTCAGTCTCATTGAGTGGGGAGCCAGACTGCATTTGTGCATGGATAGGAGCTGGTTGTGATTTCCTCCTGTGCTCTACCCCCACAGATTTGCTGGTGGGAGGCTCATTTATTTGTCCTGACCTCATCGGAGGTTGTCCTGTTGGCCACTGTGGTCATGCCTGTTGGTCAGTAGTCAGTCAGTCAAAATTACTTTATTCGGTTCATAGCAAAAACCATAAAAGTACGACGAACATAAAACAGTACAACCATTTAAAAACATTTGACATAAAATTACAATAATTATTTACTCAGAGAACAAAAATGATATACACTATAACCATGTGATCTTTTTCCTCAATCTCATTGATATTACTAAAAAAGTGGCAATATTAAATATCTCCCAAGGAGAACCCAACATCTGAAGATACATGAGAGCTGGTTTCGCCTGTCTGAAACCTTTATTTTTTAAAAGAGGAATAATGTATTTTTTACGGATTAAAGACAGGTGGTCACAGAAGAAGATAAAGTGCATAGTGTCTTTTATGGAGAATCTGTCGCACAAACAGATCCCCAAATCCTTCTCCTTAGTCCAACCAGGAGAGTCGGTCAATAAAAGATGGAATTTGTTCATTCTGAACTTAATTAATAAAAAACGATGGTCCATCTTGTTGACAATACCCAGGTAAGGCTCTAAACTGTTAGATGTAGTGATCAGCTGGTGTGCCTTTACAGTGGGTTTGAGTGATTCTCTTTCCTCCCTTATTATCATAGCCCTCTGTTTATAGGTGACTTTAGCCCATTTTAAATCCCCCCTTACTATAGTGCTTGGATTCTCAAATAACTCAGGTCGGCCCAGATACCTTGCTAGAAATTTAATATGGTTCAACCACGGTATAGTTTTGCCATACTCTAAGGATAAGCAATCTTTTAAAATTGCATGGTTCAGTTCTAGTTCAGGATTTAGCCAAATTGAGATCCATTTCAAAAGTGGGGCAATGGCTATACGATCAGTTAAGTAGTCAATCCCACACTCTTGATGAACGATATAGCCTGATGTTGAACATGGGAGGGATAATAATGATTTTAAAAATCTGTTTTCTACAACTTGTAGATCAGAAATGTTTTTAAAACCCCACAGGTCTGCCCCATATAGTGCAATGGAGGTGCATTTTGCTACGTAAACATTCAACATAGCTTGCATGGGCTTCACCCCCAATTTGCGTCCAAACTCTAAGACAGCAAGTGTGGCCCTAGCAAAAGCGTTACGTTTAGCAGCCAATTGTGGGGCCCAGGTGGACTTGTCGTCAAAAATGACACCTAAATAAGGGAATCTTGAGACCCGTGATAGAACATTACCTTCACAAGACATGGTTTTAACTCTCTTTGGAATAGAACCCAGAAACATCACATGGGATTTGGAGAAGTTCACTCCAAGATCAAGTGCAATCATAAATTTAGCGAAAGAATCTAAAAGATTTTGGAGCCCTACAGCCGTACGTGCTAAGAGAGTAGTCAATAGACACTTCCTTCTTTGAACTTAGGTCCAGGAAGAATGCTCAAATAGTTTGTTTCTTGTTAGGCGGGTGGCACGAGCACACACGTCTTGTGGGTGAGAAATGAGTCTGCATGGACGAAATGTGGGAAGCAGTGAGGAGCTGTGGGAGCTGTTGTGGAAATGGTTGGGGTACTGTACAGCTGTGAACCGCTCCAAGACCTGGCTTGGCCTCTTCAGCTGCCCTGCCCACTCCCCTTTTAGCAGGGCCCATCCTTAAGGGTGGCCTCTGAGTACTTGTCGTCACCCTGGGCTCCCATTGTCCTCTATGCTGTGTTGATTACATAGGTTGTCATGTGGGTGGATGATGCTGCCACACACTCTGGTTCTTGTTGGGTGGGGGGGCACGCGCACGTGTGCCTAGGAGGGGATGTATGACGTTACAACGCATACTTTTACAACGCATGCACTTACAACGCAATTTTTACAACGCAACATCCACTACAACGCATTCCATTACATCGCATGACACTACAACGCATTTTTAAAAACTACCTTTACAACGCATTCCATTACAACGCATACTACCTTTACAACGCATACCATTACAACGCATAATATTACATTGCATTTAAGGTAAGTATTGGATAGTATAGGGGTAAACATTACTATTCTAACTCCAAGGGGTGCAACAGTAGGGTAAGTGTTGGATAGTATAGGGGTAAACATTACTATTCTAACTCCAGGGGGTGCAACAGTAGGGTAAGTGTTGGATAGTATAGGGGTAAAAATTACTATTCTAACTCCAGGGGGTGCAACAGTAGGGTAAGTGTTGGATAGTATAGGGGTAAAAATTACTATTCTAACTCCAGGGGGTGCAACAGTAGGGTAAGTGTTGGATAGTATGGGGGTAAAAATTACTATTCTAACTCCAGGGGGTGCAACAGTAGGGTAAGTGTTGGATAGTATAGGGGTAAAAATTACTATTCTAACTCCAGGGGGTGCAACAGTAGGGTAAGTGTTGGATAGTGTAGTGTAATATTAGGCGTTGTAATGGTATGCGTTGTAAAGGTAGCATGCGATGTAATGGAATGCGTTGTAAAGGTAGTTTTTAAAAATGCGTTGTAGTGTCATGCGATGTAATGGAATGCGTTGTAGTGGATGTTGCTTTGTAAAAATTGCGTTGTAAGTGTAGTGCGTTGTAAAAGTTGCGTTGTAAAGGTTGTTCCCCCTAGAAGGTTAGAGGCCAATTCAGACTGTCTGTGCTGGACTGTATTGTGATTGAAGCCCGGCTGTTGAGCTTTGGTTGCTACGCTGACCCTCTTTTTATCCAGGTATCATACACCGTGCTTGCTTGCTCCCCTGCTTGCAGCTGCAGGGTTGCTGCAGCTGCAGTGTGATGCTCCACTGTTTGTTTCAATGCCTGTGGGAAGACTTATGTCGAGGATTGTACCAGGTGTAAACAGCCACCCAGCCTCTCTTCCTCCAAATGTATCCATGTGCACCCCTCATGCCATTGCTCGGAGTACAGAGCCCCTACCACTCATGGGCACGATTGAAGTTGACGTCACCAGCACTGACCACACTGTCAGGACCAAATGCCATGTCACGGAAGTCCAGAAAGACATGCTTCTCGTATGGCACACCACGTAAGACTTGGGGCTGGTGTTTTTCGCAAAACAAATCCATAACACATGCGGAAGACATGCTGAATGACTTCCCTCAACTGTTCAAAGGGCTGGGGAAGCTCAAAGATCAACGGGTCGCTCTGCACATCGACAAGGCCATCAAGCCCACGGCTCTCAGACACTGATGCATCCTGTTTCATCTCCACACACTGGTAGAGAAGGAGCTACAAGACCTGGAAAGCCAAGGGGTCATCGAGAAGGTATCAGTTCCCACCCGATGGGCTTTTCCATTGGTTATCATTCCAAAACCCAAGCAGCCCAGAGCCATCTGGCTCTGAGTGGACATGAGGCTCCCCAACAGAGCCGTCCAGAGGGAAAGACTTGTGACTCCCACCATGGACGACATCGTAGCAGACCTAAATGGTGCACAGGGGTTTTCAAAACTAGACCTAAACTCAGGATACCACCAGCTGGAGTTAGCACCTGAAAGTCGCTATATCACAACATTTTCCACACACGTGGGCCTCCGGTGTTACATCAAGCTCCGCTTTGGTGTCTCTTCGGCAGCAGAGGTGTTTCAGAATGCTATCAAAGAAACCCTCTCAGGGCTGGCAGGCGTAATAAACCTGAGTGATGACATCCTTATATACTCTCAGAGCCTGGAAGAACACCATGTGTGACTGCGTGCCACCTTACAACACCTGGCAGACTGTGGCCTCAACCTTTTATCAGAACTCTATTGACTTCTTCAGCTATGTGTTCTCCCACGATTGTCAACCCCAGGAAGGCGGAGGTGATCCGTAGTGCACCAGTACCACGAAATCAAACGGAGGTTCACATCCAGCCAAGCCATATTATTGGGACCCCTGCGCCAACCCACGAAAAATAGCGTACCATGGTCCTGGGGCCCTAAGGAGGAGATTACATTTCGCAACATAAAGAAAGCACTGTTGGACCAGACCACTATGGCCCACTTCTATCCATGTAAAAGAACCAAATTGGTTGTGGACACCAGCCCTGTGGGACTCGGAGAATGCGTCCCCATAGCCTATGGAAGCCGGGTTTTCTCGCCGATGGAAACCCACTACAGACAGATAGAATACGAGGCTCTGGCCATCAGATGGGGATGCCAGCACTTCCAGCTTTACCTACATGGTCACCAGTTCAGGGTGGTGACAGATCACAGACCACTCCTGCCGCTGTTCAACGGATCATGCTGCCTGCACCCCGTGGATAGAAAGATGGGCCATTCAGCTCCAAACATACTCATTCCAGTTTATCTACAGACCTGTGCAAACAACCCTGCAGACTTCCTGTCACGCCACCCCTCCCCAAGCACCCCCAGTGGGCAAGCCCTGACCGCAGAATACACCAAATGTTTTGTGAACATGGTTGAGATCCATGCTTGCCTGGTGGCCATCACCCGAGAAGACATACGGGAGACCACGGATGCCGATGACACCCTCCTGAAGGTGAAGGAAACCATGGCACAAGGGCAATGGCACCGGTTCCTTGAAGGGTCCAAACTTATGATGGCGGACGAGCAGAACATGCATCACTTGCTCTGGAAAGCGTGACAAGAGCTGAGAACGAGCGGCTCTGGCCTGGTACTGCAAGGGCAGAGAATCATAATTCCCAAAAGCCTCCAGGGTCGGATGTTCATGCTTGCACACCAAGGACACCAAGGGGCAGCTAAGACCAAAGTGAGGCTCAGTGAGAAAGTCTGGTTTCCAGGTATGGATGAAGTCGTGGATGAAGAACTCTGGCGCTGTCACCCCAGCACCATCACCTGCAAGGACCCTCCTTCAGTGCCAGTGCTGACAGAAGCGCCATGCCTCACTCATTGGGCAAGGGTCAGCATTGACTTTGAGAGTTTTTCCCATAGGCGGAACACTCTGGTGATCATGGATTCATTCTCCAAGTTTCACATGGTCGAGCTGGTACCCTCCACCACGTTTGTCCATGTGCGGCATGCACTGTAGAAAACCTTTGCGACGTTTGGTCTGCTTGAAGAGGTAAGGTAAAAAAGGGCACCCTTTCATGGGCAAGACCTTTTAGCACAGAAAGCGGTCAGACACAATGGGGCATATCAACAAGGGCTTTATCTCTGCTTTTTTGGCTTTAAAAGCCAAAAAAGCAGAGATAAAACTAGCACCCTATCAACAACAGGGTGCTAACACGCAAATTTGCATGTTAGCACCCTTTTACTCTACGCTTCCCCTTGCATCTCTAATGAGATGCAAAGGGGGCATTTCAGAGTAAAATAATAGGAGAAATGTCGCTAAGCGACATTTCTCCTATTATCAAGAATGTCGCTAACCCTGTTAGAGACTAAAAAAGCAGCGCTAACCGCGGTTAACGCTGCTTTTTTACGTCTGCTAATTTTCAGACTTAGCCATGATATCCTATGGAAGGAGGATAGCATAGCTAAGTTTGCCTGTCCCTATCAACAAGGTAACGTGTGATTATCGCTGGGTTTCCAGCGATAATCTCACGTTAGCCTGTTAGCGTGTAGATTTTTATCGCTATTGAGATAAGCGTTGCTAATAGCACGCTATCTCAGCGATAAAAATTCACGCTAGCCGGCGATGATTATCCTCACGCTAAGAGTGCTGAGCGATAATTATCGCCAGTTGTTGTTGATATGCCCCCAAATGATCACACCGAATGGCCACAAGATAACAGGGAGGTGGAGAGGTTCATGAGAACACTGAACCGAGCTCTCAGGATAGGGGTTGATCAGCATCAAGTCACCGAAGTATGTCTTTACCAATTCCTTCAGGCATACCGGCAGACCCCACATTCCAGCACAGGGTGCACACCACAACTTCACTGTTCAGACAGCTGCCAAGGGATGTTATTCCAGAGGACTCCGAGTGGGTGCCACCAAGCCTGGATGTGAAAACAACTCAGCAGAAGCGGCAGGCAGCCAATGAGAACGCCTCCATAGATCAAGGACCATCACCCGGGGTGGAAGTTCTGCACCGCCTATGAGCCAGAGGCATGGACTGTTGTGCAGGTTGACAGAACCATGATAACAGCCTGATGCGGCCGGCACACGGTGGTGAGGATTTGGCCTGGTTCAAGGAGATACTGCCAATCACAGCCCCGCTAGCACCCAAAGGTGTGAAGGAAGTAGTCCGGAAGACGAAGAATATCCACTCAACATGAAGGACGGAACAGTGGAGACACCTAAAAGTGAGGTGTCCGGCAACCAGTCATGAGAGTCTTGGTCGATACATTACAGAGGTGCACCGGGTGGAGGTTACAACTGTGAACATGAGTCCAGTGCGGTCCCAAGGAATCGGCTGCACCAACTGCGGACGAATCTAGCACCTAGCCAGAAGCTGAGAGACTTTAATTTTGATGGGTTTGAGTATTTTGTCTGTTTATGAGTTTTCTTGATTAAAAGATGGGAGGGATGTAGAGTGCCACCTGACCTCTCTCCCTCCAAATGTATCCATTCACAGCCCTCTGGGCAGGGCTGGGCCTGAGGGTATAAATAAAGGGGCAGTGGTCGCACGTGACCACTCACTGAACAAGGACACACTGAGTGAGCACAGTCAGGCCCACAGGCATACCTGGCGCCACTCACCACACGGGTATAGATGTGTTCTAGACTGTTTTAGACCGCAGGTCTATTTTATTTTGTCTGTTTGTGTGGGGGAACATGTCTGTTTGTGAGGGTTGGTGGAGAGAGGCCGGCAAATCGGCCACCTCACTCCTAATATACTCTCATGGCCTCCTTGCCTCACCGTCGCCTCCCCACAGCCTTCCCGTGTCCTTGTTTGCTAAGGCAACCAAGCTGCAGCTGAGCTGTGGACGATCAGTGTCCAGCTGCCATGCCCTCCGTGCATACTCCACAGAACCGCTCACTGATCGGCTCCAAAGGCTCCACCTGTCAAGACAAAGAGGCCACGATAAACATCTTACCACCTTTCCAATAAACGTACCAAATGGCAGGGCACGCAGCAATGCAGGAGAGGAGCGGAAGGGAGGGAGACAAACAAGGTGAGCGGAAAGATATATAAAAAAAATCGAAAGGCACTCGCAGCCTGTAGTATAAATAAAAGCAGCCAGTTAGGTCAGTTTATCACGTGCCACCTCTCCAAAATCTAGTCCTCTGGTCCTGGGTCCAGTTTCCCCATGCCCAAGGTCAGTCCTGTATGATGGTGTTACTTGGGTCAGGATTGATCAGTGAATGTGGCATATGGATGTAGAAGCCCAGTGCATTTTCTGGAAAGTGTGTGATGTCAGGTATGGGCCGAGAGGCACAGGGCAGGTTGAAACATATCAGGTGCTGCGTCTTTTTAGGTGTAAGGCATACCTAGATTACAACAAAAAACGACACTGGTTGGTAATAACACTTTGTATTACCCTAAGTTTGTGGTTATTCTGAGGGTGTTTATTCAAAATATCTTTTTATGCACAGTGACACAATTAGAAGTGAAAATTTTAGATAAGCACCTCGGTCAAGATAGTCAATTGTTGAGGAAGTTCCAACACCTGCTATCGCCAGATGATCAGTGTGCTGTCGTTCGAGCCCTTATCTGCACCAAAATGAAAATTGGCAATGCACTTGATTGCAGGCGCGCAATGCCCCCCGCCCTCCCGTTGTGTGTCTCAGCCCAGGCTGCTGGGGGCTCGCAGGGCAGAGTCTGGAGCATGATCTCTGGCACACCCACATTTTTCACAGGTCTTTAAAGATCAATTGCATATTTACATACCTTTGTAAACTGGTTACCAAGGCTTAGTTTTTTTTCTGGTTCCAGCACCCCCTGGGTCCCACTCTGCATATTCCTTTGCTGTAGTGTGAGAATGCATTTCATGAAAAGGAATGTAAAGTAGGGCTGCCAAAAGAAAAATGCCAGCCATGTGTTGTTTAAAGAGCCTGCAAAGATATAATCTTGACTAAAAAGGGTTTTAAATACAAAAGTATGCATTCATTTGTAATGTGACTTTTCTGTCTTTGTTTACTTTAATTATTAGTCATGGATGATTCAGGCAGCCCTAGAACACAATTAAAAGTGCTTTTATTTATATTTGCTGTTCGAAGTATGCAGAAATAAGTACTGAAAATACGGCTTTAGGTGACTATTTTTGTACCGTCTGGGACATCAAAATAATGAGCTGGCAATCCCAATCATAAGACTGGAAGTTTGTGGCAGGATGAGCACATTATTTATTTCCTCCACCTTCGATCCCTGATTAATGCCATAGTAGCAATAGTTTAACTTGTATCTTAAACCCTACGCCGCCGTCAATAACATGCAGAATTACTTCAAGTGTTGTCTCAATGCAGGGTGCATTCCCAGACACACTCCTCATTCTCGCCCTTCACTTTCACGCTCACCCTGCACTCACAGCGATCACAATGCAGTCACCCTGATCACCATGCACTCACGCCATTCACCCGCTTACCCTGCACTCACAGTGATCACTATGGACTCACAATGCACTTGCGCTGTTCACCCTGTACCTCACCCTGCCGTCACACTAGTACACTAATCATCCTGCAGTCATGTGACACTTCACTCCCCTGTCCCCCTCACTGTTCAATATGCAATTTCACTCATCAAGACCATCACTAACCATGCATTAATTTGTCCCACTCCCGCACCCAAATTCATATGGTCACCTCACTCACCCTGCAGTCACTCCTCTTACCCTACTCTCGCACTGTTGCATTTCTCACCGTGCACTCACATGGGCACTTCTGCCACCCACACAGCACAGAGGGTTAATGTGCCTGCTACAAAGAATGTGTACTATGCAGATCACAGAACTGAGTGTGAGTAAACTATGAGTAGCGCTATAAAAAATTAAATGTTTGTCAGAAAGTTGCTATAGAGAGATGAGGTACATTGTTGGTGAGTGGTAGTGAGGGAATTTATAGAGAAGGAGGAAATGGGGGAGGGGGTGCCAAAAAAGACTGATGCCCCATGTGCGACCAGTGCTAGGGCCAGCACTGGCTGGGATTGTTAGCCCCGAGTGGTGGCCCCTCCGCTATGGTGGAAGAGCGTTACCCCACTGCTTTCAAACAGTAGAAAGGAAATATAAAAAGATAATACCTTTACGTTATCATTACTGTATGTTTCCTTTGCAGGCGGGGCTGCTCTGCGCGGGGACCAGGGCAGTGGATGAGTGGCATGCCCACTCTCAAGCGTGCAATGATTGTTTGGTTGGCCCTCTCAGACTGCCCAAACAGTCATGCGCACCCTTCTCCATCCAGGCTGCATTACAGCCTGCGTGGAGAACAAGCCCACCCCTACAGCCCCTGTGTTGGAAATGGCCCTTTTTTGCAGGGTTATCCCCAATCTTTTGCTTCTTCCTCCCTTGTTTTTCCTGACCTGTGGTTGTTGGCTATAGGACTCTGGGCACTTTACAGTGCTAAAGTGCACATTCTCTCTGTTAAATTGTAATGGTAATTGGTTATCCATGATTGCCATATTTGTTTTACCAGTAAGGTCCCTAGTAAAGGGCACTGAGTGTACCATGGCTGGTAATTCAAATGCTACTAGTGGGCCTGCAGCACTGATTGTGCCACCCACATGAGTAGCCCTAAAATGGTGTCTCAGGCCTGCCACCGCAGTGCCTGTGCATAGTCTGTGAACTGCCATGTTGTCCTGGCCGGTGTACACACTTGCCAGTCCTGACCCTTCCCTTTTCTTACACATTGGACACCCCTATGGTAGGCCCAAGGTACCCCCCCTGGGTAGGGTGTAGTGTATGTGACATTTCCTGATAAGTGAAATACTGCCAATTTCGTTTTTCTCTATTGAACGGCCATCTTGCCCATAGGATAGAATGGGGAATGCTGTGTCCCATGTGTACCTGCATATCTCCCCATAGGAGCAAGATGGGAAGCTGAAGTCTGGTATCCCTGAATTCAGAATTTGATAACGCATCTTTTAGGAAAGATGTTTTTTTAATTTCGTGTTTGAAAATAGCACTTTTAGAAAGTGGCTATTTTCCTGTTCAACCTTTCTGTGTGCCTCTGCCTGTTTGTGTATTGACTGTCTGGTTTGTGAGTGACAGGGGCTGGGGGTAGCTGCAGGAGGCTGGGTGAGTCAGCACTAGGCTGAATAGGCCCATCTACATGTAGAGTGGTGGGGAGGAGTAGCACCTGGGTCTGAATAGGGCTGTGCCTGCCTCCCACAATGCTGGCTCCACCTCCTGCGGTGCGTCTGATGGCCCTGGCCCACACTCACAAAGGAAGAAGACATGCCCTGGCAGAGGGCACCTAGAACTGGTTTGGACTGGATCCTGGACCCCTCCCACATGTAAGAACAAATACTTTTGGGGTATAAAAGTAAGAGCTGAAACCCCAGTAAAATTAGACTACTTCTGCAATCAAGAGGAATCCCTGCCGAAGAAGATCAGCTGAAGAGACTGAGGAGGAAGACTGCCCTTGCTGTGTGCTCTGGGGCTGACCTGAAGTTGCTGTTCTACAAAAGGGGGAGGACAAGGGACTTTGCTGTGTGCTGTGTCCCCTTCTTGCAACAAGGACTTTGCTGTGTGCTGTGTCCTAAGAGAAGAACAAAGTCTCCAAGGGCCTGAGGAGAGCTGGCCTCCTGTTATCGGGAACACAGGGTCATAAAAGTTTCCAAGACGCATTGTTTTTAAATGCTGTGTGCTTGTCCCTTAGCCCAACCTGTGCCCTTCGTGAAGCCTGCTTTGACTGTGCGTGATTCGCCCCTCGGATCGACTCTGGGACTCGGTGTGTGTGTCGGCACATGGCTGGTGCCTGCCGTGAGGTCTGCTTCGCCTCAAACGTGATGTGCCCCAGGGTCGTCCCTTCAACATTGTGTGCAAACCGGCGCATCCGGAGACCTGCGGGGGTCTACATTGTCCCAGAGTATAGCCTGCGTTCAGCGCTGTTAAGTGGAGTCACCTGCCGGATCACCGTTCACGGCCAGAGTCCGGGGAAGAGTCTCCGCTGCGACGAGATCACCTGCGAGGCATTTTTGTGAAAGAAGCTGCATGCCGACCGGAGCCACAGCGAGTCGTTGCCAGGCAGCGAGGGAACTCCTCGCAGTGGGGGAAGCCGGCGCTCATTGCGAAAGGGTGAGGAGAGCTCGAGGGGGGCCGTCCGAGGCCCTGGTAACTGTGGGGAGCTGAGAGCGGAGGAGCCAGAATCAGCACAAGACTGGCCCCAGGTAACAGAATCCCAGCCGCACTGCTGCGTGTTGCTGAGAGTGGGTTAGGAGTTATCGGGGCTGCCGGGGACTGAGCGGGATTTTAATTTGCCTGGGACCGTGTCAGCATTAAACAAGAGATCAGCACGGCCCATACCGGCTCATCAGGAGAGCTGCGGTATCGGGGCCCGCCTTGTTGTGGATCATCTGTCATAGTTTCACCGGCGCTGGTCGCAGAGTCAGTTGTGGGACAATCTTGAAGGGCGCAGGGCCGCGTCAGTTGGTGCCGATGTGAAGAGGGTTGCGATATCCGTTTGGGCACCTAATTCTGAACTGTCTTGCCCTAGTGAACCTGGGTAGAAAAGAAATACAGAAACCTGCAAGTTTATATTTTTACCAAAGAATACAGATATCTGCAAGCTTATTTTTAAGATAATTTGCCAGTTTATTTTTATACAAAGAGCATTCCTAAGGTGAACTTGGAGCATACAAAGGTTGTTTTTGCTGAGAGAACTGTGAATAAGACAAACAACAACACAAGAAAGCCAGTGATTTTTTAATTAACTGTATTTATATGTATGTGCATTCTTCTGACGGTTTGATCTGACCTAAGCTATATAAAGATATTGATATTTTTATAACAACCTGCATGGTGTACATTTGTGGTGCTTCACTGTGTTACTGTGAGTGTTGGTGCAAATATCTTTACACATTGCCTTGGGATAAGCCTGTCTGCTCGTGCCAAGCTACCAAGGGGGTGAGCAGGGGTTATCTACAGTGTGTTTCCCCGTTACACTGACTATAAGCAAGGGTCCCTATTTGGCCAAAGGTACCTACCTCTGCCAACTAGAGACCCCCAGTTCTAACATTGGTGGCCAGCTGTGAGGATTTGAACTTGTGTTTGCACTTGACCCACAGTGATTGGTGAACATCACTAGATTAGCACAGATCACTACACAACCACATACTGAACATTTTGTTTTTTGGTTCTATTTTTGTGTAATGCCCAGGAAGCGTCATGTCTCAGAAGGGGAGTGCAGCAAATGAGAAGGCAGAAATGGGATTTTATATTGAGGATCTGTATTCTTACAAAAAGGATGAACTCAAACAATTTTGCAAAGATTTTGGTTGCGCCCAGAGAAGCAGCTCCAGGAAGGAGGAGCTGCAGGAAGCCTAGAAGGCCTCGTGGGAGGCTAAAGAGGCGGAGGAGGCAGATGCTGAGAATGGAGAGGAGAATCTTAGGAGGGATGGATTTAGGTCACATGATCTACCAGTGGGCAGACCGGCCTCAAGGGCTGGCAGCAACCATCCCAGTAGGGGACTTTCTCCAAAGGAGTTACAGGAGAACCAAAGAATCAGAGAGCATGAGCTAAAGGTTTTAACACTCAAGAGCCAGATTGAGAAGGAGCGCTTGGAAAGTGAACAATGAGCTGAAGAGAGCAAGCTTGCTCTTGAGGAAATGAAATTGCTTTTGGCTCATGAGTTAAAAATGAGGGAGCTTGAGTTGGGGCTCGAGAGGCTTGAGGCCATGAGTGTCTCAGGCCAGCAAAAAGTGATATGTGTAGCTCAGGAAGTGACCTTTGCTGAGTTGGAGGTGGAGTCCAGCTCAGGTGGTGGCAGCAAGTTTGTGTTATCTAGTGCTGAAGGAAAGAACACACACCCAGAGATGTGGCGCCTGACTTGAGGGAGGGGGTTGAGATACACCATGCGATGCAGGTTTATGAGGTAGCTCCAGTGGCGTGCAGTGTCCCTGAAGTAGATTGGGAAACTGACACCGGAGATCATATTCCTAGTGGTGGGAGGGACACTCTACTGACTCTAGATGAGAGGTACAGGGAGAGGGGTTCCCCCAGGGTAGAAATCCTGGTGTGTGAGTGTGAAGACCGCCCAGAAGAGTGTGGGTTGAGTGACAGAGACAGTCAGACACTGTCTTGCCAATCTCAGGAGAGTGGTGCAGGGTGTTTGTGTGAGGCACTGGAGGGTGAGGCAGAGGGTAGCTTGGTTAACGACTGTGGGTGTCTGTGTGATTCATTTGTTGGAGAGCATACTTTAAGTCCCTGTTTTCCAGAGCTATGCCAACACCCGGTGGAGTGCGAGTTCTCTGATTCCAGGGAGCTTCCATTGGAGGCAGACCTCTTGGTGGATTCCAGAGGGTCTGAAGAGACATTGGGGTGTGATTCCAAAAGTAGTGGCCAGGGTATCTTCTGGTCCTGTGTGGTGGAAGAGGTTCAGTGTAGCCTAGCTAGGTTCCAGTGTAGTGGGAGGGGTGTAAGGGATCACGTCCTGTTTCCGTGGAGAAGGAGTGAGTGTGGGACTGTGTGTCCCAAAGTGCCTGAAACCCAGTCTCAGAGCCTGGAGGGTTCCTTAAGGGAACACCAGGTTGGGGACCTAGGCTGTACCAGTAGACCAATTGAGGGGGATCTCCTAGTGTCAAAGAACCAGGAGCATCTGTAACCGGAGCTCCAGTGGTTCTGGTGTCTGGCAGTGCCGCTCCAGTTGGGAGAGTGCAGAAGTCCAGAGTGAGGGGTGAGAGGGGGATGTGTTCCCTAGTGGGAGAACCAGTGGGTCAGGGGCCAGCCAGAAGGGCTGAGCCTCACAGGAGTGACCATGGTGACACCACTTCTGTCCTGGGGGATCTTCGCACACTGTAAGATGGACAGAGGTCGGGAAATCTGCACCAGGCAGACTGTCACACGACACAGGAGTCATCTGTTACCCTTGGGGGGATACTGTGTGAGTCCCCAGAAGTCCTGGCATGCCAGGCAAGTGTACAACCACAGGGTTTAGTCCCTGGGTTGGGAGGCCAGGTTCAGGTTCTGCCTGACCTAGAGGGAAGGACGTCTGTAACTAGTGTCCTGACCGGTTTGGCTTCCAGGGGGATCACCCCAGTTGGGGGGGTACAGTCCTCTGGAAGGGGGTGCAGAGGGAGGGAGTCCTCACCTCTGACCCTGGGCCAACCTGAGGGTTTAGACCTTAGGTTAGGAAACCAGTTGCAAGAGAGAGGTCCTGAACTGGTGGGAGAGTTGTGTTCTGAGTGTGCCTTTCCTGTGAGGAGAGTGCGGGACCTCAGAAGGAGGGGAAGGGAGAGGAGAGCCTCGCCTGTGACCTCTAGTCAGCCTGAGGGTACAGACCCTGGGCTGGCGGGCCAGTGTCATGATGCCATACCTGGCTTGGCAGGAGGGAGAGTGAAGAAAAGGTGCCGGGCACCTGGGGCTACTGCCCCCCACTTTCTGACGCCACAGAGGTTAGAGAGGCCTGACAGGCATGAGGCCTGGCTCTCATCACTGACAGCTGTCAGTGGCCACTATGGCTGGTTGTCTTGGAGAACAGAGTTGCCCCAGGGAGGAAGGAAGGAGTGGACTGGGTCACACCATTGTGCTGGCCATGTGGGTACTGTCTGCCAGTGCGGACACATCTGTGAGCGAAGTAAGGTTAGGCGCTGCACAGATGGGGTCCCCAGGACAGTAGAAGGGTCCCCCATGGTTTAGCCTAGTGGGCCCTGAGAGTATGGATAGAGGGATCCAACTGGGTTCAGGAAGGCGTGGAACAGGAATAGTCCCCTGCTGTTTGGGCCAGTTTCCGTGTTCTATCGCCCCAAGCAGGGAAGCCCATTGAGGTATTGTTTGGTCTACCCTGGCTTTAGGCTGGAAGGGGGTTGTGTTGGAAATGGCCCTTTTTGCAGGGTTATCCCCAAAGTTTTTGCTTCTTCCTCCCTTGTTTTTCCTGACCTGTGGTTGTTGGTTATAGGACTCTGGGAACTTTACCACTGCTGATCAGTGCTAAAGTGCATATGCTCTATGTTAAATTGTAATGGTGATTGGTTATCCATGATTGGCATATTTGTTTTTCCAGTAAGATCCCTAGTAAAGGGCACTGAGTGTGCCAGGGCTGGTAATTCAAATGCTACTAGTGGGCCTGCAGCACTGATTGTGCCACCTACGTAAGTAGCCCTTAAATGGTGTCTCAGGCCTGTCACCGCAGTGCCTGTGCGCAGTGTGTGAACTGCCATGTTGTCCTGGCTGGTGTACACACTTGCCAGTCCTGAACCTTCCCTTTTCTTACACATTGGACACCTCTATGGTAGGCCCAAGGTACCCCTGGGGCGGGGTGCAGTGTATGTGAAAGGTAGGACATGTACTAGTGTGGGTGACATGTCCTGATAAGTGAAATACTGCCAATTTCGTTTTTCACTATTGATTGGCCATCTTGCCCATAGGATAGAATGGGGAATGCTGTATCCCATGTGTACCTGCATATCTCCCCATAGGAGCAAGATGGGAAGCTGAAGTCTGGTATCCCTGAACTCAGAATTTGATAACGTATCTTTTAGGAAAGATGTTTTTTTAATTCCGTGTTTGAAAATAGCACTTTTAGAAAGTGGCTATTTCCCTGTTCAACCTTTGTGTGTGCCTCTGCCTGTTTGTGCATTGACTGTCTGGTTTGTGAGTGACAGGGGCTGGGTGGCTGCAGGAGGCTGGGTGAGTCAGCAGTAGGCTGAATAGGCCCATCTACATGTAGAGTGGTGGGGAGGAGTAGCACCTGGGTATGAATAGGGCTGTGCCTGCCTCCCACAATGCTGGCTCCACATCCTGTGGTGCATCTGATGGCCCTGGCCCACACTCACGAAGGAAGAAGACATGCCCTGGCAGAGGGCACCGAGAACTGGTTTGGACTGGATCCTGTACCCCTCACACATGTAAGAACAGCAGTTGCTGTTCTACTAAAGGGAGAGGACAAGGGACTTTGCTGTGTGCTGTGTCCCTTTCTTGCAACAAGGACTTTGCTGTGTGCTGTGTCCTAAGAGAAGAACAAAGTCTCCAAGGGCCT
The DNA here is from genome assembly GCF_964204655.1 of Triturus cristatus. Taxonomy (NCBI): domain Eukaryota; kingdom Metazoa; phylum Chordata; class Amphibia; order Caudata; family Salamandridae; genus Triturus; species Triturus cristatus. Next base: position 511,126,266 of record NC_140594.1, read on the forward strand.
GAGGAGAGCTGGTCTCCTGTTATTGGGAACACAGGGTCATAAAAGTTTCCAAGCCACATCATTTTAATTTGCTGTGTGCTTGTCCCTGCGCACAACCTGTGCCCTTCGTGAAGCCTGCTTTGACTGTGCGTGATTCACACCTCAGATCGATTCTGGGACTCGGTGTGCATGTCGGCACACGGCTGGTGACTGCTGTGAGGTCTGCTTCGCCTCAAACGTGATCTGCCCCAGGGTCATCCCTTCAACATTGTGTGCAAACCGGCACAGCCGGAGACCTGCGGGGTCAACATTTCCCCAAAGTTTTGCCTGTGTTCAGTGCTGTTGAGAGGAGTCACCTGCCGGATCACTGCTCAAGGCCCGAGTCTGGTGAAGAGGCTCCTCTGCGACGCGATCAGCTGAGAGACATTATTGTGAAAGAAGCTGCACGACGACCGAAGCCACAGCGAGACATTGCCAGGCAATGAGGGAACTCCTCGCAGTGGGGGAAGCCGGCGCTCGTTGCGAAAGGGTGAGGAGAGCTCGAGAGGGGCTGTCCGAGGCCCTGGTAACTGCGAGGAGCTGAGAGCGGAGGATCCAGAATCAGCGCGAGACCGGCCTCAGGTAACAAAATCCCAGCCGCACTGCTGCGTGTTGCTGAGAGTGGCTTAGGGGTCATCGGGGCTGCTGGGGACTGAGCGGAAAATAATTTGCCTGGGACTGTGTCAGCATTAAACAAGAGAGAGACGGGCCCTGGAGAGCTGCGGTATCAGGTCCAGTCTTGTTGTGCATCATCTGTTACTTCACGCTTTGGGGGGCATAGTTTCACCGGCGCTGGCCGCAGAGTCAGTTGTGGGACAATCTTGAAGGGCGCAGAGCCACCGGGGCCACATCAGTCAGTGCTGACATGAAGAGGGTTGCAATACCCATTTGGGCACCTAATTCTGAACTGTCTTGCCCTAGTGAACCTGGGTAGAAAAGAAATACAGAAACCTGCAAGTTTATATTCTTACCAAAGAATACAGAAATCTGCAAGCTTATTTTTAAGAGAATTTGCTGGTTTATCTTTATACAAAGAGCATTCCTAAGGTGAACTTGGAGCATACAAAGGTTGTTTTTGCTGAGAGAACTGTGAATAAGACAAACAACAACACAAGAGAGCCAGTGATTTTTGAATTAACTTTATTTATATGTATGTGCATTCTTCTGATGTTTTGATCGGACCTAAGCTATATAAAGATATTGATATTTTTATAACAACCTGCGTGGTGTACATTTGTGGTGCTTCACTGTGTTACTGTGAGTGTTGGTGCAAATACCTTACACATTGCCTTAGGGATAAGCCTGTCTGTTCGTGCAAAGCTACCAAGGGGGTGAGCAGGGGTTATCTACAGTGTTTTCCCCCTTACCCTGACTAGAAGCAAGGGCCCCTATTTGGTCAAAGGTACCTACCTCTGCCAACTAGAGACCCCCAGTTCTAACACCCTGAGCACCATGTCATGGCACTCAGACCGATCACAACGCTGCATTGCAGCATTGTGATTGGCTTAAAGGAGGGAGCCTGGCTGCCTGCTTTCTATTCCTGAAATCAGAAGCCAGGGAGCAGGAGCAGGACCAGAGACGCCGGACCTGGCCGGTGGAAAGGTACGTTTTTCTTTTTTTTCCTTGTGTGTCCCTCCCCTACCCCGTGCGACACTCCTGCAACCCCACCCACAAGCCATGCCGCCCACGCCTGTTAGCCACCACCCGCGAAGTTCGGGTCTAGTTGCGCCCCTGCTTGATTGATAGTTTTACCTTAAGGAATGTCGACAAGCTTCAAGCACTGTAGGATGCTGAAGTAAGAGAAGTGTTGACCTTTCCTAAAACAGCACATATCTCCACAGGTTGTCAAATATTGCACTGGCTCCTGGTTGGCGCACTGTATATAATTCAAGGTACTCACAGTGATGCAAAAATTGCTGTCTGACACCGCTCCGAATTACTTAAAGCAGGTCTTCTCACCATGCTGCCATACAAGGAGATGGAGATCGGCTGGTAAACATCTGCTGATGCTGCCCAAAAGTGGAAGGAAAAAGGCAGGAGGGAAATCTTACCTGATTAGCCAGCAATTTATGAAATTTCTTACCATCCAATCTAAAGAATATACATCAATGTTTGACTTTTAGAAAGGTTTTAATCTGGCATTTATTTGTGCGACTCTGTAGCTTGGGTGAAGCTAGCGCTTAGTCACTTCACAATGGAGTATATAGCATTTTCTAAATATGGATTTGATTGGAGTGGATAACAGAAATACAAAATTTTGGGCAGTAAGGGAAACTTTCTCCTTGCCGCCCGATGTGGGGCACCGAAAATGAGATCCTTCTTGTGAGGGCACCGGATGGATTCCCAGCCATTGGCACAGTTCATGCATTTCGCACTACAGAATGCCCTACAAAAGTAATGCAGAGAACGTGTGCTGCAGATCGGCGCATATAAATTCTCCCTACTTCCACGGACAGAGTAAATCCACAGTCACACGCACATACACTCATCATACGCTAGAGCCCATCACACTGAAATTCATTCTATTACTCTATCCACACTGAATATATGAGAGAAACCTAAACCAATCTGCATCTAGAGCGAGGTCAATGCAACCATAAAGAAATTGTCCTGAGTCATGATTTTAAACATAGGAAATACATTTGAAACTCAACTCAATAAATGACAAAGAAATAACCACCCGACACTGGAATTCAAACAAATGTCAACTTTTATCTAAATTAGTTCAAATGAAAGTCAATCAATAGCAAATCATTATTCTCATAATTACCTATTCTAGCTAAATGGGTCAGGACAGGTCTCTCAGTAAAGTCTCCCGAGTCGCCGTCCTCACGATCAGCATCGATCCTCACGAACATAGGTTCAGGAAGAAGAGGCCTTAGACCCTCCCTAGTTTAACATTATTTATAGTAAAACTTGCAAAAATAAAGTAACAAACAAACTCTGAACGTCCGTTGAGCCGCTGAGTAGAGCGAGCAGGAAAGGATGTCGCTTGGCAACATTTAGAAAACCTCCGCTCAGAAAAATCACAAAAATAAAAACACGGAAGAAGGATACTCAAACTAGGCAATCGATACATTCATGAATGCTCTTCCTTGGTACCATAGTGAAGCCACCGCAAGTTATCTCAGTTCATTGTGGCTTTATTCTTTTCCAAGGGCACTTGGAAGCAAGCCCGGAGCTGCTGTCCTCACGGAAACTTTTAATTCAGACAGAGGGTGTGGTCAGGTGACTTCCAACCATGTTCAGCAAGGCCTCTCGTCAAATCTCAGTCACTCGAGTGCAGGCTGCAAATAGCGGCCATCTTGGTTTAGGCCAAAACGGACCATCTTAATTTAAAGAAACACAAAACAACATTACCACATCGTAATGATTATACAGTGTTAATCCCCACTAATACCCTTATGTGTATGTAATTATCTAGCCGTCCGCAACACAAAGAAGCATTAGAGCACGTTATTTAAAAGCACAAACACGAAACAAATAGCACTTTTGCAACACTCATTTAATTAATTTGCTCACCAATTTAGTTCACGTATTAATAAAGCAACATATATGCATTCCCGCGTGTAATTTTCTCTCATTAGTTATGTTGGTTAATCAAGACTTCTAACAAAGTTAATAATTAATGATTATAAATTAGTAATTTTAATCATGACATATAACATAAACTGGAGTTTAAATCTCAATAAATTTTCAATAGAAAACCCTGCTCCAGCACGTGAACGTCATGTCACCAGCATTGCACACCAACAGTAGTTCAAAGAGTCGCAGCACATCCATCCCAGACCTGCCAACTCACACACTGCAATTCTGTGTCACACGATGTCGGCCTTCTTCAGACAGCCACCGGGTGAGGAGCTGAAATCACATGGTGGCAGGGAAAAGGAGTTGAAAACCACCATAAGTGGATTTGCAGCTCGTTTTCAGAGGCTGGAACCAGTAGATGTCCATTAAGAGGTGTGAAATCACTCAAGGAGATCGGCGACAGCCTCAATGATCCTTTGTTTGTTTTTTTCTGGGAGAGGGTGGGGAAATTGGTGAGGGTCAGAGTGCCTCTCAGGTAGCTTTGTCACGAGGACCCATCTCTCCAAAGCTTCGCCCCCTTCACAGTGAAATTAATTTGTAAATTGGAAGGTATATGCCATCCTCATTTACCCCTTCATCTGAGATAGCCAGATTAAGCTCCAAGTAAAACCACTTGGAGGAAATAACATTACCGAAGATTGCAGTTTCACCCCAGGTGATTGTACTGGGAGAATACCATTGTCGCACATCAGAAACAGACATATGGTATTTTCGTTTTTACAGGTTCGCAAAATTCAGCTTACCTCCTTCTTCAACAAGTTCCTCCTATGCAAATTCCTCCATGTTATAACAGTTTGTACTGGAAAAATCACAGGTGTGAGCACAATTTGTGCCTGACACAGAATCTGAAATTGGAGGCAAACTTGAAATGTTATGCATGCTTCATTTCCACAGGCTCACGTTCACATGCTACATCATCCTGGTAATGAAAGGCATTCCTGCAGTGTATGAGCAATTTTGATCTGAGTCCCTTGATTCTCGAACGCCCTTCACTGGTTGCTTTATGTAACCATATGCTCTTTGTCTTGGATTGTTCATTCCTCCTCTTGCAGCTACCATGTATGCCTGATTGCTTGTCTGGTGCCTTCTCCTCACCTCATATGCTGAGCAAGCTGTTGCTAAAATGTACGGACATCTTGCAGGTTTTTCCAGCACTTGAACACCTGGGACTGTATTATAGATAGGGTGCACTGTCCCTCAGCACACACTTAAGTGTGTGACCTAGGATCAGAGCTATGCTGCACTGAGCACAGTACATTTGTGAAGTATGGACCAGCAGCTGGTCTGCTTTTCACTGTGTAGGCAGAAAAGTAGGTTTCGTTTGAAAGGGTAACAGAGAGCCCCTTTCTGACAGATGCAGACAGTGACTGCACCCGCCTGCAGTGGAATACCTGGGAGTTCTCTGAGACCCCTTTTCCCGGGTTCTAAGACGTGTTCTCAAGTACTCACTGACTGCACTCCCTCTATGTGGTGCACAATCAGTGCACGTTCTGAAGGCATCTTTGCATTTTTCACCTACATTCTTAATATTGTGTGGGTGCAAAGGCAAAGTATTCCCCTTTTTGCATGTTGTTAGACCTGGCACCATTGGCGTGGGTCTCCCTTCCATTTTTTGCTGTTGTCTCCTCTGTTTTTGCTGGTGTTAGATGCTCTGGGCGCTGTGCCACTGCCATTCAGTGCCACAGCGCGAATGCTCCCTGTGTAAATATGATATGTGAATTGGTCTATCCATGATTGTTTTTTTTGGTTTATCTGTTAGTCCCTAGTAGCGTGGCCTGTGTGTGCCCAGGGCTGGTAAACCAAATGCTAGTGGTGGGCCTGCAGCGCTGGTTTGCGCCACCCACAGAAGCAGCTTCTAAAGTGTACCTCAGACCTGCCGCTGCAGAGTCTGTGTGCAGTCCAGAACTGCCATCTTGGTGGTGAAGTGCCCACACTTCCCAGCGCCTGAACCTTCTCTTGGCATCATATAAGTCACCCCCATGGTAGGATGCATTGTATGTGTAAGGTAGGACATGCCTTGGTATGTGTGGCATGTCCTGGTAGGGAATTTCACCCAATTTTGTTTTTCACTACTGTAAGGCTAACTGTTCTCCATAGGCCAGAATGGGCAGTTAGACTATTACATTCTATAATCCTAACTGACCCAAGGAACATTGTAGAAACACGAATTTAGTATGCCTGAGCTCAGGATAATAAAATACATATTTTAGTAAAGTTTATTTTTCTATTCTGTGTTTGAAAATACCACTTTTAGAAAGTAGGTATTTTCTTGCCTAAGCCTTCCAGTGTGCTCTGCTGTGATGTGTATTGGCTGTCTGGTTTTGGAGGGACAGGGCAGGCTGAGTCAGACCTGGGTTGAATAGAGAGATCTGCATTTGGAGTATGGGGAGGGGTAGCTCCTTGACCTGAATAGGGCTGTGCCTGGCAAGGTGAATGCTGGCTCCACCTCCTACTGTGCGTCTGATGGCAGAGCACCCCTCTCTCTGAAAGGAAGGATGCAGCCTGGTAAACAAAATGCTCAAGGACTAAGCAGAACTGGTTCTGGCTGGGTTCAGTGACTTGTGACTCTTTAGAACAAAGACTTTTGGGGTATAAATACCTGTGACCAAACCCCTACAATTGGTATTGCTACTGGACATCAACATCCATGTGCTTGTGTGCTGTTTCTTGGATTGGCCTGCAGTGGTTACCATTGGACTTGGAAGAAGCGGGAACAGGACTTTGAGAGAACTTTTATTAATTTTGCTAAAGCAATCACCCAAGGGCTAGGAAAGAGCTAGCCTCCTGTTGAAGTCTCAGGCACATCAGACTTCACCACCAGCCTCCTGATTCCTCCCAGCGAGGGTTTCTATCTGCAGGTGAGGATCCTGTGCGGTCCAGGGCCTCTAGTTCGACTACAGAGAAGAGAGTGCTGAAATCGCCGCTAACGCATGTTTGCGAGCCTCTGCAGCTGAAAGCGCACCGGAAAATCATCGCGCTGCTGCCGCTGAGTACTCGCATCCAAAGATCATAGCATCGCACGTTTGCGGGCTGCCAAGTGCTCGCTGGCTCCAAATATCATCGCATCGTTCGTTTGCGGGCTGCCAAGTGCTCGCTAACGCCAAAGATCATCGCATCAAGATCACCGCAGCGCGGACGCCGGGCGTCCACCATTTTCATCACATCGCATCAGGATCGTTGCTCCCTCGCGGAGCGCCATTTCTTCGCATCGCAACCTGATCGCACATGCAACAGGATCGTCGCCTCGTCTCCCCCCGCATGGCAAGGAGTCATCGCATCAACAGCCTAGCGTGAAGAAGTTTGTCGCTTTGTCCCTGCACGCATCAGCAGATCGCCGCCTCGTCTCCTCCCTCGCGGAAAGGATTCATCGCATCGCCGGCCTCACGTGCAGAAAATCATCGTTACAGCTTCTTTGCGACATTTGGTTTAGGTTCTGCTACGAAATCCTGGTACTTTGTAAAGTAAAAGGGTCGCAGAGACCACTGATTTGAACTGATTCCCTCTTTAGCACACTTTGAACTATTTTTGCAGCATTTCAAGAGTGATCCTATTTTACAGAATTGTGGCTTTTTATCATTATTGGTCTTGTGTTAAGTCTACATATAAAGATACTTATTTTTTTATAACTACTGTGTGGTGTCCCTTTGTAGTGTTCTTCACTGTGTTACTGTGTATGGTCATAAATGCTTCACACACTGCCTCTGAGATAAGCCTAGCTGCTCATGCTACGTTACCACAGGGTTGAGCAGGGGTTATCAAAGGGTGTAGCCCTCTTACTGTGACTTAGGAAGAAGGGTCCCTACTTGGACAGTTGCCAGCCATTGCCAACTAGAGACCCCCATTTCTAACACATGTCCTGTGCAAATGAGGTAACACTCCTTTAGATTGCTCCAGAACATTTTGGGCCAGTATGATCAGTTTTTACAGAAGAGGCATACAAGCATCTGTGGTCACTTTCATAATACTAGTGTGCCTTCGAGGTGCCAATAGCTGGCACTCAAGGTCGTTGTCCAATGCGGCACTTTCAATAATATGGTTTAAATCATCTTTGCTTCAAAACATAATGGACAAGCTTTACTTTGGTGCTTTTAAGGTCTCATAATCCCTATGGAAAAGGAACCCTTAGGTTGTATTGAAAGAATCCTCACTCACCGTCCTAGTAGGTGACATGCTTCATCATTGGAGTCTAAGCCTGGGTGCTGAGTGCCCCCAGGGTGTGCTTCGATGCCAGTGCAACTGATTTAAAATTGTCGCAATGTCTCCCACCTGACATGGCCCATTATTCAACGCTGGCCTTGGAAAAGCTTGAAAACAAGGGGGATGTTTTGGGGAATTCAGCGGTCCTCTTATATCCCTTTCTGTGTGTTTCAGCCATTTACCATGTGCCCAACAGGGTCAATATGGCTTTGCAAGCTTATGTTTCCAAACTTACAAATCATGAATCGCCTCTTGCGACTGTATATGTTGAATGACAAATTCAAATAATAGAGGAAAGAAACAATTTTAGTCATGTTGGCACCATTTTTTACATTCAAATACATGGCACCCTGGCATAAGCCCCTGCGGGGCTCAACAGCGGGCATCCACCAGTTCCACGCATGCTGGAATCTCCAGCAAGCTTTTAACATTTAGCCACCACATGCCATATCCTGCTACAGCTTATTTGCAAGCCGTGCCCATTTGTAGTAATGGTGACGGTACAATATCATTATACTTTTATAAAACAGCATGAATCAAAGTTTGTGGCCCATCTCTGTGTTAAAGTGAGGTAGAAAAACTTTTCTTAGACCCACTTGTTGTGCAGCCTTTCTATACAACTGTCACACTCTAACGGTGTGAGAGAAATGGAGGGTTTTGATAAGAAAGCGTTCCTACTTCTTATTTCTGGTAAGTTTAAATTGCTCCCATGTACTTCCTCAAGGCATCTCACTCTCTCGCATACCTCAGTTGCCTCATCTCAGGCCTCATATCTTAAAATCAGTATCTCACCTGTTTCGTATTTTCAGACAGGGTTTTTTTTTGTAATATTAATTCAATCAATCAGTGACATTTATAGAGCGCGCTACTCACCCGTGAGGGTCTCAAGGTGCTGAAGGGGGGGGGGGGGGGGGGGGTGCTGCTACTGCTCGAATAGCCAGGTTTCCTGAAGGTGAGATGGCCCTGAGTCAGTCGTAGATGTGCGGGGAGGGAGTTCCATGTCTTGGCTGCCAGGTAGGAGAACGATCTTCCTCCGGTGGTGGTTCTGCGGATCCATGGGACGGTGGCGAGGGCAAGGCTGGTGGAGTGGAGCTGGCGGGTGGGGGTATAGAACGAGAGGCGGTTGTTGAGCTATTCGGGGCCCATGTTGTGGAGCGCTTTGTGTGCGTGGGTGAGCAGCCTGAACGTGATCCTCTTGTTGACGGGGAACCAGTGCAGGTTTCTCAGGTGGGAGGATATGTGGCTGTGGTGAGGGATGTCGAGGATGAGTCATGCAGAGGCGTTCTGTATGCGCTGAAGAAGTTTCTGAAGTTTGGCTGTGGTTCCTGCGTATAGGGCGTTCCCGTAGTCCAGTCGGCTGGTGACGAGGGCCTAGGTGACCGTCATTCAAGTATGTGGCTTAAAGTTCTTATGTGAAACAATACTATTTCTAAGTATACTGTGTCTAGTGCTCAAATAAGCGTGTATTGCATGTTCTGTCTGAATAAGGAATGCATATTGTGTATGGTTCCTTTTCCAGAGTAGCATAAAAGAGGATATATGCTGAAAGCGCACCAAAGAAAAGCCCCTTTGCGCCCGTCCGTGGCTGGACTGCGCCCAGGGCCCTCCACTGCTACAACGCCTGCACCCCCCACGCCCTCAACACCTGAAGACACTACGCCTACCACAGAATGTCACCGAAGATCACCCAAGGCCCGTTGACTTGTTGCACTTGCAACTGCACCTTCAACGGCCTCCGGTCACCAGACCTACCTATTGCACGACTCTCAAGCCTACTCAACACACGCTCCTTCAAAAGACACGCAATGGAGATCTGGGACTAGATAAACTCCATCGACTCCAACATTGCCTTCTTCACAGAAACTTGGATAAACTGCAGCTCAGCCCCGGACATCACTACCACCATTCTCTACGGATACAAAATCATCCACAAGGACTGCGCCAACCGACCAGGAGGAGGCATCGCCATTGTACATGAAGATACCCTCCGCCTCACATCCAGCTCCAACAATCACTCACCTGACATGGAGCGCCTACACTTCCAGGTCCAGTCCAACCTGAACGCCACCCTCCACAGCACCTGCATCTACAGACCTCCCAGACCCCACCCCCTCTTCAGCAAAGCCATAACCTACTTCATCGCTCACCACGCTCTCGCCTCAACAAACTACACCCTCCTTGGCTGCCTCAATTTCCACCTTAGCAACCTCGAAGACCACAACATCTCATCCCTATGGGAGAACCTTGCCACCATAAGACTCAGACAAGTGGTCACAACGCCAACCCACTCAGCAGGACAAATGCTTAACCCCATCTTCTCCACAAGCAACAACATCTCCATCAGCCACATCCGAGCCACAATGGACCAACCACCACTGCATCCACTTCTCTTTCACCAAACCCATCGTACACCACCACATCTACCACAATCCTCACAGAAGTTGGAACAAGGTCACAAAACACCAGCTCACCACCTCCCTCAGCAAGACTCCACCACAGACATCTACGGACACCAACTTCTCAACAAGCAGGCTCCACCGCTGGATCTCCAAGTGTGCCAAAACACTGGCCCCTCTAAAGAATCCCTCAGGCAAGTGGCCCTCCAAGAAAACCAGCTGGTTCTCCTCTGCAGTCCAAGAGTCTAGGCGCACCTGCAGACGGCTCGAGAAAATATGGAGAAGTAGCAAGATCACAGCAGACCATGCAGCCTTCAAATCCGCTGTCACCGTACACCACCACCTCATCAGAACTACAAAGAAAGCAGCCATCGAGTAACTCATAAACCCCAATGCACACAACAGCAAAGAACTCTTTGCTGTGATCAAAGAATTCATCAAACACAGCACAGAGACAGCAGACATACCTCTTTCCCAAAACCTCTGCGACAACCTTGCCACCTTCTTCCACCACAAGATCATGGAGCTCTACGACAGTTTTGCAACCCAAGACTCACCCATCACACCGCAACCGCCGCACCCAATGTATCCAGCCCCCAGCAGACCTTGAACAACTGGACTACCCTCACCTCTGAGCAGTAGCGGCACCTCGAGGGAGTGCTGCGGGGCAGTGGATTCGGGGGAGGGGCAGAGTGAGGGGTAGTAAACTACGGCATACGGCCGAACGGAGGTAAGTAAAGAAATAAATATATAAAACGAATTACATTGTGCACGCTGCATCGCCTTTTGGCATTGCAGCGTGCACAATGTAATTTGTTTTATTTATTTATTTATTTACTTACATCCGTTCGGCCGTATGCCGTAGTTTACATCCCCCCCACCCTGCCCCCTCCCCCGCCCCACCACCCCGCAACACTCCCTCGAGAAGCTGCTACTGCCTCTGAGGACACCTTCAGGAACATGAAGAGCATCCACTCTGGAGCCCCCTCGGATCCCTGCCCTCACCATATCTTCAACAGTGCCGGATCCTCCATCACACCCCAACTCGGCTGCACCATCAACTCCTACATCATTTCTGCAACTTTCCAGAAAGACTGGAAGCACGCAGAGATCAACCCCCTGCTGAAGAAACCATCTGCCGGCCCAATGGACCTCGAGAACTACAGACCCATCTCCATGCTCGCCTTCCTAGCCAAAGTCATCGAGAAAGCCATCAATGCCCAATTCTCAGAGTTCGTCAAAACTAACAACATTCTAGACCACTCCCAATTGGGCTTCAAAAGCAACCACAGCACAAGTCGCCTCACCACTACAGACGACATCCGCACCCTCCTCTAGCCAAGGCAATACTACTGGCTCTTTGACCGAACTGCAGACCCAGCCCCCTCCCGATCAAGCACTTTGAGACCCTCACAGGCGAGTAGTCACGCTTTATAAGAGTACTGATTGATGCTGCATTCTGATCACTCATTACATTGGTATCCCAGGTCACTCACAGTGATATCATGTTCCTTTTTTGGCTCAATCTCTTTCTGAATGACAATACTGTTTTGAGATTCTAGCCTGGTCTTATCACAGGATCGGTAAGCTTTTTCTCCCTACTATTAAGTTTGTTTTATTCCTTTACTTACATAGGAGTTCCTCCATTTTCTTTGGAGGGTCCCTTCTGTCTGTAATAGCCCTCTTTGTTTTACTGATGTCAGACTATTTTACTTCAATTGTTCTGGTCACACCATTTATTTTTATAGCATCATGTTCCATAGAATGTTCTGATTCTATCCAGTCTTTTGGGTGGACATGTGGTAAGTCCACCATGTTTCCTTCTCTAAAAGAAGTCCCTCTGCATTACCTACCAGTACTTCAATTTTCTCAATGACCACACATTTTACATCATTTGTCGTGTGTCCGGTATTCAGAAAATGATCTGTCATTTTTGTTGTGTTTTTCTTGCACCTGATCAGTGGGGGTGGATCTGCATGCTCTCTAACCTAGAGTACCAAAGATACAGAACTCAAGCCACACACTGTATTGTGGGACATTTCTCCAGTGCAATCTCAAGAGGGTATAGTACTTGTGGGTTGTTTCAGTTGTGGTGTGTATGAAGGGTTTCTTCTTCTGCCTGCTAGGTGTTATTTGTTTCGTCTCATTACTGATTTATTATGTTTTTATTTTGCCTCTACCTTTTCTATTCTTTACCCAACTTATCCTAACCAGCAGAAAACAAACTGAATTCAAGATATATTTTGAAGTATAGAAGCCTGTTCTTATGTAATGAGTTGAAGATATTTTGTTAAAAGATGTAATTGGTTTTAATGTGGCAAACCAATGTCAGAGCTAACCATTGAGTCTTCATTCAAGTATTCAGTCAACAAAATATGATGTTATGTAAGGCTCTCACAGAGAGCCTCCATAATTTACTTCAGTTTCTGAAAATCATAACTTCTTGCTTTGACATCACAACAGTTAATAACAAAACGGCTATCAAATGTTATGGTGTCATAAAGGCCTTCCAGCCCAAATGATTGGGCTCTCAGAGAGCCTGTCAGCTCAGCACTGCCTATCTGTAGAAGGAGAAGGAAGGCAAATAAGGTATTGAATTTTGGTTAAGGATAGCAGGCAATATGTTCATTTTTCATATCTGCGTCAGAGAGAAGAGGACATGTTATGTATAGCTCTCCCATGATCCTCTGTCAGTGCACAGTAGTTGAAGGCAGGGGTAGATGAATTTGGAGGTCATATATAACATAAAATTGAAGATGGGTAAAAAGGGGATCTTTTTCACCTACAGGGTTCTGAGCGACATCGTTGTTGTTGCTCTTATTGTCTATTTGACGTCATTCAGAGCAACTCACTGAAAAACTTCTCCATTATTCACTGTTACCCATCTATAATTCTATGTTATGTTTGGCTCTCATAGGGAGCCTCTATTGTTTATTTCAGCTTTTGAAAGTCATAACTCCTTGCTATGACATCACAATAGTTGATAACAAAACTGGTCGTCAGCTATTGTGATGTCTTAAAGTCCTTCCAGGCCAGGTGACAGGGCTTCTGAGAGCTTGTCAGCGCAGGTCTGCTTGACTGTTTTAACTGAAAGCAGAAAGCATGGCTGCAGGAGGTGAGATGGAAGGCAGGGAAGGTAGTGGGTTTTAGTTAAAGATAGCAGGTAAGATATTTATCTTTCACATTTGCACCAGGAAGGAGAGGGCATGTTATGTATAGCACTCCTGTTATCCTCTGCCCCTGTGCAGTAGTTAGAGGCAGGAGCAGATGACTTTAGGGGCCATGCATAAAATAAAGTTATAGATGGGTAAAAAGTGAATCACCATGATGTTTTTCAACCTGTGGTTCTGAGTGACATCATAAACAATTCAACCTTCGCTCTCTGTCTATTTTACGTCACTCAGAACCTCTCAGTGAAAAACGTTCCCGTCATTTATTGTTACCCTTCTATAATTATATTTGGTATAATTAGTTTGCATAATTATCTATTTAATTATACATGTGTTTTTTGTATTTATTTGGACACAGAGTTTTCAGCAAACTAACTAATGTACAAAGTGATTACGGAATCATGGCTCAAGGAATGATGCAATCTGGACATTTCTCTTGCACTTCCTCTGGGCTATACCATGCATAGACAAGATAGAACCGAGGCCCGTGGTGGTGGACCAGAAATTATTTTCCGGGACTCCTACCAATGCAACACCTTTGAATTAGTTATCTTGAAAGGGGCAGAAAGCCACAGCTTTTGTTTCAAGCCCAGCCCCTCACTATCTACGGCAGGATTACTTATTTTATCACCCACCCAGGCCCTTGTTCCGATTTCCTAACAACTTTAGGAGAAGCATTAGCCACCCTAGCCCTTCCCTACTCAAATTTCACCATTCTAGGAGACTTTAACCTGTATCTTGAGTGTAGTAAAAACACAGAGGCAAGCAATTTCACAGAGACTTTAAACGCCATTGGGCTTCACCAACTGGTGACACGACCTACCGACTGGGGAGGAAACACCCTGGATGGGATCTGTTCTAACCTTTTAAATCTCATAGTTGGAGCCCTCTCCAGAAGACATGATTTGATCACATGGTCATCCCACTTACTCACCCCTCTTCAACTCTGCATCATCAAACTATACATAAATGGACTACTCTGTTAAAGGGTCCTGACCTGGCTAAACTTGCTTCTGCTACTACCCCCTCCTTGTCAGATAATATAACAACTGATACCGCAGCTTTTAAGACCTGGATTGCACAAATCATTAATAAATTAGCGGCAGTAACTTCCAGAAAGAAAAAAACTGAAATCCCAACCATCAGCCCCAGAACATAACAGACCAGCATGATCACTGCAAGCAGCATGAGCGTAGATGGAGAAGAGCTTATAAAGAGGAATATTTCGTTCAGGTTAAACAAACCCAAAAAACCTATCATGCACAGATCAAGATAGCTAAGATGGCGTACTTCTCAAAGTAGACTATGGAAGACCAACACGACCAAAAATCCATATTCTCAATCACTAAACCATTCCTAAAACCAAAAGCATTAGCAAGAGCAATTCCCCTTCACCGATCCTTTGTTAACGAGAGTTGAGTGCGACTCCGATGATATTATAGGATCCAGAGGTAGACTCACTTCAAGTCTTTCAGAGAATTAACCTAGAACAAATCACTACAAGCTATTTTTTTGTTGTAAATCAGGTTCTCCATTTGACTCTTGCCCCCCTTCCGTCCTCCATAAAATTGTGGATATAGTGAATCCATTAATTATCGAAATTGTAAATACCTCTCTGACCACCACAGTAGTTCCAATCGACTGGAAAGCTGTGGCTGTTAATTCATTACAAAAAAACATCTCTCGAATACAGCAACCCTCTCAAATTTGCACCCTATCCCTTGCTAATGTGATTACTTGGGAAAATCATTGGAAAACTGGTAAACAGCCAGATGATGACATTCCTCGAAGAAACCAACAATCTCCACCCTAGACAGTCGGGTTTCCATCCCAAATAATCTACAGAATCCATCCTACTGGAAGTGGTAGACAGTCTCAAGTTAACATTGGACACCTGCAAGAATGCGGTACGGATCTTATTAGACCTATCAACTGCATTTGACACCATTTCACACAATATCCTTTTACAGCACATCAAAAACTGTGGCATTACTCATATCACCTTAGCCTGCTTAAAATCCTTTCTTTCAGATCGTAGGCTAATGGTGTTTCTAGAACCTTTCCTAATACTGGAAAAAAATATCATCTCAGGGGTTCTACAGGGCACCTCTCTTAGCCCTACATTGTTCAATATATGTATATATGGCCCCCTCAATAAGCTGATTTCCTCTTTTGGCACCAAAACTACATCATATGCAGATGATACACGGCTTATCTTGGAACTGGACAAAGCACACATAGGCTAAGTGTTAGCCTTCAAACATTGTCTAACTGAAGTAATTCAGGGATGCAATTCAACCACCTCAAATCAACACAGACAAAACAGAGATCATGCTCCTAGGTAAGACTAACTCATACTACCCGATAACATGGTGGCCAGATTCTGGACCCCCCTCTGACAAACACAGTCACGGTAGTAAAAAGAAATCTAGGAGTGAAATTCAGTGATGCTCTATCCTTTAAGCCACAAGCTCTTGCAGTGACAAGAACATGTTTCAACTTGTTAAAATCACTTTAAAAGTTTTTGAACTATCTGCCACTTGCAGCAAGAAAGACACTTGCCATTGCATTAATTACATCCAGACTGCACAATTGTAACAGTCTATATGCAGGCACAGGCAAACAAATTCTTCAAAAACTGCAGGCAGTACATCATGCAGCTGCTAGGCTCGTGCTGAAACTACCTCATCGTTCCTCCGCCACAGCTGCCCTTAGGACACTCCATTGGCTCCCTGTACATAAGAGAATTATATTTCAAATCCTCTTGCTCACCTTCAGAGCACACAGATTAATAGGTCCCTGTTAGAAATGGGATTTCTGGTTGGCTAGGGCTTGCGCCAAAGCCAGGCAGAAACCACCACTCTAGTCAGGGCAAGGAAGGTACACGCCAAAGATAACCCCTGCTCACCCCCTTGGTAGCTTGGCATGAGCAGACAGGCTTATCCCTGAGGCGATGTGTAAAGCGTTTGCGCGCGCACCCAGCAACAACACCCAAGGCCCACCACAAAGGAAACTCCACACAAGGTATTCTATAAAAATAGCCTTTGTATTATACACAACACATTAGATAAAAACACACACTTTACAATGTGCCAACAGGCACGGGCAGAATTTACAAGGGATTATATGTACAGGGGACAGGGCCACATGGACCACTGTCCGGAATTAGCACTTTGTAGAAACAGCACTTAGAACATAGGAATAAGACTTTAGAACATAGCACATACAATCACTGTAGCACTAAAAGTAGAACATGTAGCACACAACCAGTAGCTACTGGTAACGCAACCCTAACCACCTTAGGAGAATATCGCGCAGGGAACCAGAACCTCACTAGCACCACCTGTACTAGGAGAAAACAACCACCTAAGTATCACAATACCTGTAGGGGTAACCGCACATTACACATGATGCATCGCAACACATTCAGAGGTGTAGGGAAGGAAAACACATGATGCATAAAATACATTCAGAGGTGTAAAACAAGGCACATGACGCATCAACACACATTCAGAGGTGCAGGTTAGGAACAATAGCGCAAAACTCATAGTCGCCACCACCTGTGGCAGTCCCTAGGCCATCTGGCCTTGTCGGGGCTAGGACGCCCTACGTCCAGCAGAGTCAGGGGCCTAAACGGAGCAGCTGCCCACGAAGTGCTGGGCAGCTGTAGGACAAGGATGGGGCCAACGCTGGAGCCTTGCAGGCTCTGTCCACGGACTGTCCCCTGAGCCCCTTTGGGCTCTGAACGATAAAGAAATGCCCCCGTTAGAGCCTCTCAGGGCTCGATTTAAAATATTGCCCCCGACGTTGGAGCGGCCCTCTGGCAGGCGGGGCCGCTCGAGCACTGGCAGGGATAGGTGGGGGCCCCCTCTCTGGGGCCCTCGCCACTCAAATCACCCCCGTTGTTGGAGCGACCTCCGCGCTCAAGAAATAATGCCCCCGCGTGTGTTGGAGCCTCGACCGGCTCTGAAACCAGCAATGCGACGATGCCCCCGGGGTTGGAGCGCACCCCCCGTTCACCGGGCAGCCAGGAGCCCCCCCCCCACTCACCGGACTCTTCGTGGCGGGGAAGGCTCACGCCGGTGGGTCTATCTCCGCTGGGCCGATCTGGAGCGGAGCACACAGCGCTTCGACTTCTCTGGACTGCGGGGCTTGGACGGTAATGCGGAGGCTACAGGCCCCGAACACGAAGGCCACGTGTCCCAGTGCGGGGTGGGCTCCCGCCTGGGTGGGGGACACGGCGCTTCTCCTGAGGGCCCCGGGGTGCAGGGTAGGCTCCTGCCTGCTCCGGGGCTTCGAATCAAACCGCCAGTCTTCGGTGGGAGGCGGGGTAGGCTCCCGCCCTCCTACTTCCTGATCCGGTTGTCCCGGCGGCCCGCCCCCGGCCCGCCTGACTTCCTGGATGTCCCGGGCTGCAGCGATGATTTTTAAATCTTGGCAATGAGAGGGGTAGGCTCCCTCGTGATAGCGGATGTACGGCGGGGTGGGCTCCCGCCGTAAAATACACAAATAAGCGGGGTAGGCACCCGCCAACCAGCGCAACAATGCGGGGTGGGCACCCGCCCGGGATATTGCAGAATAGCAGGGAATCCCTACGTCGGGGTTCCCTCGCTAATAAGTGCAGCGCCGCGCTGCTGGCCACACTTAAAGCGCTCCTAGCACTATAGGTAAAATAAAAGCGCTTCCAGGCGCTTTGGGGTGCCAGTAAGCACAAAAGTCCAATAAGGTTCTTGGGAAAGTGGGCAGGGGGCAAGGCTGGGCCAGGGGCCAGCTCACTGGGCCCTCCAGGCAGGGAGGCAGTCCAAAGTGGCGGTTCCTCCTGGCCTCCAGCAGCAGCAGCCCCCCTCAGGATCCTGGAAGAGAACAGTTTCTGTGGGGACACAGCCCCATTTTTGTACAGTAAAAACCCTTTGTTCTGGGTTCAGGGTGGGGGGGAAAACCAGTCGCAGCTGGTTGGGGAGCACCCTTGATGTGCTCAGCCCCTCACTCTATTCACTGGCAGGGCTAGGGTCGTCAGTCGCACCACAGGGGGCGGAGCCAGCATTGTGTGGGGAATACCCTGCCCTATTCAGGACCCAGGTGTACTCCTCCCACCCATCTAGCTGCTGATCTCCCCATTCACCACTGGGTGACTCATCCTGACTCTGGGGAATCCCTAGCCCGTCACATGACCTCAACCAGCCAATCACACGACAAGGCACACATTTCACACTGCACACAGAAGTGCCCACTTCTAGACGTGGCACTTCCACACTAGGTACATGCACGCCGTACACATCATCGCGCAGCATTCAATCACACGAGTCCGCACATACCAAACTCGGGCCTGCACACCCCACGCATCAGAAACTACTAGGGACACATACATTCCCCATGCATTCCTATGGGAGGGCAGGCCTATCTCACCACATGCACTCAGAGTGCGCACGCACTTTACCCTGGGACACAGGGAAAGTGCGCAGAAACCAAAAATCACCACACCAAGTCTCCAGTAAAAAGCAAAAAAGTTCAGGGGTGAACCTGCCAGAAGGGCCAAGTCCAACAGTCCCTAATATCTAGCTTCTAGATTTACTCTTCATACCCCTTTCTGCACCCTGAGATCCTCCTCAGCTAATCTTCTTAAATCTCCTGTGTTTCAGTGTAAGATCAAGGGCAGTAAATACTTTGCAGTTTTGGGAATAAAGGCTTGGAATCAACTCCCTAAACAGATGAGATGTACTGGTTCTGAACCCCTGTTTAAGAAAAGTCTCAATATTCGATAATGTGAGTATCCTTTCACTCCTCCGGTGTCTCAAATTCTTGCTCTTACCTGCACAGCGCCAAGATGCTCCTTGGGGATCGAAAGTCGGGCCCTACAAATATGATATTCATTTATTCATTCATTCATTCAAAGCCACTGGGTCTTTTGGAAGGTAACGTTGACAAGGCAAAACGCTAACTCTATCTGAGCAAAAGACCAGGCAGCAGGCCTCTACTTGTGGCTGCTCACTGCCAAGCCCCTCTAACACAAGTGCAGAAGTGTTTGTTCATGGCCCAGTTTGCAGAGCTATGGTGGGAATGACCTTGTGGCTTCAAGACAAATGACCCCAAGCTTCTTGGATAAGGTCAGTAGACAGCCCTTGACCCTTGGCTCCCTGAATGTAGTCTGACAGTATTCTATATATACTCTGAGCGGCTTTGGTTCTGCCATTTTCAGCCATTAACTTCTTTAGTTCTGTTAACTTAAGCCATTGGCTTGAGATATTAACAATCATATCTTGGATCATCAGCCCACAGGAGTCTCACATTCTTTCTATTGGATGGGTGATTCCGTTTTTCCATATTCATGAGAATGTATGAGGGACTATTTTACATCTGACAAGTACACTATGTCAACATACATTTAAATCTTTAGCCATTATACATGTACTGTATACGTAAATGAATCCTGTTTTAAATTGGTCTACACATAGTAGGTACTTTTATTGTTGTCGGCATCACACAAGTGCGGGCATCAATCCTATTTGCCAATACTTACTAATGCAAGGAGCTGTCTCAATATGCTCCGGTCTTGGGTAGTATCATACCACACCTTTACAAGATGATAGGATGCCGATTTAAACACAGAATTTAAAACACACAGCAATAGCGAAGAATGAGGAAAAGGGAAAAAGAATTCTTGCCTTGGGCACAAAATCAACAATGTCTGATGGAATGGCATAGCAGATCTTTGAAGCGTCACATAAAAAGGGCTGGGCAGCCGAAGCTGATGGTAATTTCTTGAGGAAGAAATCTTGACAAAGGCAAAGGATCTGCAAATATACTTTCTCGCTGCCACAAAAAGTCAGAACCTGCTTGGGTGAAGACTGCTGGCACACTTAGGACCACGGGGGCATGAATCGCTCATGGAACATACGTGCTCCAGGGCCACTTCAGATGAAGAAGATAGTACTCTGGGATATCAAGGGATGGCCATCTGTAAGCTGAATTATATGGCATCCGGTGAGAAATGACACCGTGTCAATGTGATGCTCCATCTGTGCAATACGGCTGTTAGATTCAGATGGAGTGTTGTGCCCATGGCTGCAAAACACCTGGCTGTGAGAAACTAACCGAGAGAGACAATTTGCCCAGGGACACACCTGGGCAAGGAGCTGGATTTTTCACACAAGGTCTATGCTGAAGGCATTCTTTGAAACTCTGAGTGATGGCACTTTCCCTGAGTAACTGTACGTGCCCCGGCGGCACCCGAAAGACCATATATTTCATCTTTGCCTGACACCAAACCTAATCATGTCCACTGCACTTAGGGTGCTGCTTACCACAGAAGCCAACATAAATCTTCCCGCTTGATAAGTCGGTTGAAGCATTAGCAGCGCAGAAGCTTGGCGGAGAATGGCTCATTGCATAAAAGTGGCTGACTGAACCGAGGGTGAGGGGACATAACAAGGGTCAATGGCAATTATCCTAATGATAATGCCGTTTTGCATGCTAAATAAAGCAATTAAATTATGTTGGCTGGGGGCAGCAGTGCCCCCAGCAAGCATACTTATTTTTATCAGAGGACATATCAGAGGATAGTTAGTCCACGATATATCGGCACTATACTTTTATTAAAGCATGCATCAAAGTCCAAGAGGCAATTGACATGAGATAATGGCTCATTCCATTAAACTGGCTGACTGAACCGAGGGTGAGGGGACATAACAAGGGTCAATGACAATTATCCTAATGATAATGCCGTTTTGCATGCTAAATAATGCAATTAAAGTATGCTTGCTGGAGGCAGCAGTGCTTAAAAACTCTTTTGGAAGATTTAATTAAAAGAAATTCAAATTGACGGTGTGTTCTCTTGATATACATGCTAAGCAATTGCGCCTGGTGGGTATGGTAACGTGCCACGATAATGACTTGATTTGGAAGATTTAATGAGCAGTAAAAAACAATGCGAGGATCATATTATGATTGTCTACTGGGACGTCATGACATCACAGTGGTCAGCTGTGGGCAACAGGTTTTATGACCATTTATTGCCCTCGCTGTGAGCACTGTGATTGGTCAATTCATGGATTTACTATCTAGTATTAAGGGGGTGGTGAATTAACCGTGAGTTAATTCTAAAGGGATATAATGTTTATGTAGCATTCAACCTATTGAGAGCAGAATATTCCAAGCTATACATGGAGATTGTTGGTAGTAGCGGGTCTGTAGGAAACATTAACCAAACACTCGTCCCAGGTCTCCAACAAAGTTCACGACAAATAAAGTTCACACAAAAAATAGCTCTATTAATTTAGAATTTAACAGATGCATTATTGGTGAGAAGATTAATTTAAAGGGGTGTACTTTCTCGTTTTAGAGAACTCAAGAGGATGCCATAACATCAGTAGGAGATGCCTACCCTAGGACAAGAAAGACTGCACATACCTTTTTACCCAACTCATTCCTGATTGTTTATGGCAGATATCTTTTTCACATGTGCCAACTTCCAAGCTTGAGCCTTGCTTGACCACCTTTCACCCAAACATACTAAAGTGTGTGTAATAGTCTATATTCTGTCTACACTGTTTTAATTACAAACACTTGCCTTGCTTCTGTGTACAGTGCTCTGATTAGCATGCATGAGTTTGTGCTTATAATCTAAGTGGTTCCCTTAGTTCTCTGCACCTTGTATATTTTTTTAAGCCTGAGGCAGAAGATTCTTAAAATTACAAATCCCTAATCACAGATTCCAAATGCCAGCACTTTAATTTAGGCCGGACTCTGATTTGTTTATACACTCCAATTTGTTGGAAGCTTCAGGTTTCAGTGCAACTTTCCAAAAGATATTTGCAAGGTAAAATTTAGCAGGGGGCACAGTATTCAGTCTCTAAGATAGAAGACTTGCCAACCTACAAAACAATTTCACAGTGTGAGGAGGGGGGTCTCATGCCTAGAGTTACCCGAGAATCACTCTGCCCTCCACAAATCTCCCCACACCTCCCTTCTCAAAAAAATGAAAGGTCACTGAGACTGTTGCTGATGTCCTGGGGTGTTTTTACACCCTTTAATGGGCATCCGCTGCTTAAAACCTCCAAAAAAGAGTTGGAAAGCCGCACTGTACAGTGATTTTCTGCTGTCTGTCCTGCCACCATGTGATTTTGCCTCCTCACCAGGTGATCGTGTGAAGGGAGCTAAAATTGTGTGACACATGGTGGCACCGTGTGAGTTGGCATGTCTGACATAGAGATTTATTGTCTCGAGAAGAAGGTTAAGACCATGTCAACACCCACCTGCACCCTATTTTCAGGGGTAGAGTAATTTCTGCTTGTTGCCCCTCTGGACTACCATTGAGACCATACTTCAGTGCCCGACTACCATTGAGACCATAATGGTCGCACACAGTAATCTGTGAAGTGCCCAATATGCACTCCGAGAACTCTCCCTCTGTGTCAGGAACATTTTCTACATGGGAGCAACTTGTGATTAATTTACAGAACTCATAGTTGTGAAAGTAGTTCAACCATATCACCGTGCCCAAGTGGACCTGTGTGCAAGAACATTTTTTCTGCCAAAACAGCTCCTGCCATTGGAGGTGGAAAATAAAAGGTTTGCAGTGCATCTATTGGCAGAGTCTTGGTTTGGCTGGTAAAAATTTAAATCAGATAATAAGTGCCGAAGTCAAGCACTGTATTTGGATAAATCACAGTTTAGCACCCAGCTTCATCAAGTTGAGAGTGGACCTTCATGGAGTTTGCTTGGTTCTTTTCATTAGTTTTGCCAGAGACTAATTCCCCTTCAAAATCCTCCAGTGGGTGAAATTAAATACTGCTTGGGCTTGATCAACTCTAATGCCTGGTTCTAAGCATATGCAAAACATTCATCTGAGTCCCATAGGGGGTTTGTAGAAAAATGAGTTATTAGTTGAGGCGGGTGGAATCCCCACTCAAGTAATAAATGCAATCCTTGTTAGGGTGAATCACAAAAGTCACCAAATTAACCTGTGCAAGAGTAGCCAGACTTAACTTAGAGGCAAATGTATAAATTATTTATGCAGCGCACAAAGAGTAATAAAGTAAAATGTAACACAAGAAAAAAGTACTGAACCAATTTAGAAAACTAGAGTACATTTTAATAAATACAATAATACCAGAATGACAAAAATCTAATCAATAGAACCGGAGATATCAATTTTTTAAGATTTTAGTGGAAAAAGCACCAAGAAGCAGAAAGCACCACTCGCACTTATCTGGTCGTGCTAGACAGGGAAAAAGCCACAAGTTCAGGCTGACCATGATGAAGCACAGGTCAGATACAGGGACCAGGCTAGTCCAGCTGAAGAGTTACATTGTCACATCTGGTGCAAACAGTTCCATACACGTTGGAGGGGGCCGCGAGGAGGAGGCTTTCAGTTGGAGGAGCAGGTTGAGTAGCACAGATGGTCATTGCTGGAGCGCAAAGAGCTGGTCGTTGCTGAAGTTTCGCATTGGATGATCATCGCGGATGGTCACTGTCAGAGCAAAGTACAGGTCTCGCGTTGCCAGTTGTTGCAGATGGTGCTATCGGCAAAAAACGCAGGTCATCGCAGGCGGTCGATTCTATGAATACAGAGGTCACTTTGTGGCCACGGGAATCCCCAACTTCAGGACTTTCAACTTTTCTTGAGAAGGAGTTCTCACTGATGACAGCCAAGGGCGCAGGAACTGGGGGACAACTCCTGGGATCGGGATTCACTTCAGCGGAGGCCTGCAGTAGGGTTCAGGTAGGTCCAAGCAGGTCCAGTTGCTACCGATCAGCTGGACAGCTGCAGGGAAACCTCTGGAAACCTGCTGTGTCACTGTAGCTGTCATAGAAGGTCAGCACACTGGTGCTTGGCAGCACTCTAGATAGCCTAGGATCAAGGCAAGCAGGTCCAGTCTTCTTTCTTCAGACAGCAAGGCAGTCCTTCAGCTTCAGGGCTGTACTAGTGGTAGCAGGCCAGCCCTTCTTCTGAGCCTTAATCAGGTCCAGGGGTATTCTGAGGAGTGGTCCTGGTGGTCCAATCTTTACACCTGATGCCAGCCTGTGTGGGGGAATTCCCTGCCTACTCTCAAAACTCATTTTGCACAATTCTTCTTCTAATGCTGGCTCCAACCTGTCTGGGATGACAAAAGCAAGAGCCAACCTGGTGTCATGTTCCTTTGTGTGTGTTGCAAGCAAGGCACTTTGAAATGTAATCAGGGCTGGGGACATCTTCTTCCCAGTCATCCTGTTGTACAAATCCTCTCACCTCACACCTAGGCTTCAATTGTCTCACTGTCTGGAAGCAGTACACAAAACACCACAGGATAGCCATTCACAGTCATGTGACCATGGACGCAGGCGGAAATGCACCTTTGATTTCCACAGGAAAATGCTAACTTTCTAAAAGCGGCATTTTCAGATGGTAACTTAAAATTCGACTTTACCATTAAATAGGATTTTAAATGACAATTAATTTGAGCGTAAACAGCATGTCTCTATCTGCTCCGCATCTGAAGTTAGCACCTACTAAATGTAATAAGGAAACCCAGTGTTAGTCTACTGGAGAGATAGGCCTTACAACAATGAAAAACAACGTTAAGAGTTTTTCACTGTCAGGACATGTAAAACTTCAACACAGATGTCCTACTCTTTGAATACCATGCAACTTGCCCCAGGGGTAGTTGGGTCACACCAGAATTGTGGCTTTTACACATTCAAACGAAAGTTTAAGGCCTGGCAAAAGGTTTATTTTGCCGGGTCAAAATAGCCATTTAAAACAGCACTACAGGCTGCAATGACAGGCCTGAGACATTTTTAAAGGCTACTTTAGTGGGTGGCACATTCAGTACTTTTGTCACTCCTTCCACTTGCGGAGGGGCCATAGCTAAATGCCAGCTTGCTGCGGGAACTCATACCTCCGCATGCGACTCTGAAAACCCGATCATTGGGTCCCGGACCCTGCCCCTTTGGCAGCCTCCTCGCCGGTTGCCATTTCCGGGAACTTGTTGGCCTCTGCAGCTCAGTTCACTCAGCGTGCGAGTAAGGAGACACCAGCACACTCCGGCTTTTGTGAGCGAGGCTTCCTCCTCAGCATGTTCGCAGTCTGAGAGGATACAGACAGAAAGACAATCCCATGGATATGGCCGGGCCAGGTTCAGGTGCGGTTTGCAGCTGTCGTTGTTGCTGGTCTGCCTGCACTGCACAATTTACAATAATTTATTATTTTACTATGTCTCATTCATTCCATTTTGTGTGTGCTCCCTTTAGCAATGGGAGGCTGTAATTCATGAAGAGCTCTACCCTGCAACTCATGTGGGCCTATGTGGCTGTGGATCAGCCAGCTCTTGCCTTTGGGGGCATACCAGAGTGAATATTGAATGGGTCTCTCCAGAGAGGGCTCCCGGGACTGATCATTACTTGAATTACGTGCAGCAGTTGCTTCTGCTTTGTGCCTGTTTGCAGCCCTCCTTTGCAGGCCAATGAGCTGCTGCCTGGTAAAGGAGTAAGGGGAGGGAAGCCTGGCAGTTTGGATCGTTTGGTGGCACAGACCTGCGCATAGACCTGGGCACAGAGTCACGAGTCTCGGGTTGCGAGTTCGGGAGGTCCCCTTCACATGGAGCAGTGACAGAAGTGTTTGTGCGGTCTCTGCTTCCTTGACATCCGACCATCTACCTTCCACCTTTGACTAAAGGCAAAGTATGTAGATTGAGGAGTTTGTGAGGGGTGGCCAAGAGGGGAGGAGATTCCTGGATTGTTGGATCAAAAAGGGCCTGCTGATAGCGGTTCTTCCCCTACGCACATGCCTGCTTTGTTGCTGGTTTGATCTGGTGGCCACAAGAAAACTCTAGGTCAGCCTATTGAAGCTATTTGCCATCTGTCATCAGCTGCTCTAACACAGCTTGCCTCATGTGCATGTTTTGCTTGATTGTGTTTCATCCTCTGTGTGGCAATATGTTAAAGAAGAAAGTTTTTGGTGGTCAGCCTGTCTTTACTCCACCGGTGAAGTGCACCTCAATTGCAGAAAGCTAGAGAGGGCCATGGGGGTTAGTAGCACTGAGATTACTCTGACTGAGAGACGGCTTTCATTGAAATTGGGCTCTGCATCAGCCCCTTTAACTAAAGAGGCTAACAAGGGTGTTATTGACCTCCATTCAGAGCCCACACCTGGGTGGACACTGCTCACTGCTGTATTACTTGGTGAAACCACCTGTGCCATCATCTCTCCCGCCATGGCAGGGAATGATTCCAGAAGCCCTCAATATCATTTTCTAGCCAGCAAGAGGGCACAGAGGGGAAAGCGGGATACCTGTACTAGGACTGGAGCACCATCTGGCTATATCAATCAGGCTTCACAGACTCCAGTCATGAACCTAGCACCTCAGGTATAGTCCCCTTCTCCTCCATCTTGACTTTGCCCTGCTGTGGCGGGAGGATTGGTTGAGTTAAGTTTCAGCCAGTTGAGCTTTGAGCAACTCATGGAGGACTACTGCAAGAAATACAAGCCACTCCTATTGGCCAAACTTTCCCCCTTGATTGACAAACTTAAAGTCTTTGAGTCTCAAATGGCCAAATTTTAAGGCTGCCACTCCAATTGTCTTCTGTCCCTGGCGTCATTACAATGAAAGGGGCGGCGAATAGAAAAGTAAGGGGAAACGTTAGTGATGCCTTGCTGGGATTGTCAGGACCATTTATGCAATGGGGTCAAGGGGGTCATGGAACCAAAGGGGACAAGGGAAATAAGGGGGTTCAAAGCTGTATTTTGAATCCAGGGAGAAATAATGAAGGTGAGAGATGTCTGTCACCCCCTCTTGCTCTCTCTACTTAGGCTCTACCTACTATCTCGCTACCTCCTGAGGAATGTCCTTAAGTGATGGTTCTAACAGGCGTCCCTCCCTTGGTGGAGAACAAGTCTGAATCTGTCAAGGGATTGCGCAATAAAGTCACTCACTTGCTTCATGATAAGGTGGACTCGCATGCACGTTTCCATGATGAAATAACTATGGCTTGGAGAGTGAGCTGGGTTGGTCCCCCAAGAAATGTATAGAGGTTGATTATATCATTTTTCATTTTAGATCTCCTGCCCTTGTAGCTAGAGCCTTCAATATGCTGGGATCTACTCATTTACTTAAGGGTAGGGTAGCACTGCTCCCATTGGATTACTGTTATTCTTTTATTGACGACCAGGAAGGTTTTTGATGCCCTCTATGGGCCCAATCATGCAGAGAGCGTGTCCACCCGCTATCCCAACTCCAACTAGTAATCGTTATGCCCCCCTCTCTGAAATCCAGGAAATTGTTGGATTCCCGAGACAGCAGAAGGCTCTTTTGAGGCTGTAGCTATATCCATAATTGGGGTGGAGGCGGTCCTCAAGCCAGGGCTCAATCTGACAGAGAGAGATGAGCAGTCTCCTCCCCCTATTACTATTTCAGCTTTAGATGTTTCTAAGCAAGTGAATCCAGGACTAAGCATGTGTGTACGATCTAGTACACCCTGTACTGGAAATGTTTTTAACTTGTGATCCTGGAACATCGCTGGGGTTCACTCAAAGCTTTCCAATAATAACTGGCTGGGTTTCATTAAAGAGTTTGATTTGAGTTGTTTGCAAGAGACTTGGGCTTTGGAAGACTTTCATATCAACAGCTTTTCTTATTTTTACAGCCCTCCTTTGGGAGGGCAAGTGGAGGGCTGGCAAATTAATTTCTATTAAGTTCCCTGACATAAAGGTCAAATCTATTGGCTCTTCCCCCGGTACCAATTACTATTGCGGTCAGGAATAGGCACAGCGGATCTTGGTTGTAAACTTCTACTATACCATATTCGACCACCATTGTACAAATATTGTGGCTATGCTGAATGATGTGATAGCAAACATGAGTTTTAAAAAATGTCCTTATTGTGTGCTCTGGATGGGCAACATTAATTGTACTGTATGTGAATTTAGTGGGCAACGGGTTTGTGGTCCGGAAAAGAAGGGTGGCCAGGTGATGACACACTTTAGACATTCAGGGCCAGATGTATGACCACACAATTTGTGGGTCACAAATTGGGATGTACAACAGTGTCAGAGACACTGTTTGCGATTCCCAATGGGGTTGCAAATTGCATGCCTCATGAATAATAATGAGGCACTCACAATTTGAGACCCCATTGGGAATGGCTGGCCCTCCCATGTAAGGTGCCCTGCTGGGCTCAGCAGACTTCCATGTCTGGGACTGCTTTTAAATAAAGCATTTTTTTTCAATGCGAAACGGAATGCATTTAAAAAAAAAAAGTTTTCCGTTAATTTTTTAAGGGCAGGCAGTGGTCCCTGGGACCACCGCCTGGCCCTAAAACATATTTTCCCCTGAATTTGCAAAGGGGAAGGGGTCCCCTGGGGACCCCTGACCATTTGAGAATGCATTACCACCCTCTTGAAGAGGGCGGTAAATTGCGAGTGTTTTGCGACCGCAATGGGGGTCGCAAACATTCTTGCATAGGGTTGAGAGTCGCAATTAGGAAGGGATGCCCTTGGAGCGCCCTTTCCTAATTGCGAGTTTGCAAATCCTATTTAGCGAGTCGCAAATACATTGCGAATTGCTAAATAGGGTTTGTACATTGCTCTAAACGTTTTTGCATGCAATTTGGGGTCGTACATCTGGCCCTCTAACTAGGGGGATGCTGTGAACAATATCTAAGGAGTTAATATTTTTGAGCAATTGTATCAGGGCTAATCCCAAGCCATATCCAACCATCATTTAAGGAAATTAATCCAGTACTATTGATTTGATTTCAGTTCAAAAGGGTTTCAACTTTCTAGTCCATAATTATGAAATCCCCACTGGTAGCATCGCTTAAAATGGACTTTGTGTTTAGGCAGGTTGTGGTCCCTCTTACTTTTGTTACCAACAAAGGGCTCAGATTAATATGGGAGCATTCGACCCAACGCATTTTTTGTAAAACGTAAGTGTTTGTCCCCTGATGCCACACCACCTTCCTTAATTGATGACTTTGCCAGCATTTGTTCAGCTATTTCACAGGCCTTAACTGTAAAATGAAAGTGGCCCTTAAATCTGTACCAAAAAATAGAGAAACAATTACAAGTAAAGTATATAAAGCCACTTTGATGGCAAGGAAGATTGCACTGAGAAATTTAGCCTGGTCTGATTTGTTGGCTGCTAGGAGTGGGAGGGATGCCAGGCAATTTTGCCTGATTTTTTCTTAAGGGTCATCCTCTAATGTTGATTGTTTAATCATGGAGACGTAATCTGTCGCTCACTTCTCGTGAATTTTTAATTCTTTGAGTAATGTCGACAATTACCAGGATTTTGGAATCCCCCCAGGGAAGGACAGGGAATTGACCCTCAAGTTTAGCCAGTCCATCACTTTGAAGGAAATCAAGGGAGCATTTAAGCACAGCCAGTGTAGGAAAGCTCCAGGGCCTGATAGAGTTCCTGTAGATCTGTTTAGAGATAACCTTGTTCTCTGGGCTCCCATGCTCACCAACCTTTTCAGAGCTGCTATTATCGGCCCTCGTCCTTCTACATGGAAGGATGCTATTGTAGTACCCCTCTTTAAGGAAAGGTGATAGATCTAACTCGGCCTGTTTTCTTCCAATTTCCCTAATGGATTTTACTTTTAAGATCCTGGGTAGGGCTTTATTGGAATGTTTTGAGGGTTGGGCTATCTCGTACAACATTCTCTCTGAAGCTCAATATGGTTTCAGACACAGAATGGGTAGGGTTGAGCTGTGTCTGAACCTAACGCTCATATTGGTAAGTACACCAAGTCAATGAAAGGCTCTTTACACCTAGCCTTCATGGACTTGTCGTGTGCTTTCGATATGATGAATCAGTCCAAACTATGGGATAAGTTGTGGAACTTGGGGGTATAAGAACCCCTGGTTACTCTCCTCTGGAGTCTGCACTGGGATACTTCGGCTAAGACATGTTACGGGCCCGGGGAGAATGTACGTCATCTATACATTGCAATCAAGATGTCCGTCAGAGTTGCATTCTAGCCCCATTTTTATTTTTCATTTATATTAATGGTTTAGAATTTCATTTGCGCCAAAAGAAATCGGATTTTGCAAGGGCATGTACTCGTTTTATCCCAACACTTCTTTTTGCGGATGACGCCACCCTATTAGCTAGGACTGCAATTAGCCTTCAGAAAGCTCTACACACCTTTGTGGAGTTCCTGTCATCCTTGGATTTGATTATTAATGGCAGAAGTAATTTGTAATTGTTTGTGGGCCAAAGAAAACTTAATCTAAAACGTGTTTTCTTGAGGGAGCTCCAGTTGCCACGATAGAAAGTTTCTCTTATCTGGTGTTGCCTTTTGATCCACAAGTTAACTGGGAGTCCTTGATGGTGTTGGGGGTAAAACAAACCAACAGAACGATGGAAGCAATTTTCCTCTTCGCAGCCAAGCTAGGACATAGGCCAGTGAGGGAAATGATCACTTTATATAACGCTAAGTGTCTCTCAATAGCTACTTATGGGGCAGGAGTCTGGGGATTGTGTGATAGCTCTAGACTACAGATAGCTCTAGACTACAGATAGCAGAGAACAACTTTCTCCGAAGACTCTTGACAGTTCTGCAGAGGGCACCGACCTTCTTTTGTCATTCAGAAGTGGGATTAAAATATGTGGGGGATATTTTGGGTCTGGCACAACTGTTATTATGGTAGAAAAATTGGCAAACTCCAGAGCTAGAATCCTCCAAATACATTCTTCAGGATTGACTGGCCTGGGGCAATGCCAGAGATTTTCCATGCTGTGATCAACTTCATCAGAGTGTCACTCAACATGACGTAAAGATAATATTAAATGGGGCAGGTTTTGGTTTTGGCTCTGGGATTTTCTATTATCATTGATTTTTTTAACCCATGTATTATATGTTGAGATTTTAAATGTTTTTACTTGTTTGCTCTATGAAATGAACTGTGTGCGTAATATGTTTGTAATTTGTCCTTTTATTGCTTTTCCAAGTTGAATAAAGTTTTATGTCTGACTGACTAAGAGCTGCCACCCACTAGTAGTATTTAATTTACAGACCCTGGGTATATGTAGTAACATGTACTAGGGACTTACAAATACAATTAAATGTACCAAGTAGGTGTAGGCTAATTTTACCATGTTTTCAAGGGCAAGCATGAGCACTTTACCAGTGGGTAGCAGGAAAAACAAGTGCACAGAGTACTAAGAGCCTTCAAAAACGAGTTCAGCAAAGGAAGGCAAAAATCTGGTGTGCCCCAACAGGTCCACCAGGGTTTACTAACAAGTAGAGGGTGAATATCTTCCCCAAACGTTGTCATACATGGGGATTCAGGCCAATATCAAGGACAGCTCCTGACGGGGTTGACACATTTTATACTAGGTCAACAAGGAGGTGGCTCAACCTAGACTTAACACCGTGTTACCTCAGTCACAAGTTCACCGACTGTTTTGTGGTAACCGCTGAGTGATCAACTAAGCTGGGGCCATTGCCTCTAGTTGTACTTTTACC
This sequence comes from Triturus cristatus, assembly GCF_964204655.1. Lineage (NCBI taxonomy): Eukaryota > Metazoa > Chordata > Amphibia > Caudata > Salamandridae > Triturus > Triturus cristatus. Next base: position 511,158,082 of record NC_140594.1, read on the forward strand.
CGACATTCTTGAGAAGAAGAGGCAAAAGCATACCACACACCCAAATCTAGAGCCATGAACATAGCTTTCCTATTTGGTAGGAAAGTAGTTTAGGCACCAGCTGGACAAGTGAGGGAGTTTAATGACTCTCTGAGTTCCTAGAGGTGAGCAACTCCATTTGGCGCAAGGAAAAGGATCCCAGCTCCCCAGACACTGTGTGCAATCTGAAAACATTGTGAAACTTCTCTGACTCTGGTCTGATCAAGAGGTCTTGGGGTATGAAACAATGGGGGTGCCCTTAGCCACTGCACACATCTGTATAGATAATTCAGCAATATCTCCTCCTCACAACCACCACCAAGAGTAGCCTTTGCAAGGCAAGTTTGCAAACCCACAGCATAAATTAACTTCGTAAATCACTGCTAGGGAAAAGAATATGGCCAACTCCTAACCCTAGAAGTCTAATGAAAAAGTAAAGGCATGTAGTAGCTAGTTCCTTTCCTTGTGTTTCCTATGTCGGTCTTTCTCCTTTATGTTCTTTTCCATTTTCTATTGTTCTTTTTTCTCTTCTGACCACAAACTCTAACTTCACCCCTTTTCTACATCAACTTCAGTGCTTCAGGGCTCTGAAGATGACTAAATCCCTTTCGGATACTCCCTGCTCAACAAGCCATTCCTCCTGTCCCTCCTTTTATTTCCCCTCATTAACTTTCTTTGTCCTCTTGCCTCCCACTCCCTCCACAGTCCCCCTGCTCTAACCTTGTATTATCTCAACCCCTCTCCCTTCTATCCAACTTCAATCTCCCTCTTCGTCATCACATTCTCTTCTATTGTGTCCTCCTTCTGTCTCTCTCAACAGCCCCTCCCCTTAACTCTTTCCTCTTCTGTATTCTCCCCCACTCTCCTCAATCTCTCTTCCATTCCCTCCTTCAGTATCTACTCTTGGGCACTGGAAAGTGTGTTCTCTCTCTTCTGCAATCCATTAATTGCATTTAAATTGGCATAAATGTGATGTGAACATGCTCCCAGGAGCAAAACAATAGGCACACCTTAATGTGCTGAGATGATCCCTCTAAATATGGCAGAATATCCAAGGAGGGTTAGGAGGATACTTTTTGGCATTAAAAGTGTCAAGTCCTGCTTGAATGTCACCTTCTGCTAGACAGGTCTGCTGAGGTTTTTCATATGACACTTGGGGTGCACTTCAAAGAGGTCTCCCCAGTCACAGGTAAATATAATTGACACTTAGGCAAGGCCTATGGATTATCTCACGAGCCAGCTAGGTCCCAATCACAGTGGTCCTATTTTGACATTATAGTGTCACAGCCTCTTTAACGTGTCTGCATGGTTTACATATGACATTTCGGGTACACTTCAAAGAAGGGAAGCTGAATGTCAAAACAATGTGTGTGTATCCATATCCACTGTCTGGTTGCTGAAAGGTTAGCTTTGTTATACCAGATTTATGTCTCTTCTGAGGTTGTTGTGGGTACAGGGTCTGCATCAATCTGCATTTTGGTGTTAGATGTGGGAGGGCACTTGGTTATCCAGAGTACACTCCCAACACACACACACACACACACACACAGCTCTCAGAGCTAAGTTTTTGAGGACTGAAGACTTTTGCCATCATGCAAATGCACAAAGTGGGTAGAGTGAACCTCAGGAACCTTTACCCCATTGGTTAGGGTATCCCTAGGGGTCATTTCCATCCACTAACTTGTGCCAGGCATAAATGTGGCACCTCCAGGCACTCATTTCACACTGAAGAAGATCATAAGAAGACTGGGCCTGCTGTCTGCAACATGAGAAGATGCCACGAGGGCAAGACCTGCTCTCTCTCTTGTACACAGGACAGAAAAGCAGAATTCAAGAGTCATACAACTGGCCTCCTGTTACAACTACAGGGACACAACAAGCTACAAGATGCCTTTTCCTGCAACTGCCCAGCTGATCAGTAGCAACTGTATGTGGACTGGGCCTTCTTGTAGCCCTCTGCCTTCCACCCTGCAAGGCGTCTAAGGGCCTCTACTGAGGTCCAGGTAGCTTTAGAAGTGTACTCCTCTGGTGGATTGGAACTTAAAGGACTAAAGTCAGAAGGTAAAATCTTTAACCAGGATAAAATTGGTTATTGTATACCGACACGTGTTCCATCACAGTTAGCATTAAATTTCACTTAGGTATTGTCCTACCTCAATTATTGATGATCATTGACACTTTGTGCTTCTTGACACTATTTCTACCTAAACTGTCACACATTCATTTCATTGTTCCCTTTATTGGATGTATGTCATCTTGGTGTCAATTTGTTTATCACATTATGCTCTATTTGTCTAATTTATTTTAGAATTTGTATTATTTTGAATTTCAACATTATTAGTGTTTTAGTACTGCATACGTACTTTATACATTGCCTGTATGTTAAGCCAGTGGCATAGCTAGACCTTTGGCCACCCGTGGAGGCCTCGGTGTTTGCCACCCGCAGCAGCGAGCATGTAAGACCAGGGGGGCTGGTAATTCACCTGTGTCTGCAGCCACCCGGCGATGGCTGCAGGTACAAGCGGGGGAGTGGAGGGAGGAAGACACCCACAAACTTCATGTTGCCTGGTGAGGTCCTCCCCCCCTTTGCTACGTCACTGCGTTAAGCCTATCTTCTCTGTGCCATAGCTACATGGGGTTGAGCTCAGGTTAATTTAGTAACATTGAGTTGTGGTTGTGGTTGTTACCTGTGGTGGGTACCTCCTCCCCACAACAAATTCCCCAGTTTCTTACCACTAGACAACCAGGTGATAGATTAGATAGAACATGTTCTATATAAAAGTATACATTTTAATGATGCATTAAGTTCCTATTCAAGTTTGTCCTCAAGCTTTTATCCACAAAAAATGACAGTCTCTGAAAACCAATTAGACAGTGGAATAAAACATTTGTTGTGTAATTAAAGAAGGGCACACCTCTTGCTTGGATGTCATGCTTTGCACTAGATGTTGTTTTAAATGTCATATGCTGTACTACGTGATAGTATGCAAAGCATACACATATTTTTTCAGGTGACATTGGGTCCCATTAGCGGTGCTGGGACTAGCCGCCAGTGGTGCGGCCGTCCCGCACCTGCAATTAGGATGCCATCGCGGCGGTGGCATCCTCCATTCCCAGCATTGTGGTGGGCGCCTCAATGCTGGGAATGCACTGTGTGCATTGTTATGCACAAGGTGACAGGCAACGCGAGGTGCCTGCCACCATGTCAATGACAATGCAGGGGGGTACCATAGGTACCCCTCATGTGCACCTCCTACACCCCCTACCCTGGGGGCCCGCAACGGGCCCCCGACAGCAAACCCTGCATGCCTTTTCATGGCGGCATCACCGCCACAGAAAGGCACGTCTCCGCCTGCATCCAAATATGGATGGCGGTGTCATGCAGACACTGCCACCATATTGAGCACCTTTTCCGCCCGGTCGACCGGCGGAAAACCGGCGGACGGTCTTTCCGTCCGCCGGGGTCCCCCCCGCCATACTAATATGGCGGGGGGAAATGGGTGGTGGGCGGGGAAGGATGTAGGGCAGATCGCCACCGCCATGTGGGTGGTGGCGATCCACCCTACATCCTAATGGACCCCTAAGTGTTTTAGATAAATAAATAATTAAATATGCCTAGCATTATTTACCTTTAACAATCCACAGAATAAGGACCTATGGGCACAATAAATACTTTTTTTCAGTTGTGACTCACTGATTTATTCAATAGCCTCTTCTTGCGACCTTGACACATTGTTTCGTGAATTGCATATCTGTGATCAGCTAGTACACTTATCCCAGCCCTGTTGCTTATAGTCTCTCAACATGAACCTGTCCCGATGATGGTCCTATCATTCTATTAGGAATCAAGACATTGTCAACACAAGGGATATTGGCTGATAAGTAACTGTGATATTGCCTATGAATAATTTATTGATATTGTCAGGCTTCGACATTTTTCTTGCCAATTGTTTTCCTTTTGCATTATATACACACATTCTCAATTAACTATTCAAGAGATCACTAAAGCACAACACACCATGAAATATACATATGTTTTGTGTAGCAGAGAGTGTTTTGATTCATTAACCCCTCCCCTGCTCATGACAGAACCACTCCGTCATGAGCCACGGTCGCCGTGTGCTCATGACGGAGAGGTTCCATCATGCTGCGGCCGTTGGCGGCCGCGCCGCCCACGCGGCGCTAATTCCCTGCCTGTGCAGGCGATTAGCGCAGTGGGCGGAGTCATGACGGAACCACTCCGTCATAAGCACAGCTCAACCGTGGCTCATGACGGAGCGGTTCCATCATGAGCACCGCGCCACCGCGCTGCCCCCAAACCCCCCCAGCGCTGCGGCGGAATTCCCGCCGCAGCGAAAGGCTTAAACTGTGTAATAATGTTTTCGTTTCACTGTTTGATTTTGAAACAATAGCACAGTTGACTTTGTTTTGCGTGTTTAAATAGAGTATTAGCTTCTCCGAACCTTAATACTCAGTTCCTGTTATTTCTACTCACAATTAGCAGCCAAGCATTCCCACTGGAGCAGGGTCAAGACTGCTTTTGATATAGCTGGGTCCAAACTGAGGTGGCATAGTGTGCAAACTAACGGTTGACTGGGATGCGGCCCGTTTAATTGTATGTGGCCAAGATTAATTTAAGCATTCCATCCATCACTTTTTGTACACGATAGTGTGCCCCCCTATGCGGGACAGGTATGCCCAGATGTGGGTCTTATGCACACTGTTTCACTGGAACCAAGCTATACTGGGCTTATGAGTCTTAATCACGGCAAAACTGGTACTAGGTTGCAGGTATTCTGGTGGTTCAGGGAGTACCTGGCCTCGCAGTTTGGGCTGCCCTGTTTTTATCGGAGGAAAGTCAAGATTGATTTCCATATGCCTGAGTCCAAACTGAGGTGGCATGGTGTGCAAAATTATGATGGACTGGGATGCAGACACAAGTAATTATCCGCAGCTGAGATTAGTTCAAGCATTCCATCCGTCGCATTTTTTTGTACTTTACTAATATTAGGACGTTGTGGCAGAACCACTCCACATTTACTACCGTACTGGTAAAGCAGAAGTACAAGTCTTTGGTCTTCAACATGCACTGCAAGAGAAGCATCATGCGCTAGGGTGATGAGGAGCTAGTTAATATGACACTGTGGCACTACCATTCTCTTGGTGGCTCAAGGTTCTGTGATGCATGCATTGTAAACCAATACACAATGTCAGAAACCCCTGAATGACCCAGAAACAGTCAGAACGTAAACTTGTGCATTCAGACCAACCAGGCCATGGCACTTTTGTTGTGACTGCAAAAATGCTGCTCTGTCTGGACATTCCACATGTAGCAACTTTTGCCATTCAGGAGGTCCTTGAGAGAAGAACTCGTAGGTTCTGGTCAATGTCCTTGATGAGGTCAGTGGCCATGCAAAGTTCATTAGGAATGTCATCTCTAAATCCTGCTCTGATTGTTTTGCAGTGAAGAAGAACACACTTCAGCAGGACCTCACAGTGATTGATCTGGCCTTGTTTAGCCCTGGTTGGCTGCACCCTACAGCCTTGCCCCACTGGAGGAATTCGAAAACTAAAAAATTGACTGAGGACGAAGGGAAAAACTTGGATTGTGACAAGGCAGCAAACCTACCTCAGTGGTGAAGCTACCTCAGCAGGAATAAAATCCCACTCCGAGCATTTGGTGCTAAAACTCAAGTTTTCAGCAAAAGTTTGATGGAAATGTATCCAACTTTGAGGCTCTGCATTAGCTTCACTGGCTTTCCTTACCTGATGGAGGACTTAGAAAAGATCAGAAATCTTCTGAATTCCGAGATAAAACAAAACTTGACCAATGCAGCCTGCTTTGCTTATCCAACCCCTGCTCCAGTGCATTCAGTCTGATATCTCAGCGAGGCCCCAGTCAACCACAAACTGTGCTTTTCAAATGCTGTTTGTATTTTCTTGCTGCTTTTTTTCTCTAAAACTTTAAAAATCCATATATCCACTTCTCCTTATCAGATTGTAGTTTTTTGGTATCTTTTTGCTCATTACATTTTTCTTGATTTTTCTAATTTGGTTTGATAATTGTATTGCTATGTGTATCTAACTTTAATGGTGTTAGTTACTGTTTGAACTTAAAATGTAGTATTGGTGGGAATTTCCCGGAGCTTGTACCTTTGCGATCAGGGGCCGTGTAGAGATTCACTTGTCACCTTAAAAGGTTGTTTTTATTCTACTGTAAGGGTATCCCCTCACAAATAAATTACCCAGCTTCTGTCATAAAGTAACATATGGTAGACTTTAGGGAAGTAAAATATAATGTTAGGAGGGCACGCTTCTGCAATATCCACGAAGGAAGAATATATAAGCAATACATTTAAATAGAGCTAATAATTTTAAGTCTTTGGCTGTCCTGAAAATCCTTTTTCTAGTTATTACCTAAGATTATGTTTTTGGAAGAAAAAGCCCTACATTCTCTTCCCGGCTTCAATGCTTTATCAAACCCTGCGTCTCAGTTAACTTAAAACCCTGTTCCTCGGTTAACTTATTGCCTAAAATGCGCAGCTCGTAGAGTCAGGCTTAACACCAGCTTGAGCCTTACAAAATATGCTGTAAAGAGCAAACATTAGAACCTATTTCTGTTTTCGAAAATCTTTAAATAGCGGCTGACACTAAACATTAGCTGTGCTACACTAGGCTGTCCTGGGGAGTCCGACCCAACAGGCATATTTGTAAGTATACCCTCGTGTACTTGACGGTTGTGTTCATCTCATATTGTGGGTTCAGTGATCACTGTTCTGTTAATGTATGCACTGTAGCCTGTTTACGAATCACAGAAGCCAATACTGATGCAACCCTAGTCATCTGGGCAACGTGTTATCGAAGTATAACACATACGTTTTCGTGCATTTATTTAAACCATATCGTTCACAAATAATTAAAAAAAATAACGACGACTTCATGATAAATGAAATAATAGTAGCTGCCAACTGAAATGTTAACTAGTGTCATTTTTATAGTATTTGTAAAGAAGCTGGCTTTATTTTAACTAAACCTTCATTTAATACTTCAAGTAAATCCATGTCTCAGTATTTTAAGTCTATCTTATATCTTTTGAAGACTTCGAGGTTCAAGCCAGGGGGAATATCAAAGCTATTCGCAGGTGCATCGTTCTCTGACGCACGACTCTGCAGACCTTCCGAGAACTTGAATTATTTAACGGGATGGTGCAGGTGTTTGCTCAGATGAGTGACTGCGGACATTTTTAAAACCGCACAATTCGGAGTGAACCGTCACTAGAGGGGGAGGGGAGGGGTTAATGGCCGCAGCTTGTCAGCAGCACGGCAACAAAGGTCCCACGCGCCGGTACTGCAGCACGAGAACACCCTGTCTCTTTAACAGGGCGTGTCCCTTCCGACTGCTGCAGTCTCCACTGCATTGAGTCGAGGGAGTTACCGGGACTGGGAGGCACGTGGAGTAGGCTCCGCGAGCCAGGATTCCAGTGACCTGGTAAACACACAAATGTTTAGAGAAGGTGATTTTACAATCCCATTACTGTAAGGAAGGGAACACGTCCTAAAAACAGAAGTGGAGGGACTAACCTTGTGTGACATCACGGAGCGTTACATCGCACGTCGAATCACAGGAAGTGGCATCACAACCCATGACCTCACACGCAAAGTGACGTCACAAGAAGTGACCTCAGATCTCAAAAACGTACACATTTGTTCAGCAGGGTCTATTGTGAGTACATTTGAACACATTACAATATTTAACAAATGAGATTATGCATCGGGGTTGTGCCCAAAAAGTAATGCAACGCCAACGCAAAATGTGGGCCTCCACGTTTAAAGCCTTGCCACAAAGAAAGTGGCAACAAGGAGAAACGTGGCAGTAAATCTGTTCTGCTTAATTGGTTACAAGGTCTGCATTTTAAAATATCTTATTGGAGGTTAAGGAAAACTGCTGAAGAGATTTTTGTCTGCAAATTAAATCTCAGGGAATAATAATAATAACAAGATAACTCTGCAGGTTAAGGTATTTGCTGGAGAGATCTGCGTTTTGTCTAGTCCCAGTTTTGAATCAAAGTAGCATAGAGGGTAAATATGTCTCCTGCAAAGCACATTATGTAACACGCAGATGACAGATTTTTATTTTATGTAAATTGGTAAGTGGTTTACTGCTTTTAACACAGTGATCCTTTTGTTACCTGCGGATCCACTTTGCACCTTGCCCAGCCGATGACCCTTCAATGAGCACTTTTTCTCCATACAAGTTTCTCCAGGGGCAGCGGCACGGCTTGCAGGTAAGGGTGCGGGTGCGGGCATGGGCTGCTTTATTTAAAAAATATATATATACTTACCGTGCTGCTGCCACCGGTTCCTGCATCTTCTCTCCTGCTCACCTGTGTCCGACTACAGGTCAGAACAGGAAACAGGCAGCCTTGCTCCCACCCTTAAGCCAATCACAAGGCTGCAATGCAGCGTTGTGATTTGTCTGCTCGACACAGCGCTCAGCCAGGGGCGGGAGGGGTGGGCATGTTTCCCATGCAGGCTGTAATGCAGCCTGCACAAGGAACAGGGAAGTGCGCATGACTGTTTTGGGCAGCCCGAGAGGACCGACCAAACAGTCATTGCTCAAAGGAGTGAGCAAACCACCCCTCCCCTGCAGATCCACTCCGCCTCTGCACTCACTGCCGCAGCAGGAGGAAAAAATAAAATGATAACATTCCCTTATTATCATTTTATTTTTTTCTTTCTTTGCTGCTCCTGGCAGTGGGGCGACGCTCCTCTGCCTTAGCAGAGGAGCTGACACTGAGTTTCTAAGTCTGAAGGTAAACTTTCCACCAGGATGAACCTAGCCCCTATATCTGTCAGGGTCAGCATTAACTTTTGACTTAGACCCAGTCTTGCTTCACCAGATAACTGCAGTTGCCGCTTTTTGTTTTTTGGTGTTATTTTTAATTCAAACTTTAAAAATTCATATTTTCAGTTCTACTTATTTGATTTTTGTTGTTTTGGTGTCAGTTAATTTAGTCAAACATACTCAATTTTTCTAAATTGGGGGTGATTTTCTTGGTTTTGTGTTTTCACGTAACTACTGTTTTGAATGCTGCCTAAATCATTTTCACATTGCCTCTAAATTAAGCCTGACTGCTTTGTGCAAAGCTATCAGAGGGTTAAGCAGAGGTTTATTTAGTGACTTTTGTGATTCACACTGAAAGGGACTGTGTTATTATGTTTGGTGCGTTCTCACCCCATCTCAACTAATACTCCAATTTCTTGCAGAAATCATGAGTTAAATATGTACTTGCAGAGCTCATTTCATGTTCAGGGGCGTAACACAGGCCCCTGCGGTGGGGGCGGGGGGCGAGCTGCAGGGGGCTCCCTCAGCTCAGTACTCAGGCCTGAGCGCTCTGTATTAAATCCGGAGGGGGGGCCCTCCGTGTACATTGCAGGGGGGACCCTTAAACTTTTGTTACGCCACTGTTCATGAGTTACCGGTCATTTTCACTTCCGTCCTGCATCTTTTGCTCCGCAGTGCCCTCCTTGTTTCATGTCACAGACAAGGTATAGCACTGCATATTCAAAAGCACCATACATATGTTGGAGAAAGTTTAAATACTTGTATATCTCCAACAAAAAGGATAATTATGCACTTTGTTTAAAAAATTGTCATTTAGTTCTCGAGAAATTGCTTGGCCACTAGAACATCAAGCCTTTTCCTTTAGACCCGCAGGTTGTGGAATTAACATTTAAACATCATCATGGACTGCCCCCTAGTGGGCGACTTGGTAAGTGAGACGTATGTCCATTCATTTTCTGCCTTCTGTGCTGAGAATGCTGACACCGTGAAAAGGGCGGTCATTTAGATTGCTAATGGATTGCAGGCTGTGACCGTAGGGACAAGTGATGTAGGCTGCACTAACCAGCTGGAAAAAGGCTGCTAAAAAAGCCGGGCAGGCATAGATGAAAGAAAGCCTGTTATCTTTATAGTAAAGTGGACCACTGTAGGTCGACAATGTCGAAGCCTTTAAGGAACTGGAAGTAAAGGCTGCCTTCCAGAGACAAACAAAAGCGACTTATGTGGGCTGTGGAAAGGAACACTTTCTTTTGTGCTGCCACTAAATCGCATCCACTGGATATATTCCTCTAATGTGTCCCTCTCTTTCTCAAAATCTTTTACAGTTGAGGGTGATTTTCAGCCAGTTTTAGGCCTTTTCAGCTTACATTCAGTTCCGCGCATTACATCGGAAATACAGGTTCATGCATGCTTAGAACTGGTGGTCCAAAACCAAGAGTGAATAAAGTCACTGGTTCAATGGTTGATTTTACAGCTCCCTATGAAAAATGTGCCACCTTCTCGGTGTTTGATGAATTATGAATTAGAATTTTGGCAGTGGCATTGTGGGTGGTACATTAAACATTTTACTGCAGTTTCAATGTGCAGCCTTCAAAAGGGAAAATATTTTGCACCAGCCAGGACTGTTTCCTGGGAAAGGCACAACTGTTATGCTCAGGAAATTGCTATCACAGCATAGTGGGCAAATGTAGTGTTACACATTTTCAGCTGGTTCTAACAATCTAGTCCTCAGCACTTTGCATTTTGGGACTTGTAGTTTGGCCTTTATCATTAATAAATAAATAAAAAAAATTAAAAAAAGAGCCAGGGCCATGGGAATATGCCACACACGACATGAAGACATTTGGCAGATATTATGCACAAAGGTTATTTTAATTACCCTCTGCCGTTCATATGGGAATATTTTGTAGGAAGTAAAAAATCAGTATGCGGTTGTTCTTAAATGAGAGCAATTAAACTGTTTTAAGTGAAAAATAATCAAATTCTCCTGCTCAATGTTCCTTTGTATTTTAGTATTTGCAGTCCTGAATTAATAACAGAATAAAGAAAAACGCGCTACCAAAATGTAAAGAACACACCTGCCCCGGATGAATAACTAATGCCAGAAAAATGTGGTACCAATTAGCCTTCTCTACATCACCGAAGAAATCCAAACATTTGAGGTTGTCCCGTACATTCTGGTGGACCGCTAGTTGGAAAGCTAGAACTACGAGTTCCAGAATGCAACATGAAAAAGAGCTGCTCAAGCCTGCCACGGCTCTTCTCGACTTGCTAAACTGTCCTTTGAATAGATTGAAAAAGTAAGGCATTTTATTGGGTAGCAGAAAAAGGCAGTTCATCTGGTGACCTCTGAACCCGTCTCTCGTCTGCTGTAAATCAAATTGTGCAGGTACGCCATCGGAGTGTTGTCACCTCATCTCACGCATTTTAACAGTTTTTTTTTGTTTAATATTTATCAATTTTTGTTCTCGTAATCAAATGAGAATTGAAGTGGCTGGGCAGGAAAAATCAATTACTCGGAGATATATGACTGCAACTTTAATTACTGTGGCGGAAAAGCTTGGCTCTGCGTAGTAATGAAAGCAGCACTCAATCTCCTGCTTGAGAAATTTGTGACGCGACAAGAGGCCCAGGATACCTTTAATCCAGGGCCGGGCCAATTCCTGCAGTGCGGGAACATTTCCAGTGTTGCCCGGGCGCTCTGGCCGGGGTTGTCAGAGGTGCCGTCCACAACGAATATCTTGAAAGTCATGTTATGTATGGCGCAGGGTAGACGCTTGACTTCCCATCTTTACAGAGCACTGAGGGATGATTTACTCGGGGAGACCCTGGGCATCCGATCCAGCAAAAATGGCACACACTCATGACAGAGCCCCTGACGGAGGGTGAATGGAGGAAGGTGCACGGGGGTGCAGAGGGTGAGTACAAATCCGCGGTTTAAGCTCCTCCAATACAATTTAATACACCAGGTGTACCTCACTCCGTGCACGCTACACATAATCTATCCGGCCCGGAGGGATGAGTGTCCCAGATTCCACTGGCGGGGGCGGACGTCCTTCATGTGGTCTGGTCCTGCTCACTACTGCTTCCCTATTGGAAGGAAGTACTTATGCGCTTAGGAGAAGTTACAGGCTGGACCATTCCCAGAGATATTTGACAAGTACTATTGGGAGTATTACCTACGCCAAAGCACATATACTAAGCAGAAGATTCATCAACCTGGGGCTTGTTCTGACTAGGAGGCGGATAGTTATTGCATGGATGTCTCCTCGGATTCCGCGTCTCGCGGCCTGGATCAGGGATGTGCGCGAGTGGGCAACAGCGGAGTCGGTACACATGAAATTTGTCCGGAAGGATGATAAGGTGGAGGAGGACTTACTAGCATGGGCCGCAAAATGCTGGCAGGCGTACATATTGATTGAACACCTACATCTCACGGGGCTTCTGGAGGGGTGAGCCCCCACTAAGGGAGTAATAGTGGAACACTGTCTAGGCCATGTTGATGAGGACAGCAGATGGATATAATGAGATACAGTGCAGTAACCAGATAACCTGACACGGACTGACGAGGGAAGGGAGGGATGGGGAGGGCAGTGAGGGAGTTTGTTTGCCAAGAAAATTCTTCTTTATGCATTATGTTAAGCCGGATGGCGTGAGGCAGTAAGTTGTCAATATGTGGTAATTGAAAGCAAGGAGTGCCTACGCACCCAGATGTAATGTCATTTTCTATAAATGCCAATATAACTTTATTGAAAAAAAACTGCTTATTGTCTCTCTCTTTTACAGGTAATTTCTTTGTGTCTTCCTGTCTATTTTCTTTTGATCATATCTCTCTCTCTCTAGAGCTGTTGGCGCCCGGTGCAACAATCATTTTTGGAGCCCCCCCCCCCTTGACCACCTCCTTGGATTCCCTCACGACGACTAGGCAAGATAAGAGACGATAAGAGAGAAGGGGCATCAGAGGTGGATCCAACAGGACAGCACTTCTACCCAGCTGTCTTGATTGACGCCAGCGCTCGTACTCGTTACGATTCTATCTATCCTTGATTCAATCCTACCCCGCGAACCTGCTTTCTCTCCCCGGGCACTGCCTCCCTCCTGTACGCACGCTCACCACCCCACCCCCCCCTGGAAGCTGGACCTCGAATTGGCCATTGCCCCGCAAACCTGACCAACTCTCGGCTATCTGTACTGTCGGATCCACCTCTGACGCCCCTTCTCTCTTATCTTCATTGATTGACGCCAGAGCACTCTTAATAAGTCATGTAACCATCGTCCTGATGATTACCTCGAGTTAGAAAGGTCGAAACGCCGTCAACCCCACAACGCAAATTGCGGCATACCCAATGGTCAATCATAAATGATGAAATTATGTTTGTGAATGTAAAATAATTTTGTTGACCTTCAACATTCTTCGTATTGTTTGCGCCGCTTTTCGTTGTTCTTCACCACAGTTGTCACTGCGCCGTTTATTCACTTTTACACTTCCAGCGCACCTTGGTTGTTATGGTTACTGCAATCTAGTTGTATTCCTGTGCTTCTATATGCAAAAATAACAACCTTTCATCCTCCTCGGTCTCCCTTGTTCTTCCTTGTGCTATATGATTGATCGCTTGTTGAACAGTCCCCCTACGTGATTTACCTGTTGAGACATTGTTCATTGTTGCCATATATTACCCGGTCTCAATTGGGTATACGGGTTTACTCCTGTTTTTGTTTGTCTTTCAGGAAGGGACACACATAAGAATAGAAAATAATGAAATGAAAGCCTTTGAATAAGAAATAAGCAAATGAGAGTGCCCCCAAAGGTAATCAACGGAAGCAGAAGCGAGCCCTAAGCCCACTCTAGGTTCTTGGTATAGCTCAACAAAAAGTCCTTCTAAATCAGACAGCTCTTGCGAGACCTAAAACAGTAGGACTGGTTTGAACATTGTTTCTAGGACTGCTCTGGGTTACCAATTCGGCCATGTACTTTGCTGGCCTTTTGAAGGAAGGAAACGAGTGGTAAACTATTGGAATTATAATTGGAGAGGAAGATTGGGTGAGCGTTCAGAGAATTCTTCTATAAAAGATAAAGAGATATACGAGCAGAGATGAAGTCACTTTCAGCATATCCCCTTACCAGACATTATGAATTTGGTTCTATGTACTGTCCTAAAATGGCAAAGGTGGAATTCGGCATTATAAACCACCTGGCATGGTAGGGGGTGAGATTATGAACATTATTTATCAGACAAGTGGCTGACTTCTTCCTAGGGCATGGACAGGGTTAGAGGGCTGGGCAGCCTATTGCTGCAATGGCAAACTGGAGCACTGTCAATATGCAGACCATTGATGTTACACTCAGCAGGCTTATCTGCTGTGCACTCAATTTGAAGATCAGTTGCTTATGGAAGAAACAACGCTCATGGTATTTCTGTTGTATGGTTTGTACATTCCTATAACTCTGGATCAGAAACGCTGCACTACCTCCAAAACTTCTTGTCCTTTGACACAATGTGTAAAAGGAGAAGGGAAATGGCTGTAGGAGAGCTGTTAAGAGCCGATAGGACAATCTGAAATGCTGCTAGCTCAGGGGAAGTTGGAGGCAAGCTTCAACACCGATGTGCCTGTGTATTGATTTAGATTCAACAGCCACGGAATCTGGATTGCCTTTGGACAAATTGATGGCATTGATGAGCAGAGGGTGCAAGAAACGGGTCACAAGTGTAGGTGAGAAAAGAGAAATATAAAAGTGCTGCTGGGCTAACCTTGATCTTTGCATGGAGGCCTGGTGCCTCCAAGTAAAGCATTCTTAGACACAGAGCAACAGAACCTCATTACAGATTCAAGGTGACAAGGACGATCATGGAGGGCAGGGAATTGTGGGTGATATACTCATGGAAAACAGAACATCACCACAAGATCAAGGTGACAAGGAGGGTCATGGAGGGCGCTATTCCCGGATGGGTACAACAGTCTGTTTACGTGGCCAGTGGAGTCACATCAATGGAATGTAATAATATTTTTAGGGTATGTCAGTTGGATCAGTCTTATTTTGGAAAGAGTGCATGGAGAAAAGGCCTGATCTGCAGTGAGCCAAGGAACACATATCTGTAACCGCGATTGAACACGTCTGGTGGGCTGTGGAGTACGTGGGTTAGTGGTGGGTTTCCTTACTAAGTGCCTGTAAGCTTTAGACAAGGATTACAGTCCCGTTTATGAAGATACAGAATTGAAATAGAGAATCTATTCCACTCTGGAGCACAAAACTGGGGCGTGAAGAAAGGCCATCAAATAATTGAGAAGATGAAGAACATACATATGAGATATTTGTGAATGGAACGGATAAGAGAGGAAGAAGAAATGCTGATACTGTTATCTAGTATCATTGTTAAGAGAAATCCGCCTCTGGCCACAGCAAACTAGCAGTAGAAGGTCTGTGGTATTTCATTGATAAAGGGTCAGGGATTCACACTGCGAAGAGAAAATATGAAAGGCAGCACTTGGGTGGTAGCAGGATGCATTTTTTGCAGTGCGCCAGGGAGAAGGGGGTCTGTGCACTCTTCTTTCTGCCATATTGAGCGCATACTTTAACTGGAAATATACCCTGGTTAATGCACGGTTTTGTTGACAGAGTGGAGTGCAATAATAATTGCCTCTTTGTGCTTCCAATATGATCTGTCAGAAAACCACGCGTTAACTGGAGATATTTGGAGTTAATGTATGTTTTCAAGACGCCAAAAAGAAGTTCGCAGACCCCTTTTTCTCTGGCGCGGCGCAGAGCAGAAAACGGCGTCTTGATACTGATCTTGATACTGATCGCCCTTTCTCTTTGAGGTGCCATAGCCGGGCCAACAGACCATGAGGTGAGCAGTGCTGACTGAGTTAATAAGGGGAGGCCGAGGTCAAGCTAGATGGTGATGCAGTTAGGCAGGAATGACTTGGTACAAATTACAGGACTTGAATTGGTATAGGAGATTATAAAAGGCCTTTCGGGACAGGAAACAGATGGCAGACACACAATTGTTATGGATGCAGTCGCTGCCTCGCAGAGTTAAAAAGCAGCACAGATGCCAGCGGTCACAAACAGTGCATGCAAGAAAGAGAACAAAGAAATTACAGGGCTCTTCAGACACACTTGTTTAAAGTGTGTGACGCATGAAGTCATAGAGTTCCAAACCCCCACCTTTCAGCAAGAAGAGGAAACACTATTTCTGTTCTGGGACACAACCGTACAAAGGATGGTGAGGACAGTAGAGAACGAGTTTGCTCGTAGGAAATGCTTTTTAAGTGGTCAGAATCGAAATAACAACTTTCTGCGTGGTGATTATATCATCAGGAAAACGAAAAGTTTATATTTTTATCCTATGCTGTTTTTATTTTTTATTTTTTTTAAACTTGCATGAGGTGGTCAAATGCAAGAAATTGATAAACTGGAAGATATTGTATTTCTGTAAGAGGTGTGGGCAGAATTGCCCATGGACCACTGGTCCAGTCGGAGGGGGGTCAGGTGGGTTAAGAGGAGGTGAAGGGGTGTCCATGCCTATTAAAAGAGCGGTAGAACCACATAATTGGTAAGAGAAAAATATATAGTAGATATATGTGGCAAAATGATGGAAGAATTCGAGTCATACATGGAAGGTTGATTTTATTGGGTGGAACCTTTTAGTTTGACAAATAGGGTTATGTTTGGAATTGTTCTGCAAAGGAATCAAGGATGAGTTTGATTGAAAACTGACTCCAGGTCTACATTACAGTGAACTCTTCACAAGTTGAAATATTCTCTATGTGATTTTCTCTGCTTCTCTCTCAATGGAAAAGTACCTAATGTATGTGTAGTTTCACATCCCTGACCTAATAATTTGAGTTTTACATAGTATGTCATGTTTTCAGCAGCTGTAACAACTCACTGAGTAACTGATCCAGTTCAATCCCTCTTAACCTTTGATACTTATGTGATAACCCAACTTCAGACATCCATTAAGGGTGTCAGAATGCACTCGGATGTATCCAGCATTGGCCTGCCTTCAAGAGAGTAGATTTTCTCCAATCATGCAGGATTGAGTGTGAATGCAAAAAGGGTTCTGCTCTCCAGTGCCTCCCCCCACCTCAGGTAAGAATGTGATAATTAAATTCATACCTAACACGTGCACAAAGCAACACTTAGGATTTTTGCTTCCATAGTCTATGGCTAAAAAAGTCTACTCTTTTTAATTTATGTCTTTCTTTTCTGCAATGCCCTATTATTTAATAATGTGGGAAGTGCCTATTTTTGTGTAGTGACCCCGATTTATGTGGATTGATGCTACATTTTCAAAACTCTGGGCACTGGGACACTGCTAACCAGGCCCTAGATCATGTGCTGTGACACCTAAAACATGTGGACATTGGCATACTTCATACTGGCCTATTTAACTTTCCAATAAGATCAAAGTATATTGTGTCCAAAGTAAAATGTCACCTATGGTCTTCCGCAATTCTGTGCCATCCACTAGAGTGACAAAACAAACATTCCTCCAAACCTCCAACTGTAGTCTGGCTTTTGCAGTTTTAAAACTGCAGCTTGATCAGACAAAAAAACCCATTTTGATGGTAGGAAACATACCTTTTAAATATAAATAAGTCACCTTTATGCTGGCCTTGTAGCCCATAAGGCAAGGTTTATGGTATTTAAAAGTAGGACATGTCCTTACAGTACTCAAAAGTTATTTCCATTGCAGCAAGGATGGTTGTCTTCAGACAGACACTTGAAAGTAATATTAAGTACTAATTATCTATCTCAGGCAGCTAGGAAAATGATTAAAGAACTATTTTTCTTATTTATCAAAAGCCTAACTTAGTGGTGGATTCAGATTTTTGACAAATATTAAGGAAAGGGAGCTTTAAGAAAGTTTCATTTTCCCTGTGTGAAGCTCCTGGAGGCGAATTTGCATTAGCCTTCAACTGTTACCCAGCTGAGAAATAACTCTGATGAGGTGTAAAAACTGCTCCCATTGCAGAGACAATAGCCTGGGTGAGGAGGTGTTTTTGTTCCCCTGGCAGGAAGACCAGTTCGTTTGAGCAGAGGAACCTAATGTGCTTCCTAGGTACAAGCAGATGCCAAATGACACCTGAACAGGCCCCCTCCTTTTTTTCCTCCAAGTCAGACACCAAACTCCATGGGGAGAATGTTGCCCAAAGAACTAGTTTGGAGTGGCCACAGAGGAGGGGCTGCTCATTACCCTGGCCACATCTCTTGGTGGACACACATGCTCCGCACAATGGGAGTAGGGGTTTCCCATCCTGGAGTTAGTGAGTGAGGGGTACTGTGGGATTGTTTACAGTAGGGCACACTGGAACTGCTGCAAATGTCTTCAGGGCTACCCCTGGGAAGCTTGATCTTATTGATTAGGGAGGGCCAGGAGGCACCCCCACCAACAAGATAGTGCCAGTCATAATTGTGGCACCCCAAGACACCTTCTTTAAAAGATGCTGGATCTGAGGAAGAACAGAAGAGGGACTGCACCTTCTTTTCGAGGCCTGTGAGAAGTCCTGAAAGATGGGACATGATCCGACAGGTAGATCAGTAGCAACTGGACCTGACCTGGATCCCACTGGTGGCCTCTGCTAGTGTTAGTCTTCACCCCCCCCCCCCCCCCCGCATCCAGTTCTGGACCTGAGGTCCTGGTACTCTTGTCTGTGTCTAACTGGACTCCTCCTAACATGTCTGGAAACCTGGGAACATTTTTTGATTTCAAGACCTCCGGAGGTCTCGGACAAACCAGCACCCTGATCCGCCCAAGGCACAACCTTGTCAGACTGAAGAAACAGGTTTCCTCCACTTGGAGCTTCTTCGCAGTAGCAAATTTGCTTCAGCGGTATGTCGATGAGAATGCATACAGCCTTGTTAAGTCCTCTTCTGACACAGCCCACAGACCTGCTCTGCTGGAAGATTTTGAGCTATGAAAGAGAGACTGAGTCCAAAAGGTAAAAACTCAACTGGTCGAAGGCGCAAAAAAAATTCGGGCCTGTGACAGGACTTCCTTGGGCATGAAATTGCAATTTTCCAGCTCAGAACTTTTGTGGATAAAACCAGTCTTCTCTGGGACCTCATTCAATGTCTTCCCAACATCGGGAAGCCCTTCTCTGAACAAGCCAGCTGCCTTGTCTCGCTGAGAAATTTTGATTGCTAGAAAAAGTCTAAGTCCTAGGGTAAACCTCTGAAAGATTAGATCAAAGTTGGTATGTCTGACCTGCACTCTATCGTGGTGTGATATCATAGGTGTTTTGGTGCTGTTTTTACTTACATTAAAAAAAAATCATAATCCTAGTTACCCGTATTAGTTTTTTTGTTTTTGTTTGATTCTTCTCATTTAATTGTTCTCTATATTTATACATTGGAGTTGGAGTTTTATTGTGCTATGTTTTAAGAAAAAACTTTTTACCGGTTTTGATATAACTAAATGCTTCACATATTTTCTCTAGGTTAAGCCGGTCTGTTCAGTGACATAGCTATCAATTTCTGAAAACTTTTACTGGCTCGTACAGGATAGGACCTTTATTGCATGTTGCGGACAACACTCCACCCCGACTAATAAACCACTTTCTCACAAATATTATTTATTTATATTATTTACATAACACAGCGTAGTCACAGGGTCAAAGGAGCAACAACGAGTACCATACAACTGGCAGATGATAGGCGACAACAGAAGAAGGTAAATTTACATTTTGGACATGCAGGTTTTTGCAGCAGACTAGTACATATTATCTCGATGCTTGCAGGTGTGCCGCAAGAAAACAACAGTGCTAGACTTCTGCTCATTATATATATATAGCACTCAGGGGTGGCTCCTCCATAACGGCGGAGGAGCGCCGCCCCCCTGCTAAAAGATGAAAAATAAAATGATAATAAAATAATTTTATTATCATTTTATTTTTACCTGTCTGACAGCCGACGACGCAAGTCTTCAGCGAGGCCAGGCAATCCTGTGTAACAGGCATGGCTGGGGAGAGGATGTGGTCTGTCGGCTTAAACTGCCGAATTTGGTGCAGGAAACCAGGGTTCGAGCCTCGAGGTCGTGTCCACATTCTGTAATTCTGGGCAAATCACGTAATCGCCCTGTGCCTGAATATGTAATGTAAATACGGTGCTCATGTACAGCGCTCCAATACCTTTGGGTCAAGTTCGCGCTATATAAAAGATGCACAAAAAAAAAAAAGGAGTCATCGCACTTTTAAGTGCTCATGTCAGATTAAACAGACATGCATACTTAGGTTTCTCCAACTCAGCTGTGTTGCACAGCGTGTTGGAGAAACACTACAGTCTCCCAGGTTCTGTCTGAGTGGCAAACCAGGCCGCTCAGACAAATCCCTGCGCTTCTCGCATCCTGGGAATAGTATTTCTAACCTGAGAGAAGCACCTGGATTGGCGTCCAAGAGCCTGCGCAGTGTGCAGCTGAAGTCAAAGATCAGGAAAGAGCAGTAAGGCGGCGGCCGTCGGAGCAGCAGATAAGTGAATTTTTATAATTTCATTATGTCTTCCATGGTGAATGATTTCCTCCCCCCATGCCTCACCACTAAGCAATGCGAGCAGCCACCGCTGATAGCATTTAATCTATGCCTCTTTTTTAAATGTGTTTATAGTTATACGATCAGGCTGACATATAGAACAAGCATTATCAATGGCAAGCGGTCTAATTTAACTGTACAAACTAGCCAAACTGATTGGATTTACTAATCCTTGTTTAAAGCAGTCTTCAATGTCTTTCAAGATCGATGTTGTATCTTTAACATTTCTGCTGCAGTTTTTCTAGCCCCCAAGGAGGGGAATTTAAAGACAGGAAACTGATGTTGTTTAAAAGTGACTGTTTTCTCTGCTGAGCTCACAGCAGGACGATTCCCTAATCTATTGGCAATTAACCAAAAAAGCTCCTGTGGGCAGGCCGAACACAGAGGGAGAAGAAAGCTACAAATAGGAGCAAGGCAACTGAGATTGACACAAAAGTCACCCAATCTTGAGGAAGTATTGGCTCTCCGGACTATTTTATAGAATGCCGTCTCCTGACAGACAGCAGGAGCTGTCTGTAGCAAGACCGCAACAATGTAGAAACTTCCTAAAAGGCGGGTACTTCAGAAGCACAAACAGAGTTGAGAGAGAGTCAGCCATACACCACGTATCCCTAATGTGTGAATATCTCTTCCCTAAGGGGCTTTCAGAGACCACAGGTTGTAGGAAACCACCACCAAAGAACGCTGGCAATTAAAGGTAACTAATAGCAAGCATTATTTATTTATTAGTAAAAAGCATCTTAATTGCCTTAAAACCCTTCAAAATACATAATTTGTCAAAATTATTCTCAAAATTCCCACAAATGAGGAGCCAGGGAAGCTCCGCAGCCTCCTCCAAAGTATATTTTAAACATGGTCAGTTGCAGTGAAACAAGTTCTCTAAATTCACGATTTGGATTTGGAATTTTGTTCACAAGTTTTAAAAAAAGAAACTCCGAAATTCGTAGTAAAATATATTTTACTTTTTTTTTTTTTTCCAGAGATTTCGAGTAACATAACTTTCCTAATCAAATTCAGAAGGTCAGATCCATCAGTTTTTCACCCTAAATTCTTTGAGGGTGATTCATCTCCTTGAAGTTTCTTTTGTAACAGTCACACAGCATCAACATGGCGGCCTCTACACAAATTTGTCCAATTTGATAGGTTGATGGTGGGGTGGGCATGTGTTTCAGCAAAAAATGAGCATTGCAGCTGGGTCCTATCGCTTATTTACATCTACTGTCACGCCCACTGGATGGAGAGGGGGATTTAAAAAGAAGAAAAGGTAGCAGAATTAAAATTAATTAAAGAACGGGCATTATGGAAGACTTATAAAAAGGGCAAAATCGCACCTTTTTTGGAAGGACTCATTCACAAACCAGGTGTTGTGAAAAATAAGATTGCATTTGGAGCAATGAACCTATAGTCTGCTGCATACTAAGGCAAGTCTTCATGAATGGGATCGTGCTCTGAGCGCTGATACCCATTTTCTTTTCTTTTTAGTAAATGTGTCCTTACGTGTACTCTAAAATGCCACATTTAGCCATGTTTCTTTTGGAACATTTACAGAAGGGAATTTTGCTAAAATCTACTAAGTCCTCATTAGGACTGCTGTATAACTCCTAATTTGGGCACAAACAAGAGTTTGCATGTGAATAAGAATTCTGCGTTTTGCAATAACTACCGCACCCGTGGGTTTTTGCCTGCTTGAAACCTGATGGAATTTATGGGGGGGGGGGTGTAAACCACATAATTATGGGTTTTCAGGGTGGAAAGCATTCTGTATTAGCGCATTAGCCTGCATTTTGAAGGTTGACACTTGAATGGTGCAGAAAAAACCAAACCCAGTAAATGCCACAACCCAAACTATTGGTATTTATTGGGTGCAGTTTTACCACACAAAAAAACGCAGGACTAGGATTATGTCCTATTACAGTGATAGCTTGCTCCCAACTGATGGAGCACAGCATTCCGCACCTCCTAATTCTGGTATACTCAAAAAACCGGTTGCGCCACTGGTCGTATGTAATGTTGGTTACTAGCTGAAAGTGTATTTGTTAGCTAACATTAGAAGATCAATTTCAAATTATAGTGAAACGGATTTGGCGCCACAAAAATAACATAGAGGATAGTTTAATACCGTAAAGATTCATTAGCAAATTATAGTCAAAGTTACAAATTAAATTCATCTAATGAATCGATCAATCAAGTAGGCATAAGATTCAGTCATGGTTTGCCAGGTAAATAACAATGCAAATTGTAATACCATACAAAATGCAAAATAGAACATTGATCGGTTCCATAAGGGAACTTCCCTAATTTAAATTAAGCATCTGGAAGTGACAAGGGGGAAATCTTAAGTAGAAAGTGTTAGCATGAAATTAACCAAGATAAGGTTCATTGTTAAGGGCAGAAAATGTAATGAGTCTAATTCAAGAATTTAGGAAATGTGGGGTCTCCAGTAGCAGAGTTGGGGAAAGGTTTTCCCCCAGGGAGTCAAGCCAGGATCTGCTCTAAGTAAATTAAGACACACAGTTAAAATAATGTGATTCATTCAGAGCTTTTTCCCACATACCCCCCGAATATGGGGCCAATCAGGTTACGCTGACTTCTAGGAAAAGGTAGGTGTTGGACTTGGCCCTTCTGGCAGGTTCACCCCCGAAACTTTGTATCCCATTTCTAACAGTAGGCTCCCTATTTTTCCATGCCAGGCAAGGGCTGTCACAGCCACAAGCACTAGAAGATGGTAACAATGCAGTCTGCCTGGTCCAAGAGGCTCGTCTTGTTCTCTAAACACGATGTAAATCATAACATATGTCAATTAAAATTAACTTCCGTACTATAATCACAGTAAAGTATGTTTTTAGCTATTCAAGGTTATCGTGTTCATGTGAAAGAAAGGAAATTGTGAAAGTACAAATCTATTAAATCAGGTTAAATCAGCAATGAAGACTTTGGGCCTCAGAGGCCTAGTCACAATTAAGAGGTAGCATGAGTTAATATGAGTATACATGAAAAAAAGTGTTATACTTCGATTATAAAAATTGTGAACTACCAGTACATGTATGGCCATCCATTTGCACACAGAAGAATATATGGTTAATAAAGACTATGGAGCATAAAATGTGCTTTGCTTCACCACCAGACTGCTCATTGGGCAATCAGGCAGTACCTGATGGGCTGGTCTGACAGATCAGTGTGTGGCCCGTTTGTTTGGCAGTTTGTGGGCCTGTTTTATCACCAGGTGGGCTGATTTGTATTGGTATATTTTCTGATATTACATCAAACATTGCTCGCAGCAAACACAAACGCATGCAGTCTCCCGTACCTTGCAAAACAACATTGCAATTTTACAAGTTCAAAACTGTCCTGGTTTGTAAAAATGGACCACTTTTTTAGCCATCTGGTTCTCTAATGGAGGCCAATTACATTTTGGTGCCCAGCTGATTGTTTGTCCCAGTCACACCCTGCTGGCTACCTTTAGTCGTAGTAGAGAAAGTGGGCAAAAAACTTTATTTTTTACCCAGGGTGAGAAATAGTTGGAGGAGCCATTGCCTTAAAGTACTGTATGCCCTTGTAGTCTACCATTGATTTAGCCTTTTAAAGTAAATGCAAATTTGAGTGGAAATAGTCCCCAACCGTTAGTTACCATGAGAAGGCAGTCTGGCTCCCAGAAAGGACTTATAAATCAAGGCAGCCTGGGCCCAATTCCTGGTAAGAGGATTGCTAATAGGGTAGTAAAATGAATATGCATTTTAATGTATATACTTCAGTGCTTCCACTTCTATATTTGCTTAATGGCAAGGAAATAGAAGACACTTTAAAGTAGTTAATATGATCGTCATTTCATCAATATTTCAATAAAAAAATCACTCCGTGTTGCAAGGAATGTTTTATATGTTTAACCTACAGCTTAACTAACAGCAAGGGTATAATAATCTTGGCATCAATCAATAATTAAAATAGAGCTTTTTGCATTACCAAATACAGTAAATCTACACAAGAACTAAAGAGTCCATTGATTACTACATCAAATCACCACCTTTGGCATTTTCACTTAAATCTTTTAAAAATCATATCTCAGGTTCCCCTGACTAGAGTTTTTTTCATTTTGGTGTCCTCCTTTTTATTCAAATTTACTGTATTTTTCTGATTCAGTATGAGATTTTTATTGTTTGGTGTTTTGACATTATTAGGGTGTGGGCGCTGCTGCATAAATACTTGACACATTGGCCAATGTTAACCCTGTCTGCTCTGTGCCATAGCTAGCAGGGGTTTGTTTCAGGTTAATTTAGTGACTTTGGTGTTAACCCTGACAAGTTAGTGTTGTTATTGCTTGAGGTGGGTGCTCTCCCACCCCAAATAATAATCCACTTTCTTACAATTATCTTATGTATTGATTCACTGTGATAAATGTCTGAACCACTTGTTTTAGCAGATCACAAGTCATGGAGAACATCGTCTTTAGTGACGCAGCAGGGGCATCATGGCGGAATGTGGACTCCACGACCAAAGGCTGGGCCGTAAAAGGCAGTCATGATTGGGAAGCTGGGCTTCTCAACACCCTAGGTCCCTCCAGTACGGTACCTGCTGCATTAGTCACTGACTCCTGATCAGCTTTAAATTAAGCATGTTAACAAGGGTCCGTCAGGCGAACATTAGAGTTGAAATCTCCTGGTGTATGGTCTCATCCTAACTGATCAACTGAAACATAGTCTACATAGGGACACCAAAAAACAGACAAGAAACTTGAATGAATCCACAACACGTGGCGTGGCCATATTGTTGCTTCACTTCAAGTCAATTCCTATTATCAGAAGTTTGAAAAAACTGCTTTGGTTTTGTGAGGCAGAAAGAACAAAGTTGTAACATTTGTGAATTGCTCCACAGAGCCTCTGAGGAAGGAATATAAAAGGGCCTGTGTAGTTAGCTATCAAATGCACCCCAGTCTCAAAGTTAGATCAGATGAAATCAAACTAGTCCTGCGAGCTAACTTCAAGAGTAAAAAACACAAATTAATATCAATCTGAAGTGCTGTGGCCCTGGTTTTGGCATGTGTTGAATCCTTCTTAATGAAAATACTGAACCATCAGTCAAATAAAGAAGGAACCGAGGCACATGAATTCAAAAAGACTTTCAGCAACCGTCCTTTTAGCATGGGACCACCACCTACAGAAAGGGACATTGTCAGTGCTTAAATTGTGCAAGTGGTGTCAGATGGTGGCACTTGCAGTTCTGGGGGCCAGCTAAAACAACCAGTTCTACCAGACAGCACTAGATGCTGGGACTGGCAAGTTTTCTTTTTCTCTGGAGTATATTGTAACTTAGAACCAGGTGTTCCCTCTATATGGGGTTCTACATGACATTTTTAAGCCAGGTTATAAAAAGCACATACATTCTTAATTATAAAGCGTCCACTATTCTAAAGTTTGCCAATAAAACCCTTTTTATCCTATTTCCCCCTTTCTTGACGTTTGGAGAGCCCAAGCTGTTGCTGCAGCAACCTCTTGGGGATATGGCAACTCTAGCTCTTTAGAAGTAGCTGAAAACAGAGTTTTGAGAGAAGACCTCAAACATCTGCAAAGCACCCCCTTAGTCCCTAGTAATCTAGGTATTCGTACTAAAGGTCAACTACTGAACTTAAATACTACAGGTTGGGCTTAAGAGATGTTTTGGGCAGGTCACAGGTAGGGGTCCAATTACCATGGCTAGACTATGTCAGGCAGTCTCTTTTTACCCTGGGCTTACAAGAGTATTGGGTAGATTCACGCACAATCCCACCTTCAGTGGTAAGAAAACTGAAACACACACTGGGAGCATGAAGAGGTTAAACTCACCAACATAAAAGTTCTTGGACCCCTGCCAGAACGTTTCTTAGAATTCAAGCCACTTGCGCAGTTTGATAATTATATATGGATGATATCGATCCCCCATTAACTTTTTATTCTATTCTATTCTATGATCCAAGCATTGCAATCACATAAATATATATTCAAGGTAATATTCATCATAGACTCAGTATACGGATAATAAATATAGAAATAAATAGATATTTCATTTTCTATAACTTAATCGACACACAGAATATACAAAGTTATAATAAGCAGCTATCAACAGGGCACAAAAAGAATACATATCCCATAAATGCAGTTGTCTTAAAAACTGATAGAGAAATAGCTCGTAAAGTGCATAGAAATTAAATGAGGGAGGAAAAGATTTCAACAAACTCTGCAAACTAACCCTGCCTCTTCTGGCAGGAAATATTGCCTCAGAGTTTTTCAAATTTCTTCACTCCCCCCAGTTCGTATTGCATATAGCCGTTCGCTAATTCTAACGGACCTAATTTTCAATAGCCAGTCCTTCAGTGCGAGGGACAATGGACTATGCCATTTTCTAAGTAAAAGGGAACGAACTATGGTGGTTGCTATATATACTAATTTTACCCATTTATCGGGCAGCCCCAGCGCCAGATCGTACCCTAGGACTCTTAACCAAGTGGTCAAGGCAGTGTTGACCTTCCATTCCCTTGCAAGGTACTGGAATATTTCAGCCCAGAATCCCTGGATAGATGAGCAGTGACCTATTGCATTGGTCCAATTGGAAGGAGATTGGCCTATACATCGAAAAAAAGTTACCGTAAAGGCTAGCATTTATGTGTGCTACAAAAGCCGATGTTCTATATATAAGCCATTTAGAGAAAAAGAACATTAGACACCAGTTAGCTCCCCTCAATACACTAAAAGTTAGTGCATTAACTTACTTCCACATCGTATTTGTTATTTCTAGGCCTTCATATTTGTCCCATTTATTTAGCCTATTTAGCTTTTTGGGCGAGGTCAGGACCTTTAATAGCAGAAAGCATTGTTTTCCATTACCCTGGCAAAGACTGCTTCTCTGCTACTGAGGATCTGGCCTAAATCTAAATTAAACAGCATTTTATTAAGTCCTCTAAATGAACCCTGGAGTAAACAAGCATTTGCAATGTAATAGGTCTTGCATTTACGCTTGTTTGAGCTATTGACTTTGCTAATAACAATGCCTTTTATTTTTGTTTTCGTTTTAAAAAGCAATTGGCATTGTAAATGACATTGTCTCTTATTTCTGTTTTTATTTATAAAATATAAATAAATGGCATTGTTATTTACTTTGCCAATATTTTAAGGTCTTGTAAATGGGAGACATATTGTATTGCATTTATGCGAGTTTGAGTTATTGGCATCCTTAATGATAATGCCTTTTCTTAATGGTTTTGTTTTTAAACAACATAAATAAAAGGCATTTACAATGCCAATAGCTTAAAGTCATGTAAGGATTGATTCCAGTCTCAGAAAGATCACAAGTGGATTACTATCTAAACTTCGTTTCGGTGGTGTTTTGGGAACAGAGAATGCAGGGAGATAGAGGAAAGGGGAACAAAGTAGCTTAGGTTAGTCGTGTTACATGGCAAAGCTGTTAGTGCTTCACAAATTGCAAACAAGTAAATAAGACTCCTTTTCAGCTTAAAACCATCTGTTTTGATTTGGAACGGGAGGGAAGGATAATGTCAAATTCAACATAGACTGTTATTCAAGAACTGTTTTCAATTTCAGAAGACTAGGCGCTTTATCTTTCTCAAATGTCCCCAAACATTTCCTCCTCAGTCCCTTATCATGCCAAGTAGAAACTACCTTGACAGCATAACCTTTACCGGATACATGCATAAATAGGTCATCCTGCGAAGGTTTTTTGCATTGTATTCTGGGGCCTGTAGTTTTATCTAGAGCATTATAAATTCAGGACTACAATCCACAGAATGCAAAGCAACAAAAAAAATTGTCCTGGAAGACCTACACACATATGGCCTTGGAAATTTGAGAGCTCTAATTAATTATTCCTCTTGTTTCTTTGAGAGGTGCAGCTTGTGTGATTGTTAGGCATCCCTACACATGCTGTACAATAACAGTGCGCTAGCCCCACAACACTGGCGTTTGAACGTGCATATTTGTAGAATGTAAACACACCCCGGTCACTACAGTTTAAGAGAGCATGGTGCACCCATACCAGGGATCACGCTCTGAAAAGGCACAACTAAGGCAAGTTCGCCCCAACAGCCACCACCAATATTGACTTTTTTGTTTACATTTTGTGATTGCGAAGACCTTTGTTTTAAAACAAAGTAATGCAGATTTGTTTTTAAACATAGTACAAAAATAGAGACACTTCATGAATCTGGAAATCAGGGCAAATGATTGATTATAGTGGCTGGCGAGTAACTACAACCCCGGGCTGCTTTTATTTTAGTGTTGGGATTCAATGATAAACACGCGCAAAACCTCCCAGACATATGTTTTATGCGAATGAAGCCTGACGGTGCCAGCAGCAGCTTCTGAGCATAGTCACACACTGCCTGGTCTCCTAATAACCTGGAGCAAGCAATCCCCCCAAAAAATAAATGTAAAAAAGCAAAGAAAAAACGGAAAAGCAAACGAATGAAGTGGTGTTCTTACTCACCCACGCCGTATTTTTCTTGTATCTTGGTGGGGACCCATGGAGTCCTTTTTAGACAGAGCTTCGATGGGGTACACCTTCCTTTGGAAGTGGTATCTGGGGGTTACTGCCCCCCCCCCGAATCCCCATGCTTCCCGTCACACAAGCGCAGGCAGGCCGGGCGGCGGAACAGGCAGGAAACTGCACTCTTCTAAGCGGCCATTTTCTATATCTCTGGCCAGCAGCAGGAAACATTTTTGCCAAGACAGCATGCGTGGCTTTTGCACTGCTGCCAGAGAGAGGCGAGCTCGGGAGTCCGATGGGCCTAAGAGTTGCTCGGCAGCGGGTCCTGGGTTTGGTGGGAGGGACAGTGGGCTAGGGCCAGCAGGTAGCTGAGACGTGGATCCCAGCTATGGAAGGGAGCAGAGTTGCGGCTTCTATGGCTCGGAGTGGGAGGAAGTTTATACCTGGCAGCAGAGATGGGAGGAAGGTCAGCTACGGCCTCTGGGAAGGAATGAAACTCGGTGGCGGCTGGGTC
The DNA here is from genome assembly GCF_964204655.1 of Triturus cristatus. Taxonomy (NCBI): domain Eukaryota; kingdom Metazoa; phylum Chordata; class Amphibia; order Caudata; family Salamandridae; genus Triturus; species Triturus cristatus. Next base: position 511,187,456 of record NC_140594.1, read on the forward strand.
CCAAAGAACTGCGTGACGTGTGTTTCTGAAATACTGTAAGATCTTAGTAAAAAAAAAATAACACATGGGGAGGATGTTGACCTAGTGTCTAAAACTACATGGTTACTGACATGCTGGCCTTAAATGAAAAGAAAACACATGAACAGCTACTTTATCCCAGACTTGAAAGGTCGGCCGTGTTACAGGAGAAGACTAGAGCACCCAAGCCCGGGAGGAGCTAGGTATCCATGCCGCCCTCCAGATATGTCGACCAGCAACCTTCTGATCCATGAATTCCCAGTGTTTCTCTGTAAGCGGGCGGTTCCATTCCACCAAGTATCGCAAAAGCATCTTCTGATAGTAGCGAGTCATTTTGGGGAACGCGAGGCCACCGTCCTTCTTCACTTGTTGCAATAGATGTTTCTGCAGCCTGGGCGACACAGACCCCCAAATAAAGGCTTAATCTCTCTCTGGAGTTTAGGAAACAAACCCTGGGGCGGCATTAGCGTAAGGTTCTGAAAAATATTGTGCCAAGTCTTTACGTATAATCACATATAATTTTGAATAGTTGGGTTCAGCGGTTTTAGCCAAACTCTTATTGAGAACTAGACCAAGGTAAGGAAGCTCCTCTGTGACCCATCCGAAATCAAACTGAGCGCACAGAGATTTCACAGTATGCGAAGTGGAAGTCAGGTTCAGTATTTGTGATTTCTGCATATTGACCCTAAAATCGGATGCATGTCCAAATACCTGCATATCTGCCACAAATGCCGAAAGTGAGATCAGAAGGTGGACGATGAAAAAAATAACATCATCGGCATAAAGACTGAGCAGATGTTGCTCTGCGCAAAACAGGATGCCTTTAGCGTTAGGGTTGTCCCGAAGTCGCAGTACAAAAGGCTCCATATAAAGGGCAGAGAGTAAGGGTGACAGCGGGCATCCCTGCCTAGTGCCTCGGTGCCTCTGCTGATTGAGAAACCACAAGAGCTTACCACGTTTACCCTAACTGAGCTGCTGGGGAGCTATAAAGCACACACCAAGTCCAAATCGTTTTAGAGTAGCGAACCGATAAGGCCAATGCACCCTATCGAAAGCCTTCTCGGCATCTACTGCGAACAACCAGGATTCTTCCCGGGAACTCTGTACCTTATCAATCAGATCACAAAGCCATTTAGAATTATCCCCACACTGCCATAAAACCAGCCTGTTCTGGCTCAACCAGTCCGGGCATCAGCGGTTTCAGGCACTGGGCCAAAATGCTGGCGAATAGCTTTGTGTCAATATTTAGCAACGAGATCGGTCGACGATACGAGCTACAAAGCTTAGGGTCTTTGCCTAGCTTAGGAATTACCGTGATCGAGGCTTGAAGCATCGTTTCAGTCAGTGTACCTGTGTCAGCAAAGGAACTGAACAGGTGAGTGAGTATGGGAGCTAACTCAGTGCAAAAGATCTTATAAAATGCTGCACTAAACCCGTCTGGGACCGACACCTTCATGGGTGGGCTTCAGTCGGGCAATTCCCGATATCACCTCCGCGAAGCGTATACGCGCATCAAGCTTCTCAGCCTCATTAACAGCCCTATCCAAGCCAATGCGCCGTAGGCTGAGCTGTTCTTTATCTAGTTGTTACCAAATCCAGGGCACGCCACAGCGCTTAAGGATAGCCTCTAGTTCCTTCACTCTCAATTCAAGCTCCTCCCTCTTACCCCTTCTCGCCTTATTCTCATATGCAGCTTTAGCAAAAAGAGCCCCCTGAGCCACGAGTTTCAGTGCCTCCCAAGTCGAGGGCAAAGCGGTGGAGCCATCATTGTTAAGTGTTAAAAGTATTCCCGCAAAGTGGTCAATAACACTTTAACAGTTGTCAAGAGACAACAGCATCAAATCATTCAGATGCCACTGGGGAGTCAAGGTTTGAAGAAGGGAAGGTTTGCATAATCAAAGTGATATGGGCGTGGTCTGAGAGCGAGCGGGCCTCAACAGAAGAGGCCCGGACATGTTCCCATGCAGCTAAGGTGACCAGAAAGTGGTCTAAGCGAGCATAAGATCTGTGTGCCGCAGAGTAGAAGGTATAGTCCCATTCTCCAGGGTGTAAGATGCGCCACGCATCACTCCATCCACATTCTGCAAGCCATTCACGACCTGCCCATGACAGGGCTCCCACTCCCCCAGATCTCTGACCAGAACGAGCAATCTCAGAATCCATCACCAGATTTAAATCTCCACCCACCACGACTGCAGAGTCAGGAGTGTGAAGCACCTGGGCTAAAGCTTCCATCAGGAAAGCTTCTTGGTGTTCATTAGGGGAGTAGATTGAAGCCAATGTATAGTGAAATGTACCCATCTGCCACCACAGTGCTAGCAAGCAGCCCTTAATTTTGGCCACTGGACCCAGCACCGTGCCTTTAAATCATATTGAAAACAGAATGGCCACTCCACCCTCCTTGCCCCTCCCAGATAACCAGTACTGGCACGGAAACTCCCTTCGGTTGCATTCTATGTGCATCTTTTGAAAGTAAATGAGTCCCCTGTAGGAGACATATATCCCCTCCAGATTGCTTAAGTAGACAAAGTATTGCTTTCCTTTTAATAGGGTTATTAAGACCGCAGGCATTGAGGCTAATTATCTTAGTCTCCATGGGCATATTGGTACTAGTAGATCTGCGTTGGGTCGGCTAGTGCACTGTTGTGCATTGACAAGGAGAGGGTGTGGTGTGTAGGCACGGTTACTATGAGTGAAAGTATTCAGAAGAAGTCACCAAAGAGGTTCGTCAGAGAGGGATCCCCACCCAACCATAAACAACCCAAACAGAACAACACAAATAAAGTAGATGAATGACAAAAAAAATTCCATGTCCGTCCGAAAGGGGGGGGTGGGGCAGGAAATACGGGGGCAACCAAGAGGGCAAGAGACATTCCTCAACGTCGTGGTAATCTCCCCCCTCCCAGGCCCAAACAAACCACACGGCTCAACGGTTGGAGTCTAAGGCTTCCCTCTCAGCGCCGGACAGAGATCGAATTAGTGCAGACCGCTCTTTCACCAATGTAGCAGGGTCAGGGTGCAGGCGTTCAAACCTGAAACCAGATCATGAGTTTGGTCGGTGGCCAAGACGGGCCCCATCCTCAAAGGAGGAGACCTGAGAGACCGCGCCATTGAGATCTAGGTTCAGAAGTTTACACGTCTCCTCCAGGGAACGGAGCTGATGCAGCTTGCCTTCATACCGAAATATTAAGTGGAACGGATGACCCCAGGAGTACGCAATTTCAGCTGAGAGCAGGTGACTGGTCACGGGCCGGAAATCCTTCTGCTTCTGCAAGGTGCTTTTGGCCAAGTCTTGAAAAAGCTGCAGAGAATGACTTCTAAATCGCAATACTTGGCCACAGCCTGCCGCCTTGAAAATCGCTTCTTTCACCCTAAAATCATGGACACAGACCATAATATCAGCAAGCAGGCAATTAGGTTGATGGGAGTGGCCCACCCGATGGCTGCGCTCAAATTTAACTGTGGCCTCGGCTGGGGTGCCCAGGACCATGCGAAACAAAGCTTGGACGTACCCCTCCAGGTTGTCACCTCCTGCACCAGTGGGGACCAAACAGATACAGATATTGTTCCGTCGGGACCTGTTCTCCTGGTCCTCCGAGTGACGTTCAAGGTCAAGTTGTTGGTCCTGAAACCGCATGACTTCCTGCTGAAGTGCAGCGATCTCTTCATTACTGGACATCGTGGACTCTTCAAGGGCAGCCAAACTAAACTCTCACCCACAGCATCAATGTCCCTTCGTACCTCTCTCAGGTCCGCTTGCAGGTCTGTTTTTACAGCCAGGATATCTTCTCGCTGTGAGGTAAAGAGAGACCCCAGAAAGTCGTGGATCACAGCCCCATCAATGCTCTGTCTGGTGCTTACTTGGCCGGAGCCCTGTGAGTCCCCCGCGGTTATCATAAGGAGGTCATAGACTGAGCGCTCCTTTTTTGTCTTGGCTGACATCATGATCCAGACCTGACTGCTACCCAGTAGGTGGAGGTATCCGCTATCCTGGGGGGCAGCCCAGCAAGTCCTTAGGCCGAGTCACTGCCTTTGTAGAAGATGGGGTGAAGCGAGATCAGCCCCTCCCAAGCGAAAACATTAATGTGCACTTTGCCTTCGCCCCACCAGGTCACAATGCCCCTGGATCCCCCAGAGGCCAGCACCACTGGTCAAGGCCACCGCTCACCCCCGGTGCGTTAATTAGGATAATCCCAAAGGCTGAGCCAAGCAAAGTGAAATCTGGGGGGGGTCTCCGTAGCAGATAGACTACAGGCTGCCCTCAGCACAGAATAACGGGCAGTTTCAGGCCCAGGGTGACCATTGGGTGGCACAGTCCAAACCTTATCGCTCCTCGGGCCTGCAAATCTAGGCTCAGGCTTCACCAGCTCCCCCAGAGCCACAAGCCCATATGTTGCGGCACTAGTCAGAGATCTTCGAAGAAGGCGCAGCTGCCGCCTGCAGGGGCACACCATGAGCAGGTTTCCACTGTGAGGAACAGGCCAGCTGATCAGGCCGCAGTGCTGGTAAACCCTCCATCACAGAGGCACCCTCTACTGTGGGCACCTCTCAAGCACCAGGCGTGCACCAGGCCTTCCTCAGCTCGCCGCTCTCCATAGGCCGCTACAATAGCATCCCAAGCAGGACGAGTTTCAGCTGCCAAGTCCGTGGTGCATCACAGGAGGCCCCAGCAGAGCCAAAGTCGAGTCAGCCCCTTGGCTGCAGGGTGTTAAGAACGCGGCACCCTCCATCCCGGTTGTGTGCACGGTCAGAATGCAGACGTGAAGGTGCGTTCGGGGTGAGCCGCGCGGGCCCAACAGCACTCCAGCCACTCAACCACAGCATCAGGGGCCAAAGCCCTCCCCGCACAACTAAGCTCCTGCAGCTGCTATCTCCTCACCGCGGCACCAGAGATGAGAGAGCCGCGCCCGAGGGACCCCGTCGCAGCTTCTGTGCCATCGATGTAGGCGTGGGCGCAGTCTCACATAGCCAGCCAACGCGCTCAGCGCCTCCTCGCTCTCAGCGCCACTCTCTTGAGTGAGAGACACGGTCCCGGATCTTTCGCCGCAAATCGGGGAAGACCCCTCCCGCCCCTTCCCCCCCCAAAGCTCCACAGCAGCATCCCCTGGCCCTCAGGAGGGGGGAAAGACTCCGGTCAACTACGGAAGATGCTATGGGTGCAATGACAATGCTTAGGCCTGGCGGGCACGGAGCTCGAGCGAGATGCGTCCGCTTACTCCACCATCTTGGCCACGCCTCCGGTAATATAATTAAAAGGAGTGTGAAGAGCAGACACCCATCTTTGGGGCACCTGTGACTGTGCATTTATCTCTTCCCAAAATATTCACTCATTTTGTCACACGAATAGACAGAAATTATAGTCAGGGCACTGGAATTATGTGACTCTGCAGCTGTAGCACTTTACATTCAATTAGGGATTTGTAACATTTGCCACATAATCCATAATCCACTGCAGAATTTGCAGAGTTTAAGAAAAGCCATTTTAAACACATCAAAAGTTGCTAAAATAGCAGTGAGATCTTGCTGCACAGTGGAAGGCCAATCACAAAGGCTTACTGGTCCCTTTCCAGCTTCTTTTTGCTGTAGTTGGATTTTAAACTAGTACTAATGAGATTCATTATTTTCCAGAAAGTGTTAACATGTTAATAAATAACACAATATTAAATGCCACCCTTAGGCTGCATAATTTAGTTAACCCTGCCTCATAATTTGATCCTACAACATTGCATAGTTCTAGTAGCCCTGATTATAGTGCTGCTGTTACTCCTTGGGTTCCAAACTGTTATTATATAATATGCTGCTCTAATATACCTGCTGTTCCTACAAACGGTGGATTCACAAATTCAAATCTTGCTACTCAACCTTCCATTTCTAAAAAAAAAGTGATACATTGTAGGAAATCTGCCTTCTTTGCATGGTCGCCTTAGACTTTTTTTGCCTTTTTCAGCAAACTATTTTGCTGTTTTTTGAACTCTGTACACATTACCGCTGATGAGCAGAAATTAACTACCTGTGCTCCCCCTTTAAACATGGCTAAATTGGCTTATTCCTAAATGGCACATTTAACTTGCTTACACATCTATTTATATGGTCTGGAAAATGAAACTTGGGCCTAGAAGTTAAATGGCACTTCTGATCTGCAGCACCTATTATGCGAGCCACAGAGTGGACCTACAAAACATGGCTTCAAGCCTGCCATCATAACCTGACTGCTGCAGTGTGAAGCCTGCAGTGCAACCTCTTCAAATAACCTTTTTTGGACTGGCAAAGACCTACCTTTTAAATATGAAAAAGTGACCACTTTGCAGGTCCTGTAGCCTACAAGGGAGGGAGCATGATATTTAAAAAATGCACATAGATACATAGAAAATGAGTGTCACCATGCTCCTACAGTGACAAGTCTCCAAAAGCTATTTTCAATGAGGCAGGTCTGTCTGTCCTATACAGAAAACCAGAGTACAGATTGAAATATTAACACTGATATCTTTGTTTTGAGATTAGCAAGGAAAAAAAGTAACCCACTGTTTTTAATAGATATTGAAAATCTAATTTAATTGATGTTCAATTCGCAATAAATATTAAGGAGAAGTTACTTTTAGAAATTTCCAATGTCCCTGCCAGTAGCCCCTAGAGATTAATTTACATGAGCTCTCCAGCAGCTGCCTATCCACTGCTTAGCCTTTAAAGAGGTGTGAAATTCTTCCCGGGAGCCGCACAATAGACCACTTTGATAGTCAGGTCAATCTGATTGTATAGCTATGACCCATCTGAGCTGGACATTCAGGGTCTGAGGACTGCTGCTCCTTCTGTAGGCACAACTGTGTCAAATCTTGCCTGAAAAGCCTGTCTGAGGCATAAGTAAATATGTTGCACCATTGAAAGGGTTTAAACAGGATCAGATCACAATTCTTGTGTATCTCTGTTTGGTTGCTGAAGGACCCTGCTTTGTATAACTAAACTTGTGTTTCATATTTAGTTATGTGTCCAGGGCCTGCTTCAAAGTGTATTTTAGTGCTAGATGTAGTTGGCCAAGTTTAATGTGGCTGAGAACTTAGGCAATCTTTGAATTGCCCTGGCATCATGTTGGACCTGTTTTCAGTAAGGCAAACAGGAACTATTGAAAAAGTAATTAGGACATGACCTGGCGTTTCTTATCCCACCCACTAGCTAGTGATAACCATATATGTGGCACCCCAAGGCACCCTCGTCAGAACACTGTCTGGACTTGTGGAAGATCACAAAAGGATCAGAATTGCTTTCTGTGACCTTAGAGGATCCCTGAAGGACTAGAGCTGCTCCCTCTTGAACCAATGACAATGAAGTGGACTCCAAGAATCAGGTGGCTGACTTTTTTGTGGCTACAGGGATACAACAAGTTGCAAGAGGCGTTTTCCCTGAAGGGCTCAGCTGACCAGCAACAATTGGACCCTCCCTAAAGGTCTTGGGGGCCATGGTAGTGCACTCCTGTGGTTGTTTGGGCACCAGAATAGGTTGGAAACTTTTGAAATCTTTTTCTTTAGAGCTCCAGAGCTTTACGGGGAACCACCAAGGTAAGAATCCAACCAGTACTTCCATAGTGTTGGACTGAATTTCAGCTTCATCCCCCACAGAGATGTCTGCACCTCTTAAAGAACAAGAAAGTCCCATTCTGAGTTGGGACTTAAAATACAAGGAATTTCAAAAGCTTCAGTGTTTCAGTGGAGTCAACCTTCTTCAGGTATCTGGGGTTTGTTTCCATGGCAGTGACTACAGTGTCAGCAACACCCACACTGAGAGAGTTATTTGTCAAAAACGAGACAAAGTACCTTTTTTAAAACTTTTCAACATCCAGACTTTCATCAGGACCAATCCACTTGGTGTATCTGACCCAAGCTTCACTGAGGTGAGCCTCAAATTGTGCCTAGGTCCCAGTCTACTGTGACTATTGACTACCATTGGCACTTTGTGCGTTTTGGTGCTATTTCCACCTAAAATTTTAAAAGCAAAAATTTCCAGTTCTCCCTATTCGATTTTTGTTGTTTTGATGTCATTTTGTTTATTACATTTCACTTTTTTTTGTTCAGATTGGGAATTTTATTACTTGGTGTTTCGACTTTATTCTGTTTTGGTCTTGCATATTTACTTTATACATTTTCCCAAGTTAAGCTGGCCTGCTCTGTGCCATCCCTTCCAGGGGATTAAGTTCAAGTTAATTTAGTGTATTTGAGAGAGAGCTCACCCTGAAAATAAGTGTTATTAGTCATTGAGGTGAGCAGTCGACCACTATAATAATCAACTTTCTTACAAACAGCAAGCACTATAAGAAAAAAACTAAATGTTTATCTCCTATCAATCAATATAAACATCCTGAGCTTCTACGTGTCCATGATCTGGATTAACAGCACACTTATTTTACCTTCAAATAAATGTGATGTTTTGGTTCATTTTGAAAGGTAGAGTGTTTGTCTCACTTATAGCACTAACAATATTAACTAAAGATTAATTACCAGCTTTGGAAGCAGTGGTATCTTTTCATCGGAAGTCCTGAAAAATTCACGACCACCTTCAGAACTGTGGCTCCAGTGGGCAACCAACAAAGATTCTAGAATCTTGATACGAAGAAAAGGCGATGAGGTACAGAGATGAGAGATGGGGGTTGATTTTAGTATAGCATGAGGATAGAAAAGATGAGTAAGATTTTTTTTTTTTTAAAGGTTAAGATAAAAGTATGGTAAGGAAACAGGTGGGTGAAACATGAGTAAACAAGTGACTAAAAGGGAAGAGAAGAAATATGACACAGATTGATTAGTGAGGAGTAGGGAGCAATGAGTGTCATAAAGTAGAGAAGGTGAAAAAGGTGGTGTGGGAGGCGGATGCAGGAGGATGAAAAAAGCAGTATGAAGAAGTAGGATGGATGGAGCAGGGTATTGATAAGCAAAATTAGTGATACGAGTAGGTAGATGGTAAGCATGTACTGAGCTGGGGGCCATAAAAGGTGAACAGAGGGAGAGGAATACAGACCGGTGAATGTGGAGGATGATGCTGGTGAAGGATGGGAAAGATGGGACAAGAAAGTGGTCACATAGAAGGGTCATGAGCAAATAGTAAGAGGTGAGGGAGGAGCCAGAGAAGGATTGTGAAGATACTGGAGGATACTGGTAGAACAAGAAGGGAGAGACATTGATGGACTGGGAGGGCGATGGGTAAAGAGGGGGGATGAAAAGGGAGAGACTGGTGGGAGACAAGAGAATGAGAAAGAAGATGAAGCCTGCCAGACGCTGTTCAGGAAAGAAAGTTAAATTTTGAGGCACTTACATGAGCTGTACGTTTCTTCTTTGTTCCCCTTAGGATACATTCTGCTCATACGACTGACAACCAAATAGTAATTGAGGAATTGGCCATCAAATCACAAGTCCAGTCATCATCCTCGTAAGATGTATTCATGGCATGGTGGACATGTAGGGGTAGAAACAGGCCCACATTTAATGTTTGGTTTGGTTTTGTTGCTCAGGTTGTCACCTTTGATTGCTCCTCCATTTGTTACTGTGCTTATTTAGTTGAAATATACATTACCACAGATCTTTGTTGATCTCATGTCCGCTCATGGTTATGTGCTATATAATGTAGGCCTTAGTGCTGCCACTGTTTAGAATGTGGAGAGCTACCAGAGAAGAAACGATCCAGAGAGAGAGAGAAGTGCAAGTCCGATTACACACACCCATGCACCAACGTAAGCTCATGCACGCCCCTCATTTGTTTGCACACACAAAATAATGACCCACATGGGCAGCAGGAGTAAAGGTGCAGCTAACAGGACAGAGTGAGGTGGAGAGAGTGAAGGGTGAGGTGAAGAGAGGGTGCGGTGAAGCAGAGACAGTAGGGTAATGGGGGGAGGCTGAGACACTAGGAAGAATAGTGAGAAAAAAAGGACGGTAAGGGGGAGAGTAGGTGAGTCAGAAAGACAAAAGAGGGCAAGCAAATGAGAGAGGACAGCAGGCAAGATTCAGAGGAGGGCGAGACAGAGGCAGAAGGGTGCGGAAGAGAGAGCAGCAAGAGGAAAAGAGAGAAGGGCAAGGAAAAGAGAGAAAGGTGAGGTGGAGAGAAAAGGATGTAGTGGATAACAAGCATTGAAAATGCAATAGGTCTCACCTTTTATTAAGTTAAAGCCATTAGCTTTGCTAATGGTATAGCAAAGCAAATGGCTTTAACTTAATTAAAGGCGAGACCGATTGCATTTTTAATGCTTGTTATTAGAGGTGGGCAAGCCGATGAAGGCTCCACCCGCGCCCAAGCGAAATACTTGACTCTGGCGCAGCTCGAGGTACACTTCAGCCCTCAAACCCAAAACAAAACATTCTGTATGGTGCTTCTGACTGCCACCTAATCTCTAACCTCATGGACCAAGCCTTAGAAAAAAAGAATTAACTTTGACGTAAAACAGGAGAGGAGAAGACATACTCATCTAGTGGCTGATTTGCACATGAAATAAGAAAACATGGGATCAATTCAGCCTCCCTCCTTGAGTGATCGTAGCAAATATTTGATTTGACCATGCCGCCTTTTTCTTCATTATTAGATTTGAGAGCAGCTTGAAATATGAGTTAAGGATGTGAGCAGTACAAAAGCATTTTGTTTAATAGACTTTAATGGTGCTCCATGTATTATTAGCATCTTGGCCAAATATAACTGACTTGCTTCTTAGTTCACTAAAGGCATTGTTATCAGGGCGGGTTAGAAGGGCATTAATAAATGTCTCTCAATGTAATGATATAGCCTGGTGTATTGTAGGGATATAATTGAATGTTAAAGAAATTCACTTTTTCAGAATTTTCAAAATATTATTTATAGGGGTGAGTAATAATAATAATAATAATAATAAATCATCTTTATTCGGTTATGAATAAACAATTATAACCATAAAAGAACATACAAGAATCATATCATCCACAAAATATAAATACATACAAATGTTTAGAGTAGCAGGGAGTATTTCAGCCAAGATTTGTTCTATGGTTATAAATACATTTTAAAAACGTGGCCACAGTTTTTGTGATCAATATAGTGTTAATAAATTGTAGGTGCAGCATAGCAGGACGACATCTTCTAAAACCAAGGGTTCTTAACAATGGAGTCAACCATAAAGTGCGATGGTCAGCATAAAACTTACAAAACAAGACAGTATGCATTGTTGTTTGTTCTGAAATTTCGTCACAAGGGCATACCACTGAGGCCTCTTTCCAGGAGTTACGTTTGGGGAAGGCCACGAGTTTGTGAAAAATATTCAATCTGAAGCGTGTCAACAGGAGACGCTCGAATCGGGACTCAACATAGATCAGGTATGGCTCAATGTTCAGAGTGGTCGCAACAATCAAGGAGTGTTGAACAGAAGGCTTTCTTATCTCCTTGGTTAGCCGCAGTTCTTCCAAGTGCGAGAGAGCTCTGATTTTTAACTCTTTTTTAGAGATCTCAGACATAGATTCAGGGTTATCATAATATTTGGCACAACCCAAATCAGTAAAAAACCTTTTTATATATGATAGCCACTCGATTTTACCCACGTGCTCCAAAGACATAGTGTCTGCTACAATCGCCTTTGTGACTAGATTTCTTGATGACAACCAAATACGGCGCCACAATAGAAGGGGTTGGATTTTTGCCAAATCCTCGATGTGGGCCATGCCTAATTCAGCATGGCATGAGAAAGTGGACACTCGTTTCGGAGTCATCAGGAGAAATCTCATGAAAATATTCTCTGCGACTTGCAGTGCATTTGTGTTTTTATGGCCCCACAAACCTGCCCCATAAAGTGCGGTCGAATGGCACTTCGCTACATAAATGCGAAGTAATTCTGCAGGAGGTCTTTTTCCCAATTTTTGGGAGAATTTTATAAGGGCCATTATTGCTCGCAGGAGGTGGTGTTTTCTAGCGTCAATAGCAGCTTTCCAATTGAGCTTTTCATCAATCATAACTCCAAGGTACGGGTATTGAGTAGTAAACTCCAACCTCTCTTTATCTAGGAAAATGGACTTTCCCCGTTTCCTATACTTCCCTGCCACCATCACATAAGTTTTTTTAATGTTTATTTTGAGGTCCAAATTACCCATAAACTTAGAGTACCTATCTAGGGATTTCTGCAACTCTCGCGGAGTACGCGCTATAATTACTGCGTCGTCCGCGTAAAGAAGCGCTGGGATAAGGCGATCTTTTATTCGAGGGAGGTCCTGAGCCCCTTGCAACATCTCCACCTCCAAGCCATTGGTGTAGAGAGAGAAGAGAAAGGGGGCCAGGACACAACCCTGCCTCACGCCACGTTCCACCCTAAAGGTCTCAGATACTTCGCCCTGTGCTCCAAAACGGACCCTGGACGAAGCATTGGAGTATAGTGCACGAAGGAGATTTACCAGGGCTAAATCAATGCCCATAGCAATAAGAACAGACCAGAGCTTTGAATGGGAAACACAGTCAAATGCCGCGGAAAGGTCGACATATACCATGTAGAGTTTGCCTTCTTTTGCTGTTACATATTTTCCCATCAATAAGCTTAAGTTCAGTGCCTGTTCTATTGTGCCAAAACCCTCCCGAAAGCCAAACTGTAAGTCAGATAGTATGTTATGATCTTCCGCCCACTCTTGAAGTCGCTGTAGAACCACCCTCCCCAATACTTTACCGAGAGAGTCCAACAATGATATTGGCCGATAACACGACACATCGTCTCTATTTCCCTTTTTAAAAACCGGAATCATGATCGATTGAGACCACGTTTCAATTAGCCCATATCGCATAGTGGCATCAAAGACCGCCTTTAGAATTGGGGCCCAGAGATCAAGTTTAAATTTGAAAAAATCAATCGGTACTCCATCTGGGCCGGGGGCTTTCCCACTTTTGCTTGCCTGCACAGCTTTTATGACTTCCTGGAGATCAAAATTTAGGGCAATCGGAATTAAAGTTTCTTGGGGGGTATCGTTTTCTTCCTCTAATAAATCAGCTGCTTGTGTTTTCCTAAATACTTTGGAAAAATGGTTTGCCCATGTTGGGCCATCAATTGCTACCTCAATTGTTGGCTGATCATGACTATCTGTCAGGAATGGAGTCTACACTACCCTCCAGAACAGTGCCCCGTTTCTAGACAGTGAGCTTTCTTGTAATTGATCCCATAAAGATTGTTTTATTTTCTGCTTCCTTGTTTTGCAGGTTAGACGGTATAACCTCCTTAGCCTGCGGATCTCGTCTTGATCTCTTACAGGATTTGTCAGGGCACTTTTTAGGAGTTTGTTGGCTGCAGTACATTCGTGGTTAAACCATCCTCTTTTCTGGCCTGTTTTCCCTTTGTTAGAACATGTTAATAGGTTTTTAACTACCTCCAAAATAATACCAAAATTGTACAGCAGTTCTTCTTGATTGATGTCACTATCTAAACATTTCACAATGGCGGGATATGCTGCTTGAACCACCTTCGTGGTTATAGCTTCCGGATCTATCTTCCCCCACCCGATGGTGAGACCATTTAGTTTTGTGAGGTGAATATTATTCTGGGCAAGGGCAGTCATCAAAGAATATGGTTTAAATTTTCCCTTTTCAGTAATCAAATTAAAAGCCAAGGCTGCGTGGTCACTTAGTGTATTGATTATTAATCTAAAGTTCTGAGCTCTGCATTCCAAGTTTGTTGAGATCAGGAAATAGTCAATCGTTGTTGCCCACCCCCTCCCCAAATAAGTGGCCTGCAGCTGATCCAATAAAGTATCGGGTTTATTTAAAATCGTTAGACCCAATTCCGACAGTATTTCTTTCAGGAGGTCTCCTATCTTAGTGTGGCTAAAATGGATCACCTGATTATCTGTTTCTTCAGCTACCCCGCATATACTACTATTTTTCACACCACAAGGATGGTGGTTGAAGTCCCCACCCCAAACAATGCTTGGGACGTCCGGCCCTTGTACTTTGCTTGTTAAGGTGGAAAGTTTGTTACGTAAGGACCCAAGCAATTCTAAGCTCTCACATTCCAGGAGGTTGTCATAGGAGTTTACTAAATATATTACCCCTTTCCTCATGAAAGAGAGTTTCAATAATTGATAATTGGTGTGAAGTCTAAGGCTGGCTACTTTTAGTCCAGGAATAGTGTTTTTTATGTACACCGTCAAGCCCCCCTTCGCCCTTCCGCGAGGACCTGCAGTTGCCGCTGAGAAATATGTTTTATAGCCCATCAAGTGTAGTTCATTGATGGACCACGTCTCTTGTAAACAGATTACATGGTAGTCTTGGACAAAGTCTATTAGGGTCCCGTCTATTATTTTGGTACGTAGACCCGCAATGTTCCATGACATAATCTGTACTGTAGTGTCAGCGTTTCTTGTATCTGAGCTATCATTCATGTGAGTTACTTTCGTAACAGGGGAGTTGTCTAAATCTCTGTGTACTATACCCCCCTGCTGTTTAATTGGTTTACTACGAATGTTCCTCGTTGTGGTGGTATCAAAGCTTCTAAACAGTGGGGAATTAGATGCTGAGGGGGAAGGACCAAATTTTGTTATATGAGACGCTGCGTTTTTTGCGTGATCAGTGTTGCTCCTAAGGGATTGATGTGGTGCTGGGGGGTTTTGTAATTGGGCTACTACAGTATTGAGTCAATCTACATCTTCCAGACCATAAAGGACTGCATAAGGATTGGAAGTGGGGATGTTGAATCTCTGGTTTATCTGGGGGTGATTATTCCAATATGCCTGATTTGGGGGCTGAAAAGACTGCTGGTTGTTAATCGGTATCCTACTTAACGGAAACCTAGTTATCGGCTGAAAAAGTGAAGAATGGTTGCGAGCAGCCGGGTAGGAGAAACGGTTATCTACTTCCCTCCAATTCGGGTAAGAATCATTTATACCATAAGGTTTGAGGCGAGAAATCAATTCTCTAGGATAGAAGTAGTTAATGAAATGCGTGGTAATCGTATCCTCCCCCCTGGATTCAAACCAATCACCTATACACCTGACCGCTCTACGATCTCTAAAATTTATGATTATAACGTCCCCCTTCTTATCTTTTGGTCTCGTGCCTACCCAGCAAGTACGTCTCACCATAAGGATTTCTCCATTTATATGCGCTGGGAGGGGTCTATTATGGTTCAGTCAATGGATGGTCTTATTTTTCAAGGCGTAGAAGTCCTCCCTTACACCCTCCGATAGTTCGGGAACCCCTGTCATGATAATCGTGTATGGAGCAGATTCTGGGGGTAAATCCACTCTATTGTTTGCTGAGATACATTGTGGCTGATGTGCCCGTTCACCCTTCTCATGATCCTTTGTATCCTTTTTCCTCCTATGCTCTAATCCCAAAGAATTAGTTATATTTTTACGTTTTAGTTCTTCTGTTGTTACTAAGGTATCAGGTTTAGGATTGTTGCCCACTTTTTTATCCATTACTGCTTCTTTGCTGGTTATCGCGTGGTAGATACTACCTACCTCTGTGGTGTTTATAGATAATATTTCCACAGAATTTTCCCCTTGCTCAGTGCACGATTTCATCGGATTGTCACTGATCAAGGGTCGCGTCACCACTAAAGGGGAAGAAGGGGCTTGATCATTGACACTACTTTTAGCCTTAATATTTGGAAGATCTGATATTGCTAGGTTATTCTTTTCCATTTGAGAGCTTAGATCATCTAGATGCAAGCTTATTAATCTAGTTCTTTCTAGGAGGGGCAATACAGGAGATTTAACCATGGTCTCGATTTTTCCGAGTAAATCGGTCATCATAGCCTGGCTAGGTAGTGAGCCTAAAGCATTAGAGCTTAAAGGGAGGGTGAGTGGTGCCGAGGAACCTATATGTATCGAATTTTGAGTTGAAGGTTGAACCTTCTTCTTTTTAACTAAGAGTGTCCTAGTGAGTGTGCCTCGTCTCTTTCTTGCTAAACGTCTTTTTACCACAGGAGGGGAAGAGATAACTAAATTCTGAGAAACTGATAGTCCCGACAAAGTTGGGCTACTGGTGATCTCAGGAATGGAAATCAAACAAGGAGAATTGACCAGAGTCGCTTCTTCAATCGTTCCATGCGTCATGCGGGGACCAGAAATTATTGTACCCATGGTCGGCGCCTCTGGAGAAACAGCTTTACCAATTGTGCCCAATGAAGAGCGTTTACCTGCTAACAAATCTAAGGATAAGCGCTTTTCTGTGTCCGCTATTTCCTTCTCCAGCACTGTAGATACGCGCTTGAAGAATTGGTCGATAGTACCGGACGCAGATCCTTTAGAGGTGTTGACTGTTAAAATTCGTGATTTATCAGCATTTGAGGCCATGTTAATGCACTAACAGGAAATAGCAAGGAAGTAATTACAGCAAATGGCCAGGAATACACTAGAGTTATGTCCGCAAAATGTAAGAATTTTAGTCAATAACACTGTAAATATTCTCACCATTAGATGTGGAATGTTAGAGTGGGGGCTAATGTAGCGGCCGGGGGAGGAGCGGGAAGAGGAGCCAGGTGCAGGTCGTCAGCAGTCTCGAGTGCACCCTGGTCCTCGCAGTCCGGTAGAGAAGAGGTGAAGAATAAATGAAGTTAAAAGCCCCGGGCCAGTTCTATCGCAAACAGCGTGTTGTCCTCAGCAATGTCCGTGTTGACGAAGAAGGGCTATGACCATCCGCTTTGCCTGCATGAGATCCTGAGCCTGCGAGGGGTGAGTAACAACAGAGTAAATACACAAAGTTTGGCAAAAATTACGGGAACTCAAGTCTAATTGGTTGAAATGCAAAGCCATCATGTAAAAAAGTCGGCTCATAGATGGGTTTTCGAGCCAAGCTGGCTCTCCTTGTTAAAATCATAAGAACACCGTACTGTTTATTCATGTGGGAAAGCTAGCATTAAATATCAGTTTCCTGTTTCAGAAGATGATAATATGCAAGAAACAGAAAGAAAAAAAATATGTATCGCAGAATCGCTTATTGAACCGAACGTATCTTGACATATACACAGCAAAAATATATAGTTCATTACTGCTCTTTAAGGCGCCTTTAAATTTCTACTCTCCGGTTTAACTGGCGCAGCCTACCTTACTGTTCCAGTAAAGTGCTTTAGTGGCTCTCCGCTTAGCCAATGAGAAATCCCCACCGCTTATAATGCAAGTATTCGTCTAATGATCAGCAGAGGAAACTCAGTTGCTTCGGTGCCATGCCACGCGAGCAGTCAGGTAAAAATGTTTATGTGAGAGAAAAGAAGCCTGTGCAGAGGGGGAAGCAAATGCGTGTTAAACAAAAAGACGCACATTTGTCCACTCCACCCATTTTCAAGGACTCTTCCCTTTTAAAATAACACCCCGACTTTCGTGTTTTTTTATTTTTATGTCTCGTCGTCCATAATTAAAAAACGTATAGGCTTTTCAACTGCATGTCAATGGCGGATGATGAAATCTCTGCTCCTTTCCCTTCAGTCATGTGTGAAGAACTTCAGTACCCGGCATGTTGATTGAATGTAAGTTCTTTATTCTTTTCACCAACACAGCTCCGAACATGGACCGCAATGCACAGCAGCTGCTTGCAGGATCACCAGCTTTCAACTGTCAAACATCAACTGACAGCTGGTGAGGTCAAGCAGTGGTACGGTGTCCTCGCAGGGACACATAAACATGCAGTAGTGTACAGTGTCCTCAGGGGGACAGAATTAACTAAACATAACATCATGTTCAGTCGCAAGCCTACCATGCTGGCCATTTCTGCAAATGCGTACGGGTGAATTCTTTATGTTTCAGTAATATACATTATGAACAGCACGTTTGGTCGGTTTGCAATTAATGCACGTGGTCTGTAGTGCTATATAATGTTTAAAAACAAAAAAAGGTGTGCTTACTGGGCATATACGGATGTGAGCAAAGCACCTCAAGGGGATTTGATCTACTGTGTTCACTCTGCAAAACCCTTAATTGATAAAATGAGGTGATCAGTCCTATTGGCATAGGAGAATTTAAAGTATTCACATCATGGAATGAGTCAAAAACTTACTAATCAGTAAAAGAAGCAATGGGAAAGTGAAAGCACGCCACCATGCATGCATAGGGACAAATAAAATGCACAAAGATGGCGTCAGGCTGTCCACATGTGCGTGCATTTTTTTGTCCCTATGTGTGAATGTTTAGCTTTGCGGATGGCGAGAGCAGCCATCTTTGTCCATTTGGACACGTGTGCATTCAGCTTCGGCTGAATCGATTTCAAAAGGTCCTCCCCATGGCGAGGGTAGCGCATGCGCTGCTTTCACCAGGCGAGACCTAAAAAAGGGTGAAGTGGAGTGAGAGTAAGTTGACGCACAGTGAGAGGATGGCGAGGTTGGGAGAGAGTGACAGTAGGATACGACAGAAAGGGCAGAGGGTGGGGTGAGATGATTATGAGGGTAAAATTGAAAAAGAGAAGGTCACAACAGGGAAACAGGTGGATAAGAGGAGAGAGTGTAGGCAGAGAAAAGAGTGAGGTGGTTGGAAGTACAGGGTGAGGTGAGTGCAACAACGGGGTGAAGCCGAGAGGAAGGAGGGTGACGTCAGGAGATGGGAGGGACAGACAGAGAGAGGGAAGGGTGAGGTGGAGAGAGCAGAAGAGATTCAGCCAGATACAGACCCTTGTTTTAAACCTCTACAAATGCACAGTTAAAAGATGTAGACTGAAGCCAGCAGCAGTAGGTATTGTATGCTGCTCTCATCCGTACAAGGCACTCGATGTGCCTAGACGCAGCTCTCGGACATGTGATAGACTCTGGTCAAGCCCATTATATTTATGGCTCACCCATTCTTCTCCATGCACCTCCCAGATCCCAAGTCCTGGAACCTGGCCTTTTCGCTACCATAAAGATTTTGTGGGTGCGGAAAATGCCTCAAAAAAGCCTTTGTCTGCAGGGGAAGTGGGCAGCACAACTGTCAAAATGTCATTTCACTTTAGATTCTAAAATCCCTTCACCAAAGTTGCAAACTAGGCCTAAGACCCACATCCCCTGCTTTCCATGCAACGCCCTCACCGTGATTGGTTTGAGGCCATATCATGTGTGCAATGTGAATAACAGGAAGTGTTCTTGATTGCGGTACTGTCTTCAGCACCTCAGAGAAGCACTAACTCAGCACAAATGCATGCTTCTTCACTTGCTGGTACATTCTGCACAATGAAAAGCATAATTCATTCTTCGCAAAGCAGAAGGTAATTATAAGCAGCACATCCCCGCCAGGGATGTATTGGCAATCACTCTAAGAATTGGCAGTCATTGTGTCAGTGTCTGTTTTTTGATTGATGGCTTAATTGACTGATGTGCAGCTTTCTAAAAAAATCTCAAATGATAATCCATACAGCATTTTAAGTGATTCCATCAAGTGCTACAGCCAATCAGAGAAGAGGTCAAGAAGGCACTTGCAGCGCTCAGCTGTTAATCTTTGGTTAGTGACAAAGGTGGTAGGGTTGACTTTCTGTTTAAAGTGAAAACGCTTTTGTGTTCTGCACGCAGAGGTGTTTTGTTTGTGTCCGATTGTTAAAAAAAGTAGTGTTAGATTTGAAAAGGGTTATGTGCCATTTTTGCAGGGTTTCTGTGGTAACAACTTGTTATTCATGTTTCATTCATGGTCGGGCATTGATGGCCAAGCTTTGACCATGTTTTTTACTGTGCTTTTGAAATGGGCACAGCTCTTTCAGCACGAAAATGATGCCAGCAGTTAGTAAGATATGTACAGCCTATTGTGAAAGCAAACGGCTGAATGTGCTTCCTTGCAAACCATCTAACAAATGTGGTCATTACAACTACTTTGTATCTTTAAAAAAACGAAATGAAAACATTTTAGCCTGTTGATGCCTCAGCACTGCTACTGTCTGCACTGTTGATTATTATTTGCATTTTGGACTCAGCAACTTGCTGTCTGTGCTCTTCACTGATGAGTGTCTCCTTCAAAGCCAGCTCCTGGCTGTACTCTCTATGGGCCATATGTAGGTACCTAAATACCGGTCGGTAACAGCCGAAAATCGGTAAATATCCCGTTACCGACCGGTATTTAGGCAATTGAGATGTAGGTGGCTGGATTTCAGGATTCGGTAACTTACCGAATCGGAATTTTAAGAAATCGGTAAAATACCGATTCAGTAAATTACCGAATCCTGAAATCCTATGTAGGGGGCACTCAAGTGAGTGCATGTTTGGTTTCTGGATTCGTTATTTACCACCAACTACAAGCTGATGGTAAATAACGAATACCTTTTAAAAAGCAATTTTGTGCTTTTTGAAAAGTGCCATGTGGCAGACATACATGTCCTTAGGGCATGTATGTGTGCCACATGTGCACACATGCATGATTCAGGGGTGCAACAGGGTGTCATTGTGACACCCTGCCACCCATGAATATGCTCCCCCTATTACCGATTCAGTATTTACTGAATCGGTAATAGTGAATGGCTTCCCATTCATTCCTATGGGCCTCCAGGTCCATAGGAATGAATTGGAAGGGATGCATTATTACCGATTCGGTAAATACCGAATCAGTAATACCGAATATTACCGATTCGGTAATAATTACCGAATGTTTACCTACATTCTATTTACCGATTCATAAATACCGAATCGGTAGAATTCGGTATTTATGAATCGGTAAATAGAAATTATCTACATATGGCCCTATGTGTTGAGTATGCTGAATTTTTTATATACGCTCAGTTTTTAAATTACTTACCTGAGATATGATCTATTTGCCACCTATTTTGTAAGCTATACATGTCACCAAAGTGTGTTTTGTGCACTAATGATTCAATAATGTGCTACAAAGTTCTGGTAAGTGTATTTTGTTTTAGGAGCTAAAAGATTCAATTAAACGTAGCTATTTCTTTCATTTAAATGCTCGGCTGCTAAACCCAACTTTTTATTTCGAAGACAGCTGCTAGCTGCACTTTTTTAACACCTTCATGACAAACTATCCACGCCCCTTTGTCCAGTGACAATGCAACATACGAAAAAGGGGTGTACGGGATGCCTAAAAGAATAATGCAGCTGGGCGGCAGCCAGCAAGGGCACATTGTTAGAAAAATGTGTTACGTTAGAAAAATGTATTAAAGGCACCAATACCCATGGGTGTCTTGGTGCTAGCTACTGTGACTGACTTGAGAATACTGGTTCTTCAGATGACTATGAATCCAAAAGCCAGGTTTTTACAGCCTTTCTAAAGGACAGGAGTTTGGAAGAAGTTTTGATGTACAGAGGGAGCTTGTTCCAGTTAGTGAAGGCACCGAGCAGAAAACTACGTCCTCTCCAGGATGCCCGTTTATACATTTCTCTATCATTCTTGTTGCAGTTAGCGCTCTAGCCTCCGGCTAGAGCGCGACCGGCATTGCGCGATTTGCGCTCACGTGAGAGACGTGAGCGCGTAAGTATAAATAAAGGGGGCGGGCGAACGCTCAGGAGTTCGTGCCCGACTATCATACTGCGTGTATCCCTTATTTACACGCTGCGCGCACGTGGGCCACAGATACTGCAGTGAGGCCCTTCCCGCCCCTCCCCCCGGCACAGGCGATCGGGGGAGTGCAGGATAACACTGGCGACGAGGGTGGGCCCCTGACCTCCTCCCACACAAGTAAGCAGCTGATCAGCACGTTCCCTGGCTACAGAGCCACGTGCCACATAGTACCTTCGTGGGGAACCCACGCTACGGGCCACAGCACAGCTCACCTTACAAGTAGGCCGCCCGGCGATAGAACGGGGTGCAGCAGCCGGACCAGAGACCAGTGAGACACACAGCAGGCACGTGGTCATACATCACCATGAGCGACGCCGAGCAGCTCGACCCGGCGAGGGTGCTGCTTCATCACCCCCCCTCAGGGGTGCTACCCCCGTTCAGCGAAGCCGCTGACCCCACGACAGCTGCGCCGCGATGGCAGACCTGGCTAGGCAGACTAGAGAACTATTTCATCGGATCCAGAGAGACGGATGGGGCAGTGAAAAGGTCCCTCCTCCTTCACTACGCGGGAGAAGAGGTGTATCTCCTGTTCAAACACCTGCCAAACACGGGGAACCCCGATGACTACACGGCGGCGGTAACGGCCCTGAACGCGCACTTTGACCCTCAGGTCAATCCAGACTACGAACACTTTAAACTCCGCCAACGAAGCAGCGCGAAGGTGAGTCCGTGGATGCTTTCCACACGAGGCTGAGAGCCCTCGCAGACACCCACCTCTTCGGAGACAGGGCCAGGGAGGAGATCAGGGCACAGATGATACTGGGAATTAGGAGCAAGGGTTAATACTCCGTCAACCTAACATCCCGATGAATGATATCCTCGTCCTAGCCAGGACACATGATCTATCAGCGGCGAGAGCTGAAGAAATGGACCTAGCCTTGGTGAAAGGGTCAGACAAGAGCACTGAGGTGAAGTCGGAAAAGACAGACGCGGTTCGACCGAAGGAGAGGCCACAGAGACCTCGTGACCGGCGACACCCTGCGCAAACCAGGCAGTGTGGGTACTGCGGGTATGAAGATCACCCACCCAAAGCATGCCCAGCGAGAGGGAAGACATGCACGAACTGTGGCATCGATAATCATTTTGCGTCCGTCTGCCGGAGGAAGACGCAGAAGAGCGGGAGCAGGCGGGACAGGCTGCTGAGGAAGATGGTGAGGCAACTGTCGCACATGTCGCTGTCGTCACCACCAAGGTCAAGAGGTGAGAGGACCAGAAACTACCCGGACTCTGACTCAGACTCTGACGATGAATGAGAGACATACCTGATTTCATTTACTAAAGCCCTCAAGAGCACCAGGCGACCACAGCCACGATGTGACATACTCATAGCTGGGTCCGAGGTAAACGCAGTGATTGAAACAGGCGCATCTGTAACAGTGATGGGCATACAGCAATACAACCGTCTCAGCCCAAGACCGGAACTCCGACGCTCCAAGGCCAAAATCTATGCATACGGGAGCGACACACCACTACCTCTGAAAGGCAAGATGACGGTAGCGGTGCGCTCAGACAAATCGGAAATTGTCATTGACATCCACGTCATAGACCAAGAAGTAGACACACTACTCAGCGGACACGCGGCGGAGGATCTCGTGCTGATTGCGTTCCTCAGGAAAGTCCAGGATAAACAAGTTGAAGACCTGCTGGAGACGTTCAAAAGCCTATTCTCAGGGCTGGGGAAGATTAAAAGGCCGCCAATCCGTCTCCACATTGACCCCTCGGTAACACCGGCAGCCATCCGACACAGGCGAATACCGTTTCACCTACGCCCGTTAGTAGAGGAGGAGCTCCAGAGGCTAGAGGAACAGGGAGTAATCGAGAAGGTTACAGGGCCCACACCATGGGTTTCACCAATGGTGATCGCTGAGAAACCCCGCAAGTCAGGGAAGATCAGGCTGTGCATTGATATGCGCCTGCCGAATAAGGCCATCAAACGGGAAAGGCATATCACGCCTACCATGGACGACATAGTATCCGATCTGAACGGAGCGCGATAGTTTTCCAAATTAGACTTAAACGCCGGATACCACCAGCTCACCTTAGCGACAGACAGCCGATACATCACCACGTTTAGCACGCATCTGGGATTGAGACGGTACAAGCGGCTAAACTTTGGAATCTCATCGGCAGCAGAGATCTTCCAAAACACCATCAAGGACATCCTGCTCGGCCTGCCTGGCGTCTTAAACGTGAGTGATGATATCCTTATATATTCCAAGACAGTGGATGAACACTACAAGCACGTCCGAGCCACACTGGCACGGCTGCAGGAACATGGCGTCACCCTACACCGAGGCAAGTGCCAGCTGTTTCAGCAAACAATTGAATTCTTCGGCTATGTCTTCACCAAGGAAGGCATCCAAGTGGACCCCCGGAAGTCGCATGCCATCAAGGCGGCCGCAGCCCCAGCATCAGCGGCGGAGGTCCGCAGTTTCCTGGGGATGGCCACTTACTGTGGACGGTTCATCCCGAACATGGCCACCCTTGCCGAACCTCTGAGACAACTCACTAAGAAGGATGTGATGTGGCAATGGACAGTCGCAGAAGAAACAGCATTCCAAGCGATCAAGGAAGCCCTCCTAGACCAGACCACGCTGGTTTACTTTGACCCGGGGAAGAAAACCGAGATCCTAGTGGACGCCAGCCCCATAGGGCTGGGAGCGGTCCTAACGCAAGAACAAGGACCAGGGCAGTGAGCCGCTCTAGCATACGCCAGCAAGGCCCTAACGGACACGGAGAAACGCTACTCACAAATTGAGCGTGAAGCTCTGGCGATCCGATGGAGTTGCCGCCACTTCCACCTGTACATGTGTGGGCACCCATTCACAGTAGTGACAGACCATCAACCGCTAGTACCACTCTTCCGAGGGACAGCGCCCCACCCGCCTCCATGGATAGAGCGGTGGGCCATCAACCTCCAACAATACCACCTGAGTGTGGTATACAGGCCAGGATCCAGGAACCCGGCAGACTTCCTGTCCCGGCACCCCGAGACCAGTAGCAAGCCTACGCCAATGGATGAAGAAGAGGAGGTCGAAGATCATCTGGACATGGTGGCTACCCTGACATGTCCCCGGGCGCTGACGCTGTAGGAGGTCTTGGAAACGGCGCGGCAAGACCCAGTGATGGTCAAAGTCAGAGACACGATCCTGGAAGGGACCTGGCAGCAGTTCCTGCAAACAGCCAACTCATGGACCAGCGAAGAGAGGGATGACCTCCAGCACATGTGGAGGATACTGCATGAGCTGAGTGTGACCAGAGGGGGCTCATCCTCCGAGGCTCCAGAATTGTTATTCCAGCCGCACTCAGGACAAGGGCAACGCAGCTAGCACACAAAGGACATCAAGGGACGGAAAAGATGAAAGCTCAGATGAGGGAAAAAGTCTGGTTCCCGAACATGGATCCATGCGTAGTCTACGCCATCCGCAGCTGCCAGCCCTGCCAGATAACTAGCGGAGCCCAGCCGCCAGCCCCCATCATAACCGAGGAGCATGGACGATGCCCGTGGGAGAAAATCAGTGTAGACTTTGGGAGCCTGCCCGACAGGCGAGTCACGCTAGTGGTCATCGACAGCTACTCGAAGTACCCGATAGCCGAAGCGTTGCCGTCCACTGCCTTCATGTACGTAGGCCCAGCCCTAGAGAAGGTGTTTGGAATGTTCGGGCGCCCAGAAGAGCTGCGGAGCGACAACGGGCCCCCGTTCCAAGGACACTAATTCGAAGAATTCCTGCAATCTCATGGCATCCGCCATCGGCGCATCACCCCTCAGTGGCCACAAGCAAATGGAGAGGTTGAGCGGCTAATGCGCACCATCAACAAAACACTGCGCATCGCGGTGTCTGAGCAGCTAGACCCGGAGCGAGAATTGCAGCGGTTTCTGGGAGAATATCGCAGCACCCCACACTGCTCAACCCGCCAAGCACCATGGACTTTGAAGTTCAAGGGAACCCGGAGAGATGGGCTACCAGTCGCCCCAGGACAAGGGGCAACACCAACAACCCAAACCCCGGCCCCTCGGGGGGCCTCGAGGTATGGGCTGAGAGAGAACCCCAGGCCCAGCAGCCGGCTGAGAGACTTTGCGTGCCGAATAAGTGACGCTGCAGAATAATGTTTGAACTGTTGTCAAGAACTGAGTTGGAGAGGGATGTTGCAGTTAGCGCTCTAGTCTCCGGCTAAAGCGCAACCGGCATTGCGCGATTTGGGCACACGTGAGAGACGTGAGAGCGTAAGTATAAATAAAGGGGGCGGGCGAACGCTCAGGAGTTCGCGCCCGACTTTCATACTGTGTGTGTCCCTTATTTACGCAGGCCACGGATACCGCAGTGAGGCCCTTCCCGCGGCCCCCCCCCGGCATAGGCGATCGGGGGAGTGCAGGATAACAATTCTGTACTTTGGCCTTCCAAGAGTCTATCTGATGTTGCAATTACGCAAAAGAGACAGATCACAGCTATTTTCAACCTCAAACCAGGGGACACCATCCAATCATCCTCATGAGCCTGCACTAGTGACAAGTGCCTAGGAAAGCAGACTTCTTTCAGAAATAAGACCCGAAAATACTTCCAGAGCACAATTCCTAGGTACACCCCTGTCAGGCTCTGACCATCTCTGGATGCCAACCAGGGCCGGACTGGGGATTCAAAGCACACCTGGCAATATTTTGAGACCAGCCCCCCTGGGGTGCAAGTGTGAAGCCCTGCTTCTTTTGCTACTGGGGTTAATCAGTGGTATGGAGCGAGTTTTGCGGCGGCCGCCTACCCCCATCTTACCTGCGTCCCTAACGGCAAACGTAGCAACACCCCGCTCTCATATGCAGCTGCCATGGGAGGCAAGCATAGAAAACCGCCAGCACCCCCCACCCCCTGCTCTTACATGTGGCCGCCCGGGTGGCAAGGCAGGGACTGCCACGGCGCATCACAGGGGCTATTTACGCCACTGGTGTTGACACTGCAGCACCGCTGCAAAACCGGCCCCCAGTAACAAAACCGCCCCCCACTTTGTAGAATTGTGAAAAGCAGATGTAGCAGGGTTGCAGAGGGCCACTCTAAACCCTAGGGAACGGTTTTACTGCAGCTTTTGCACTAATAACGACTACATCTCCGATCAAGAGATTCCAGTTGTAAAAATTTAGCTCTGCGCTGCGGCGCACCACTTTTACAACTGCATACCGGCCCTCCTAATCATGCTGAAAATGTTTTTTTCCCAAAGGACACTCTCTCATCGCCCTCAAATCTCCGCAGTCTGCCTGCCGCAATCCGTCTCATCCCCGTCATGGAGGGTAGGGCTCTGAAACTGCCTCAGCCGCATTCACAACAAATATTTTGTACAACGAACTAAAGCTGTTTTCAGCCAGTACTAATAAGCGCAGTGCATTTTCCATCAGCAAAGCAAAGTTAACCTTCTGTATGAGCTCTGCTGCCCTCTGCTGGTAATAGTTAGGATAGCTACACAATGAGACAACAATACAGAAATGAATTATCATAACGGGCTTTGTTTGTGTTCAGGTGTGGACGGCTCGTCGGGTTGCACTTTCTTGCTCTCCTATGGTGAAAGTTCCAAAATAAGCACAAGTGCACTGTTACTGGGCTCGTTAAAAGGTCCATATGCTTTGAATGAGTTGGGCCTCAGTCAGAGCATGCCTACTCCCCGCTAAAAACACATTACTGGCATTGGTAATACAAATACATATCAAGACAAATGTCATGATAAATGGCAATCCTTTGTGTTTGTCATACCCAGAAAAATATTCTAACCGGAACTTTTATCACAAAACAAGCAATACGGAGTACCCAAACACTTCTGGAGGGAGTTTACATACCCATCGATTTGTAGCCGTATTGGCGAGGGACATAGGTTACAAAGCAACAAGTTTATTCAACCGTATAAAGGTGCATTTGTATTCCCTGTGTATGCTGCAGCTACCTGTTAGCGCCCCCATTGACCAAAAGGGGTTTTGAGGGGCAGCTAACCGCAGGGAGGTGTCCCCCCTTCGGGATTTTGGGTGAATGGATCAGCCCAGGCTACTTCTAGACTATATTTGGGCTATAAGAGTTTGTTTGGCAGCCCAATATAAATCCGTCCATTTTAAGGTACACCGTCACCATGTTGGCAAGATGACGGTGGCCGGACTGCTAGCGCATTCAAGTTTTCAAGTTGTAGGCAATTGTGTTAGTTCATAGTCTGACAAGCATGGAGGATAATAGAGTACAAGACGCCATGTGACTGCTCGCTGCCGCAGGTCACATGGACTTAATTACCCCAGGACTGTGTGTCTCAGTGCACCAAGCATGTAGGGCAGCAGGCGGGGTTGCCGCAGCGGATATGGCGTGCATGCCACAGCGCGGGTCGTCGCTGGAGTCTGTGCAGCTAAGGTAGGAGCCAGTGGCCACTCGAGATTCAGGAGAGCGCCCCCTGGCAGTGGCATAACACAGGCCCCCGTGGGGGGGGGGGGGGGGGGCTGTGCTGCAGGCGGCCCCCTCAGCACAGTACTCTGTCCTGAGAGTTCCGGATTAAATCTGGAGCGGGCCCCTCCATGTACCTTGCAAGGGGGCCCACTCAACTTTCAGTGTGCCACTGCCCCTGGGTCTGTGTGCCGTAAACGTGACGCTCGAAGTGCAATGCAGTGGCCCGCATTATATTCATGGATAGCTAGGGGGCCGAGCCACAGGTGGGACAGGCCATGTCGGGCAAGGCATGCAAGCAGCAGACAGCAAGCATCACAGAGAAAACGGTCCGCATGTGGAAATGAGAGTGGCGGCAGTGCAAGCTGGAGGGGAGGCCACAAGGAGAGTGGCCCTTCAGGCCCCGGACCCTTGAAACGATGGATGAAGGTGTCAGGTAACACCAGGAGGGATATTGCAGCCAGAAAGGGCTAGCCAGAGCTTGGCAAAGCTGGTGGGATGCTATGAGGCAAAGGGGGTGACCTGCACACCGAGTGCAAGGGGTGGGAGGAATGAGCAGGCGCAGCCCAAAGGACAGGGGGCGAGGCTTATGGGGGAAGCAAGGCAGGGGCTGCTGAGGCAGGGCAGGCCATGGCTGCTGAGGGTGTGGGAGCCAAAAGCTGCAAAATGTGGGAGCAGAGCTGGCAGGATGCAGTTTGTGTGTATGAGGAAGACAAAAGCGCTTGGCAGTGGCCCCCAATGTTGTTGTCATGGGGTGGGTAGTAGGGCAGGCCCCCTTGAGTTTTCGGTCACGCTGATCGGAAGGGAGCGGGTGGGTGCAGGGGGTCAGGCTGGGTCACTGTTACGGCCAGGTAAGAGGTGCACAGGACAAGAACTTGGCACAGCGAAGGGCTTCGAGGAGGGCCCAGCTACAGCCCGGCTAGCAGGGCTGTTTGAATGGAGGGAAGGCAAGGAGGAGGAGAACGTCGGGATGGAGGACAGTGGGGCATTGGATGGCAGACAATGGAGCAGATAATAGACCACCCCACAAAATATACATGCCCAAGGACAGGGAGCAGGGCGCTTTGCCGGCATGACGGGGGGCACTCAGCGGTGACAGGACAGGGCGGGGCGGCGCCAGGGACAGAGTTCACGACAATGGTAGGCACGGCAGGTCGGTACTGAGTTGTACAGGCCACAGGGACAAGGTAGTAATGGGCACTGGCTTTGGGTACCTGAGAAATTCCCTATTCCCCTCCTTGTGAGTGGGCCTCTCCTGCCTCTCTTTGTCTCTATTCTCCTTTTACTTCCCCCTAATTCTTGTCCCAATACAACATTTAACACAACTGCTATGTCAGACCACGCACCTCTTTACTCTGACGAATATATTAAGAAAATACTTGAGGGCCCTTCCCTATTTACTGATTCACTGGACACACCTACTAACACAAGTATATCCCTCTCTGATCACCTAGAGAAGTGTAAGAAAAAGCGGGTTTGCCTTCAGCTGATGATCCGCATGCTAACCGAATATTTAAAAGCTGAAATAATTCCGGTTGGATTGCAAGTAAGGAACATACCAGGCATCTTCACAGACAGTCCCTAATACATTAACAACTTTAGTTATATAGGAACCACTTGCTCCAGACACTGGTTAGTACTTGGTATTGACACCGCCACAGAAACTCTAAAAAAACTAACAGAAGAAATCAGTGATATTGAAAAGCAGATTAAAGACACTTGCTCAGTCCCTGACGGCAAGAAATTGCTCGAACAAGCCCAGAAGACAGTTGAGGACATTCACAGATTAAAGCAGAACAAAATATCAGTTACAGTGAAGAAAGACATCAAAGCATACAGCACCGAACGCACATACCCATACCTACAGAATGATTTCTATACAAATCGCTCATACACTAACCCCCAGAACACTAGACCTTGGGGGCGCTTCAATAGACGCAACAACTTGGTAGGCTTTTCTGACACCTCTACAGACTCATCTGAAAACTCAGATGCAGGGGAAGGTCCTAGCACCTCCAACCATAACCCTGGTCCCAATTTTTAGGATGGGGCCAAAGCGATCTACCCAAACGTGGATGCGTGAAACAAGCAAAACGATGGTACAACCCCCCAGGCGAGCGTCAGACACGCCAGAAGTTTTACCAATGGTAATCACTGACAACAATGACCCAGCATCTTCACAACTCATACCCATCTTTAATCTGTCAAAACATATCCTTGCTGACTCTGAACTGTCCCTCTTAAGTAAATGCCTCTCCTTTGTCCCGACTATACACCCCAACTTCCTTGAGCTACATGCAGAACTACTGAGATTTTTTAGACGTTTACGGCTGCATGTATTTTTTATGCTAAATCCTTCACCTGCAGTCATCTCTAACACCCCTTTCTGTCCTCCATCCACATTCTCCCCCTCAAGTAGCATGATCCCAGGTGAAATATCGACGTTCGAGAAATTGGTACTGAATGATTTGGCCACACTTGAGAGTAAGAAACGATTAATTCCTTACAATATTTCCCTTAGCAAAAAGAAAGCCATTGAATCACTTAAAAGGAATGAGTCTTTAATTATTAAGTCAGCTGATAAAGGTGGTGGGATTGTCCTGCAGGAGAAGGAAACATACAAATCTGAAATCCTATGCCAACTTTCTAATACTGACCACTATTGTAGGTTGCCCACAAATCCAACAAGAGAACTACAAAACCTGATCCTACAGATTACCACTGAAGCAAAAGCTGAGTAAAAAGGAATTTCTCTTTTTGAATATGAAATCACCTCGCATGCCAGTAATTTATACACTACCCAAGGTGCATAAAAACCTCATGAGTCCCCGAGGACGCCCCATGGTTTCGGGTTGTGGCTCTATACTTGAACCTTTGGGTCAATACGTTGACTACTGATGGAGCAGGTAGAGCAACATTTTGTATACCCCCACTATTTTGCATGTAAAGACAAACTATATAACTTACTGATTATAATTTTACTAACGGTGTGGTGTGTTATTCTAATTCAACCTTTTGCATACACAAATTACAAGTGGGAAATTGCTATTTGCATGGCAAAATAACTCTAATGATTAAAATACGTACGCATATTAATAGTAGTACATGTGGTAATAGATATCGCATGATTTATGTTGCTCATGTGATGTTTACATTCCAGATCGCATCCTAAAGGTGAATATTATCGCTTTAAATGACGCTATATGCTAGAAAAATACTAATACATAAAGGCATTAGTGAGGGTATAACATTAGAATGATCATTTCTTTGTATTAGTTATTCTTTTGTGTTTGTTTCGCTTAAGTTAGCATTTGGGCCTACCACAAAATGGAGTCGAAAATCGAGTTCAGAAGTGGCCACCGTCTCGTGAGCACGATACCTACTGCGCAGACTCGGATGGCTCCGTGAACTTCCTGAAGACCTGAGCACCCAAAGACCTCGGTCAAGGATAGGATCTTGGTGGACTACCTAATACGGACAGTAAAAACTGGTTTAGAATGAACAATTGGATCATACAAGTAAACCCAAAACATTGTAACATAAGCACTATGTCATCAATGGAAGTGAACCAGCAAAATCCATGAGAAACCAAAATGAATAAAAATCGGACGTTTTCGATCAGCCAATCACAGACTTTCTCTGCCAAAAAATGTTTCATGCTATCCCGAAATTTATTATAAAAAGAGTAGTAGAATAGGGAGGAGTCTGATAGCTGTTCTTGGGTAGCTTTTGTTCCTGGTTGCTGTTCCGGATTGTTCCAATATCCTGACGTCTATGCTGGCGATGACAGATGCTTGCACGATTTCTGGTCCTATGGAGATCTTTGGGACTGTAACGTGCTGAACAAAGAACTTTCGGACTTTGAGCTTTGGCCAGCTTTATTTGGACAATTTAACGGCTAATTCGATTATGCAGAGCCAATGAATTAGAGAAAACCCAGATAACAAGAATAGGTAAATATTATGACCTGCGATTTGAATTATTTGATTTAGAAATTCTAAAACTTTTGATGAAACAAATGCTAATATTAATTGCAAACAAAATTTAGATAAACAAATGTGGATTAACAGAAATTATGAGTTTGTGGTTTTTCGTTAAAAAGGGAAAAGGATTCTGAGTCTTAAAATGTGTTTTAGCTGGTTCTAAATCACCATCAACCAATCAAACTAATTGGTCCGTCGACCAAGTGGGTGGAGTGCCTTGATGTTTGGGATTAGGAATCTATAGGTGGCGAACGTTAATGTATATTCTGTAAAATAACTTTTTCTTCCCTATAGGTAATAAGGTACCCCCCCACATGTCCAGCGCGATATCATCATCCCTCCTGTGTGCAGACTCGTGAGTCAGAGACGTGTGAGTGTTGGTGTTATGGGCCCCATCAATGACTGTATATGTGAATGAGCTAGTGTGAAGCTGGGTCTGCGACGCAGGGAGGATAGCTGTGTATATATAAATTCCTCTTTTTCTCCGGTCTCGCGCTGGATCACTACTTTATTAAACATTTTGTACCCAGTACTGAATGTTATGTAAGGGATAGTATGGCCATGATTAACTTAGTCGAACACCACCCATTTGACCCGGCTAGTGACATACTTTGTACAATGGATGTAGAATCCTTGTACACGAACATCCCGCAAGTGCTGGCATTGAACGTGATCCAAGGAACTAGACTCAGGACCTCGCCCCCACACTGTCCTTACCTTGGTCACACTCCAACTACTTGAACTTTGCCTTACTAGGAGTTTCTCCTCCTTTGACAATGAATATTATCAACAGGTTAAAGGTATATCTATGGAGGCCGTTTTCACCCCCAATTTAGCTATACTTTTCATGGACCACCTTGAAATGACTACCATCCTATCTCCCACTAACCCCTTCATTACCGGCGTCACATTATGGCATCAGTACATTGATGACATTTTCATGATTTGGCACAATAATGTCGAAACCCTCAACCAATTCTTACACTGGTTGAATAATAATTGTCTTGGTCTTAACTTGGCCTTACCTTTACCCTCAAACATGACACATCATTGATTCCTTTCCTTGATCTCACCATTTACCACTCCAATGGCGAACTACTAACCAGGCTCTACAGAAAACCTACAGAACGTAACACCTTACTCCGTTACGAAAGTAATCACCCACGAGCACTACGTGACTCTTTACCATACTCCCCATACTTGCAGATAGGACACAACTGCTTCACCAAAGAAGATTACTTTTGAGAAGCCACAGTCTTATCCACCAAATTGAAAGCGCGTGGCTATCCCAAACGTTTGGTGTGGACGGCACAGAAACGAGCCTGGTATTGCCCTAGAGAGATCTTGCTCTCCCCCAAAATCAAGTCGGCCAAACAACACAAAAAGTGAAGACCCAAATTGGACAACACCGGAGTAGAGTGTGCTGCAAAACTCCCAACGCGCCTTTAGTGGATCACTTCACTGAGGCAGGCCATAATGAGGATGACATCAAATGGACGGTCATTAACGTTGTGAAACAACCTCCAAGAGGTGGAGACATTGTGCAACTCCTGAATAAAGAGGAGCTTAGACTGATCATCCGCATGAACCGCATTAGGAATGGACTGAACCGGAAAGAGGATTGGACCACCCTGCTCTAGACCTCTCCTTGGACCCATAGTATGGTTCTAACTCTGAATATGGTTTGCTGCCAGCGTGCTACATTAATACAATCTCATTAACATGTTTATGATTTTAATTGTTCACTCATTATGTCACTTATATGCCATTACTGCAAAATCACTTGTCACATACGGTTTTTATAGTGGCATGCATTGTTTTAAACACTTTAAATCTATGGCTTTCCCTGTTCTCTGCTCAATAATTCGTATTTCCAATTGAATCTGCCCTGAGACACTTCCAACTAACACCCCACGCATTATTATGGCTCAGCCCTGAGCGTCTCAAATGCAGCAAGGGCTCGATTCACTCCACGAGGATTCTGCTCCCTTTATTATGATTATCAGTAGTATTTTATTAGTACCATTGAGTTGGGTTAACTAACTCTCTATCAAACCATGCAACCGATCGGCTCGCTAGTCTCTGCTGTGGATATTCTGTCCTCTATTTTCTGCATAACCCTCACCCAACATGGCCGCCAATACGCTGAGTCACTGTTCACTATAAATACATGCAGCCTTATTGGTCGGTTGGTTCCCAGCTATTGAGCATCGGATCTCACATCATTCTGGTAAGCGCACTATCCCGTTCAGTCACCCGACCCCCTGCTACTCCTTATGATATGGGTCCTGAACCTTTTTTTCCTTCCTTACCTTGCAGTGCATCGCCACATGCTAATTTATTGAATATACTATCAGGTATTGCTGAAAAACGTCCAAATATCTTCACCACCTTATCCACAGGTGAGGACTTTTGCATAGCTAATCACCTTTTAACACAATATTGGACTAGCCATCGCGGCACCTAACACATGGTTCTCCATTCCCTTAGAACCATCATTACTGCGGCTCCGGCCCCTCCTGAGTCCGCGTACGGCTATCCTTTTCCCGCAAGCACTATCTAGGTGAACCTTACCCTTAATCCACTATTGTTCGCCCCTATCATTAGCGCCCTATGGTCTACACCTTCTGCCTTGGACTTATCTTCAGCCCACCCGGCATACCCACATTTGCGCAGCCTTCACACCATTAATCGCTCTCTTGTACCCTAGTGCATCCGACACTGCCTGAAGTTCTCCTTGCACGCTTGGCGCAACTCTCACGCTCACAACCAAGCCCTCAGGCCATCAGCCACTAGTACCTTCTGGGCAGAAGTACCACGCGCATGATATCACCCGTCGTACCCTTGCGCAGCCCACACTGCTTGTAGTTCTCCGTTTCCCGCTTGGCGGCGTTCACTCGCTCACAACCAAGCCCTTTGTCCATCAGCTACTCGTACCTTCTTGGCAGACGTACCACGTGCTTGTTGTATATCCTTTTCTGCAAGCATTCCGGTGATTTTATCCTTTATCCTTTATATAGGCACTTTATTAATTGTCACCGTGCATCACCTTCCTAAGTCTAACCTTTCGCCATTTCATTGTCGGAGTGCACTCAACCACGTGCATGTTGCATCTGCTTCACACCTTGACTGCCCCATGGCTGGCACAATGTTTTACGGCTCTGTATTAGACGTTCCCTAATCTCCTTCCCTTTTCCTCATTTTCCACAGGCTATTTTCATTGATTCAGGCTTGCACCTTAACTGTCCTGATGATGATCCTATTATTGTTTTTAGAGGATCGAAACGTCGTCGACTAATGTAAACAATTTGCACGTTAATCGCACATGATAGAAAAAGTGCAGTTACTGTTTCTCTAAGCTTGTTAGAAATTGTGCTCAATATTCCACAAGGTACCCTGTCTTGCCTGATATGTTTTTGTTCTAAATGTATTTGTTATGTGTTCATGTAGGATGCAGGATTGTGTCCCACGTAATTGCTATGTTTGTATTTTTGTTCTTTGACATTTTTGGTTTATTAAATTGATTGTCCGGCTGGACACTTGCATTATAGTACTGATTCAAGTCTATAATTATCCTATTTACTCAACTGTTGCGTTTAAGGACCACTGTTCTACTACTGAGCAAGAGGAGGAGCAGGCAGGTAGGGATATTAACCACAATACGCGGGACCTCCATTTCTTATTGCAGGATCATCACCACAGCAGTAGGGCAGACCCGAGGAGAGGAGAAGTCAGGGTCTAGTACAGTCAGCCAGTTGCCAACGTGGGACAGATACACCACTGCCACACAAAGGTCTGGTGTGGCCTCAGCAGTGCTTCAACCCGGACCGTCAGAACGACTCCCAGGGTGGATGTGTGGCGTCACAGAGCTCAAAAAGCAGAGGTGTGGCCAGGAGGGCATATCACGGCCCGCTGATGACACTCGGACGATACATGTGTGCTTCAGCAAAAAGGGTACCTTTGCAAAGAGACAAAAGTTGTCATGTCCAAAGGGCTGCTGAATTTCGGTGACTTTGCTATACAGTTGGATTATGATGAGTTGAGTTTAAAGGAAGGCAAAGTGTTGGGTGATGATGCCCCTGTAGAGGAGGACCATAGGTGGTGGCAAAGTGGTGCATGCGGGGTGAGAGGGGTATGAATAATGTGGTTGTCCTAGTGTTTTACAGGAAGAGCCTAATGATCGGAGTATGCAAGGCAAAGATCTCATTGGTGGATACCCTTTGCAACTGGTTAGATGTCTGGATACTGAACGAAGGCTGACCTTGATGCCAGGTAAGAGTGCTAGGAGTTCAAGGGTGGAGGGGTCACAGATAAAGTGTCCACAGGGGTGCAGTGGGGACTTGTGCAGCAGGGACCTGTGCTTAAAGAAAGGTTTGTATGTGAAGGACGCAGGGGTGGGAACAGAGGAAGAGGGTTCTGAGAGAAGAAGGAGGGTTGCTCAAGTGGCGCCAGGAAGGGGGAACCGGGCAAGGCAAGATACTGCAGACAACAACATCTGAGGGGTGGCCAAGGGAAAGCAGGTCATGCCACAAGACTAGGAAGAAGGGGAGGAAGGACGAGGAAACCCAGGAGCACAAGATACAAGGAGTTTGGAGAGTAAATAACTCAAGATTAAGAAGTTGCATTAGATGGGGGTGAGAAAGCCCTTTGGTGCCCACTTAATGTTGGCAACAAAGAGAAAAGATATCGAAGGGGAAGTATGTCAAGATGTCGAAGTTGCTACACAGGAAGATTAAGGCAAAAGAAGATTCCAAGGAAGAAGAGTATGAGTTTTCAAAACAGCCTAAAGTGCTGATGACGATATAGAAATGGACTGCAGTGTTTTTGATTTTCGCAAGTGTATAGTGCAAAAAATACCCAGAAAGGTGTATGTCGTTATTCAAGTAAATAGATGTGATCAGAAAAGCTCAGATCAGTTTTGCCTGGTTGCAATATGATGAAGCATTCTGCACATGGTTATCATGAGACACTGAGGCAATATGGGGGGAAAATCAACAACAATCTGTGGCAGCAGACAATGGGCCTGGCTAAGTTCAGAAAAAACAAATTTTACGGCAAGTGGCCTTCCATTAGTGTACCGGCCCTTTCATCGCCATCCCACCTGAGGCAGGTTGGGGACAGCTACAAAGACTCATGAAGGGGTGCTCAGGACATGCTGGTATTTTTAAAAAGGCTTCTGTACAAGGGAGTACTGCAAGTTCCAGCATAAGTTCTCGAAGTGCGCCGTTGGACACACCCTTGTGCACTGCCATGGTGCAGGGAGAAGTTGACAGGGTCAGCAGCAGCAAGGACAGTGGACGCAACTTCAAAGGAATTCTAGTGAAGAGCAGGGTACTCAGGCCGCAAGGTATTGGGGCGGGAGGGAGACATACAGAAACATGGACAAGGCCTCATACACCAATTGATTTGAAGGGATTGGATTTTTGGTTGGCCCACTATCACAACAGGGAGGACACCAAGTTTCTGAGTGAAGGTTTTCGGAAGGGTTTCAGGCTGGAGTATGAAGGCCCGAGGCATGTAGGTGAGCCAAAAATTTGAAATCAGCACAGTGAAACAAACAGGTAGTGCATGTGAAGCGCCAAAAGGAAGTTCAAGAAGGTAGAATGGTGGGCCCATTTTGTGAATAGCCACTGCTGGAACTGCTCATATCTCCCATTGGTGTGGTCCCTAAAAAAGAGAAGGGTCAATTTCGGCACGTGCAGCACTTGTCATGGCCTGAAGGGAATTCAGTCAATGATTTCATATCGGAGGAGGTCACATCGGTCTCCTATTCTTCTGTGGACATGGCTATGGCAGTGGTTCAATAGATGGGGAGAGGGGCTCATATGGCAAAGTGTGACATTAAGTCTGCTTTCCAGCTCTTACCATTGCATCTGGAGGACTGTCAGTTGTTCAGTATCCAGTTTGATAGGCACTGGTATGCAAACAAGGTGCTACCCATGGGCCGTTCCATTTTGCGTGCTTTTTTTGAGCGTTTCAGCACCTTTCTACAGTGGTTGTTCCCGTGGCATATGGGTCAAGGGACCGTGATGCATTACTTTGATGACATTTTCTTTCTGGGTCAACCCGGCTCTGCAAACCGCCGACAATAGTTGGGAAGTTTTAAAGAGGTCATGGGTGAACTTGTGGGGCTGATGGCTCCAGAAAAGACAATGGGACCAAGCACAGTTTCGGGTATTGATTTGGATTCAGTATTCATGGAGGCACGCCTACCTATAGAGAAAAACATTGCACACGCAACTGCTGTTAGACACTATGTTAGCCAAACCCAAGGTGACAGTCAGGAGGTGCAAGTTTTGTTGGGCCAATTGAATTTAGCATGCCGGGCAGTGAGGGCAGGGAGGATATTTTGCAGGCAGCTAAGCATGTCACTAGCCAGGCTGTCACAGCCTCATCACCATCTACAATTGTCAGCAGGTGCAAAGGAGGATTTACGTAGGTGGAGCAGGTTTTTGGATGAGCTCAATGGCATTACAATGGTGGTCCCGAAAGAATGTGAATGGGATGTGCAAATATATTCCGATGCAGCAGGGGGCTTTGGATTCAGTTTGCACTGACAGGGCAGGTGGTGTGCTGAGGAGTGGCCAGCGGGCTGAAAGAGCGGAAGCAGGAGCACCGCTTTTCCTGATTTTTTTCCCCTGGTCATAGCATTGATGCCATGGGGTCAGCAACTGGCACACAAGAAGGTGTGTTTAGAATTGACAACATATCAGTAATACATATTGTCAATAAACAGTTGGCAAGAGATGCACAGGTCCTCAAGCTTTTGCAGGTGTTTGTGATGGATTGTTTGAAACATGATGTTTCATTCAGGGTTAGACATGTGACTGGGGTGGACACTGACATTGCAGATGCTCTGTCTCATTCCCAGTGGGAGAGGTTCCACAGACTGGCCACGCAGGCAGACAAGGCAAAGACACCTATGCCAATGGACATGTGGACCAAGGGTGACATAGGATGCTCCAGTAGATGGTAGGGTCATTGGCGGAGTCTTCCAGGAGGTCTTATGCGCAGGTGTGGGAAGAGTTCATAACCAGTGTTGCATGGCGGAGGTCTGAGGTTTGGAGCAGAGAAGAGGAAATGTTGCAGAGTGTCAGACTTTTCCTTCCAGAATCCTTGGGAGTGTGCTGATGCTGAAGGAGGTCCACCTCTCGACGGCCCCAAGTCTGGAATGTAATTACACGCAGACTTTTGGGATAGTTAAGCGAGGGAAGGAAAGGGTAGGGTCTGCAAGGAGGGAGATCTGAGGATGACACAGGAACACAGGGTAAGTGTACAATATATAAGTATACATATATCCTAGTAATGTAAACAAGAGCGATCACCACTTTCGAAGCATACTATGTTTTGCATACCCTACCTGTAAAGGAAAAAAGGTGAAAGCATGTTGACAGAAGAGAGTAGGGATGGATGTAAGGTTTTTGCCATATGAAACTATGAAGAAAAGAGAACATGTAGGTAAGTGTAGGAGAGTAGGGTCTGCTATCCTATGGTCACCCCAAATTTTTGCTTTTTGCTTCACTGGTTTTTGACATATTGAGGCTGTGGGCCTGCCAATCAGACCCCCAGCCTGCTGTTCTCTCTACTAAATTAAAACTATGCACCCTAGGTGCATAACCAATTGGAAGTGGATCACCCTGTCAGCCCCTGTACCAGTGTACACTAGGTACCCAGGGCATTGGTGTACCCAAGGCCTGC
This sequence comes from Triturus cristatus, assembly GCF_964204655.1. Lineage (NCBI taxonomy): Eukaryota > Metazoa > Chordata > Amphibia > Caudata > Salamandridae > Triturus > Triturus cristatus. The sequence goes on from NC_140594.1 coordinate 511,226,978, forward strand.
CAAGGGCTGAAGCATGTATTATGCCACCCCAGGCTTGGCCTAACAATTTGACACAACTGGCTGATCACTCAGCTGGGGTAAGTTGGTGTAATCACCTCTTACTTAGGTATAGTATACCTATACCTAACCTTAAATGGGACACCTGGTAACCTATAAGTCACTCCTATGGCAGGCCTTAACAATCCTGAAGGCAGAGTGCTTGGTTCCATGTGAGATGGTGCTCTGGCATGAGCTGAGCCTGTCTGCAGTGGTCGGAACAACTTCCTTCTACTGTTTCCAGATATCGTCATACCATATACTCTTAAGTGCATTATGAACCTCGCGGTTAAATGCTATCTTTGGTTTGGCTTTATCAAAACATGTCGAGTAAGGTGTCATACGAATTGGAATACTAACCCCTCGCCAATTCTGGCGACGGGGTTAGCATTCCACCCTTCTAGAGGGACACGACATGTACAGTACCTGAAACCCGGGTAAAATCAGACATAGCCTCAGCTCCACAAAATGGATGCTGCCACCACAGACACAAGTCTGCCCTCCTGCTGCTGGGAGTCCTTCCAGCTTGGGAGGTGTGGACAAAGGGTTTCCTGCCAGGGGAGGTGCATGCACCACCCCAGACAGGATTTTGTGTATTGGTCAGGTAGGGCTTGAAAGAAACCAGACATGCCTGTGGCTCACAAGGAGCCTCGGTGCATATGCCAGTTCAAACCGGTCCTGGGGCACACCAGTCCCGGGCCTGGGGCGAGCTGGACAAAGGATTGGGGGTGTAACCACCCCCCTTCCTGGTCCCACCCTTAGGGAGGGACCTAGCAGGTAGTCCGGCCCCTAGAATCCGCTTAAAGGTAGGAGCTGTGTCCTAAGACTTCAGACATCCTGGAATCAACTTAACACTAAGAAGAAGACGGGAACTTCGACGCTCTGCTGCACAGAGGACTGAAGCCAATCTCCCCTGTGGTCAGGGAGTGACCACCTTGCTAACGCAAGCACCATCCAGCGAATCAACGTCTGCTTTGCCGCCGCCTCCCGCCGGAGCCCGAGCCCAGAGACTGACAAGACCTGGACCTCCAGACCTCTCACCGCCCGATCCACCGTCCCTGAAAAGAGGAGACCCGTGGAGGCACCGAGACACGTGGAGCCAGCCATCTTGGAACGACTACGACAAGCTGACAAGTGCAACAACCGAGGCTCCCTCCAAGTTGTGCTTTGGGATCTGAGAAGCCCAACACCCGAGCAGCATCTGCACCAAAGGTGAGCCTCCAGCATCTCCACGATCTGCGTGGGGCCTTTCTGCATTTTGCCACTCGACGCGCCTAACCGGTTGCTGGCCCGCTGGCTAGTAGCCATCTTGGCGACGAACTTCAAGAAATACACCGCTGGTCTGGTTGCTCCAGACTGGCCCTTGCTCCCCTCCAAAGGAGCAGTCCTTCTGACCTTGCTGGTCAGAACCATCAGCTTATTTCCTTTCCTACAACAATTGCTTTTGCCAAGGCTTGTTTGCTTCGATCAAGTCGCCGACACCGCCGACAGCGAGAGCCTGCGTGGGACAGCTCGTGACTCGACTCCTGGACGTCGTCGACCTCCAGGGACCACGTGGCTGCAGAGACAAGCTACACCTTTCTTCCTGTTTGCACCCGACATTGCCTGGTACCCACCTGGTGCCACGCCGGTCACTGGCTAGTGACTGTGAACACTGTCCCCTCTGCTTACAGGTCTTCAACATCTCCGATCCACTCTTGGATCCACTGCATCTCTCCCGGACCGACTGCCTGCAGCATCTTTGTCGTCAGGCTCCACGGAACAGATAGAAGAAACCCGACGCACTTCGAGGCCTATGCACCCGCTTCCTGTGGGTGAGGTAAAGCTGGCACACCTGTGCCCAAGTGTAGTATTACATCTATAGTGCCTGTGTTCCAAATCTTGAGTTCCTAGTCCATCCGGAAGATCCTCTTTGCAGTAACTTTGTACTTTTTACGCACCCATTGAAACCTATGGGGGCACGCGTGTGACTATTTGCTCTGCACACGCCACCCGTGGACCTCCTGGTCACTAACTGAAGTTAGCTCCTTGTAGGCCCAGCGATTCTAGAGGCCCTAGGCCTTTTCCCTTTTCTGTTCGTGGTACTTATACCACTATTTTAGTATATGGTTTGAGTGGCCACCAGGGCCTATCCATATAAAGTGCAACTTCTGTGTATTCTACTGTAATCTTGTTTGACGATTTGTGCTCCGGTGCTCATAAAGAGACTAGGGGTTACTTTGAGAAATAAATACATATATATTTTGAATATATATCTGTGTGGTGTCCTTTCATTGGTATAAAAGGGGGTTGCATTTGGTAAACCAGCTGGCTTAACACGCTTCACGAGTTTAGCCTCAAAGACTGCTTAGCCTACGCTACCACTAGGGCAGCTAGTCCGAAAAGGTTGACTTACAACCACACCATAAGGGTTGCTTGGCATGGTACAAGGTGATCACTTTAACTAGTGAGCATCATATACCAGGCCAACTTCTCACAGTAAGCAATTATTTTCTTGCTCTCTTGTCTACATCCAATAATTATATATATATATATATATACGTAATATCTCCCCACCCTTATTCTAACATACCTAAATACACATGTGGTAACACCTATAAGACTCGACAAATGTAGACTGTGCACCCCATCGTCTGATCTCTCTTCTGGTGGTAAGAAAAACAGAGATCAAGAAGTAACCAAAAGATTACTAGCACCAAACCAAACTGGAAACAAAGTTCATAAACGGTCAATTCTGTCAAGGTTCCTCAATATGATAAACTAGTCACTGCTCCCTTTGTTGATTCACAACAGAGAGCTTTTTCAATGTTCTAAAGGGAACCAAAGAGTAACAATGTTGTAGTTCACATTGTGCTATCCCAAACGGCGTTTGTTTAGTGACATCAGAAAATACACACACAACATAACCAGTCTCTTGTTCTGAGATCCAATAGTCATGCATCTATAAGTAAACTCTCCACCACATGAGACTGCGTGATGCCAGCCTCGGCCAATGGGGAAGAACTTAGGCAATGAGCCAATTTGCTTGTGTGAGGCCGGGAACCTCCTCCGCAAGAGACCGCGTAATGCTGGTCTCAGCCAACGGAAGAGAAATGCTGAAAGGAGCCGAAATGCTCGTGTGGGGTCAAGAAACTCCTCCGCAAGAGACCGCGTAATGCCGGTCTCGACCAATGGAAGAGGAAGAACCACGGAGGAGATAGGCGAGGTTGCCGCACCCCGCTGTCTCACTCCCAAGAAGACCACACGAAGATATGTGCCAGAAGGCACTCTTACCCCACACTTCAAAAGCATCCGTAGGAGAAGTCTGTAACATCCAAGAGGAATAAATGGCAGCGCCGGTAGATCCCGGCTTCGCTTATCTCTGGTTTCGGCTGTGCGTAAGCGTCACGTGCATCGTGACTTGCAAGGCATGCCGGGAAATGTAGTTTGTAGCCGCTCATGCTTCCCGATACGGCTTTTCACCGGTCAGCGTGTCACCGGTCTGGAATTCCTGACACAGAGATTCTGCTTAGGAACAGAACTATGCTTGGTACACTAGAACATCAGTAGTTAGGGTCTGAGCCACCATACCACCTCATTACCATGAGCCCGATTTGGACTAGCTATAGTGTCTCACTTGTCCTCCTATTCCAACTATAACCAGGGGAACAAGTGAATTAATTGACACCCCAGAACACAATACCCCTGACCCTCTCATGACTCGGAGTGACAGGGCACTTTCTTTTGCTCACACACTTGTACTTGTCCACAATAAGATGTGAAAGAGACTCGAAGGAAGTTTGAAATCTTTATTTAAACTATTATGCTCTGTAATGCAGCATACATGCCACAATCAGAAAACAAGCTCAACCCCCATAATTGATCTAGCAAAAATACCATCAGCATTGTCAATAAACCATATATTATAAAAAAGCCCTGTCATATTATAAGACAGAATAGCCTAGCCCCCTCACCTTCTACAGATTCTAACTGATTATACAGCAAAGATCTCTGAGTTTAGCAGCAGACCCCATACCTTAGCATAAACAGATGAACATTCTACATCTCACAAACAGCCGTGATCTTCTCTCAGGAAATACCTGTCTCTGTGTGTTACCTTACTGTGCATACCTATACGTCAAGGTTCACATGTTCATAAACAACAGTTGCATTTCTGTGTTGTGTCTAGATGTGAGTACCTGACTAGAATAAAGTAACAAGGGACATTGTTGCTTGACCTTGTCTGCTGTTCTGACTAAATCCCAGGAAAGAACAGAGCGAGAAAACAACTGCAGGTTCTGTGTGAAAATATAATGTAGCACAAAAGCAAACGTTTATGTAATAACGCGTGCAAAGCTAAAGCGGCCTGTGTCATGCACAGTTAGGCTAACATAGGGAAAACTACAATAGGCCTTATGTAGAACACATGACAGATGTAGTTCAGTTTATTTTAGCAATGATTGAGAAGGCTCTATCTAGAGTCACGATAAGGCGGAAGCTGGGGGGGATCGCTTTTATGGGATAGCTTCTGGTGGCTACTCACCATCGGCTGGGGAGCTGGGAAGAAGGATGCTAGAAGGGTGGGCAAGAGATAGGGGTCATAGAACCAAGGTGAGGAAACCCTTGACAAGGCACCTTTTCTGAAAAGTATTGTGGGCAGTGCTGACAATCTGCCACAGGGTGGAGGAGACACTTTTTTTCGAGACTTTTCAGGTGTCAGAAGTTCTGGGGTGAAAAGGGGTTAATGGGTTGGATTGGGTGGGTGTTTTTATCATGGGTAGCAGTGTACAGCAGTGCCTGCCCCAATCCAAGATGTACCAAAAGAGCCACGGGGAAGACAGGGGTGTAACTGGAATTCCTCGTGCAGGGTCTATGTCAAGTGAGTTAGGGCAAAAAACTGAGGGCGATCAACACAGTCACACAGGGAGCTGTCTTTCTACTTGCTAATGGGGTGCGGGTGACTTCTTTACACCTGCTTTGTGTGTTGTGTAAGGTGTTAGGGAGTCTGGGGGAAGCCCATGTGAATATGGAACACATTTCTTCAAGAATGGTGTAGCCACGGAGACAGCAAAACGGGGTTTGGGCAGGGATAGGATCATGCAGCTGGGTAGGTAATTCTGTGAGTGTTTTTGTCGGTTCATGCAATTGGGGTGAATTGTTGAAGGTGAGAGATATTATGTTGTGTCTCACATATGTTGTTCTTTCAGGTGCAGTTGCTGCTCTGGAGGCAGTGGCTATTTGGATAGCAGGACCTTGCTTTATTAAGTAGGCAGAAAGGCATAAGCTTCAAAAAGGTGAAAGGGGTAACCTCAATTTCAATGAAAGTTTGTTTATGGTTGCCTGGCATGGAAAAGGGGGTATGAGATGGCGAGAGCTTTGGCAATGCTTGAATAAGCTTTTGAAAGGGCACACATGTCCAGATGTTTTGGTGATTCACTTAGGCTAAAATTACATATTGATATGGAAAGGACTGGCGTTGTTAAAGGAGATAAAGAAGGATATGATGAAGCATCGGTCGAGAGTGTGATCACCCTCTGGGAGGCTTACAAAACAGTGATTAGGGGGTACGTGCAAGCCCAAATAGGAATAGATAAGAAAAACCAAAAAAGAGACTAAGAAGAGCTGGAGAAAGAGATAGGTGAGGGGAGAGACTCGGACGAGTCCATAAAGCTTAGACTTCGGCACAAGCAAAAGGAACCGAGAAACTTAGAGAAGCGAAAGGTAAGAGAGCACGCACTAGCAACACAGCAGAAACAAATCAATATTAGTGACAAAGCAAACAAACTGATTGCATGGTTGGATAAAAGAGATAGGGAACGCTGTTGGGTCTTGGAAATATGCATGCCGAAAGGAATAATGCATCGGACAGGGGAGGTGATAGCGGAGGCATTTGAACAGTATTATGAGGCATTTTATACCTCTTCCACTAAGCTCACAGGAAAGGACTGCGCAAAACTGCTGAGTGAAATAAATCTACCCTCACTATCGGATGAAGATCAGGAGACACTAGTCCAAGACTTCACAGTGTTGGAAATAGCTAATGAACTTACTGATCTCCAGTCAGGGAAGGCAACCGGCCCTAATGGTTTGCCAGTGGAAATGTATAAAAGTGTTGCGGGTAAAATAGCACCTCATTTGCTGAATATGTACCAGTAATCCAGGGAGAGAGGGATGCTAACTTTAGACATCCGGACAGCAACAATAGTAGAGATACGCAAGAAGGGAAACCCCTCTGATAACTGCAGGTCTTACAGAATAATATCGTTGTTGAATACCAAGGTGAAAGTGCTCACCAGAGCGTTGGCGACCAGACTAGAGACAGTCATTACCAATCTAGTCCAACCAGACCAGGCAGGCTCTATGCCGCATAGAGAAACAAAACTAAACCTGAGAAGGCTGTATGGGGTGCTACACTGGACTAAAACTGACAGTATGATAAATGCTGTGCTTCAGTATAGAGTGGTAATATATGTTTGAAACATTGAATAGGCTGGGCTTCGGTCCAAAGTTCTGTGCATGGGCAAAACTCCTATACCAAGATCCAAAGGCTCGAGTAAAAGTGAATGGAGTGGTATCTCGCTTCTTCCCTCTGAGGAAGGGCACCAGGCAGGGCTGCCCTCTGTCCCCCATGATTTTTGCTTCGGCATTGGAGCCACTGGTGGCCTGGGTCTGCAATAATCCAATAATAACAGGCATAGTGGGAGGAGGTGATTGGGAGGACAGAATCTCCCTGTATGCGGACGATGTGTTCCTCTATCTGGCAGGGCCATACAGATCCATACACCGGGTTCTACACATCTTCCAGTTGTTCAGTAGTTACTCAGGATATACAATAAACTGGGAGAAAACCCTGATTTTTCCCTTGAAAGGGGATATCCCACGGAAGCTGATGGATATGACATCACTTGTGGTCAAGCATCCATTCACTTACCTAGGTATTAATATATCCCTGACAGAAGAAGAGTTTCTGGAAGGAAATCGTTACCTTCAAATACAGCGCCTGAGGAGTGATGTGGAATGTTGGAGAAGACTGACGATATCATTGATTGATAGGGCGGTTCTTTTTAAAATGATGTCCCTGCCCAGACTGCTATACATCATGCAAACTACCGCATATAAAATACCCAAAAAGGTGTTCCAAAATATTGACAGCAAACTGCGTACACTCCTGTGGGATGGAGGCTGTGCCAAAATAGCATTGTGTAAGCTGCAAAGAGGGGTGTATGAAGGGCGGCTGGCAGTACTAGATATCAAAAAATACTATTGGGCCTCGAAACTAATAGTGATAAATGACTGGGCATTTGCAGATCGCAATGACCCAGTTTTTCGGGGAGATTATTGGGTGACAGGGGAGAGGGAATATCTTGCGGCACTATATTGTAGAAGCAAAGAAAGAGTACTCCCACCGCACATGCAGACAGTGGTGCAGGCCTGGCGAGAGGCCTTCAAACATCTACTTTGGGAGGGGGAGTTGACAGGGAAGACTCCATTTTGGTACAGTGACCAGTTGCGGGAGCTGGGAGGCCTAGGAGGATTCCAAAAATTGAAATTACTAGGGATTGAGAGCCTGGGAGACATTTGGATGGGGCAGGCCCTGATGACATTTGAGAATCTACAAACCGAACACGAACTAGCTGACACAAAATGATACAGATACTTGCAGATGAGTCACACACTACGCAAACATATTAGGGAGGGGGAGACATTAGCTGACTACGCCTCATTGGAAGACAGATTATTAGATGACCATATGGTAACCAAAGCCACCTCATTAACTTATAGGAAACTTGTGTATAACTCGCCCAATCCGATTGATTTACTGAGAGGGGAATTAGATTTGGTACTCCTGAAGGATGACGACTGGGAGGAGGCAGTGCAGAGTCCATGCGAAGTGGTGGTGAGAGCCAGGTTTCATCTCATTCAGCTGCGTATCCTACACAGGTCTTATGCTTCCAGCATATTACTACATAGTTGGGGCCAAGGTGTATCACAATACTGTGCAAGAGGGCGTGGGGAAATGGGCTCCTTGTTTCACTTTCTGTGGGAGTGCAGGTACATTCATAATTACTGGAAGGACGTAACACGAATTATTATGTGTGAAAGATGAGATCAAGAGGCCCAAATAAATAACGATATGGCTCAAAATGGCAGCAATAGTGGCGAAAAGGAATGTAGCGAGGGGGTGGGATGCATCTAGACCACCGGACCGCTGAGAATGAGAGGAAGACTTAGATTGGTGCTCCGAGGCAGAAAAGGTAACATACACGGCCAGAGGTTGCCCACGAAAATGGAACAAAATATGGGGACGGTGGAATGAGTACAGAGGAATTTAAAAGAATATAAAGTCTGTATGGAGAAAGCACCGTGGGGGAAGAATGTACATATAAAGGGAAGAACCTCATTCAGTAGGTGTGTAGTAGCATCAGAAGATACTGGGTGTGCGAGTATGAACCATATGTTATGTTTAATGTTTTTTACAAATGTGTTGAATCTATTGTAATACTGGTGTAAGAGAATGATGTACTGAGCGGAATTTAATAAAAAATATGTGTTTAAAAAAAAAGAAGGATATGATGGAAATCAAGCAGGAATTGAGCAGGATGTTTCATTCTGTGGATGGAATTCATTCCGAGGAGAGAGTGGAAGGGCAAAGAAGCCCTTTGTAATTGATAAGGCCTGACATAAAATTAACATGGTATGATATTTTTTTCAGGGATGAAGGGTTTGGTATAGTGGAACACTCTGGTTTGAAATATGATTCCACTGAATTATTTAAGGGGGAGGGGGTTCACTTGTCTCACTACCAGATGGAGCTATGCTTGTAGTTGAAGGCGGTTCTTGCTGGAACATTGAATGTTCGCAGGTGAGACAGCTGGCCCTGGGGGGGTCAGAAAAGTCAGGGGATGCCTTTTCTGAGTACCGGTTGGCAGATACATTGTCATGGTTCTAGATTAAGATTATTGTTGTGAATATTTTTGAATCAGGAAAACGGAGGGGGTCAGTAAAGGTACACTTGGATAAAGCAAAGAAATAAAAAGTTACGATTTAGAATATTTAGGTAGTTAGATGTCAATAGATGTAGGTTAAGTGATAAGGGACTTAAACGTCCTTATTTCAATACCAGGTAGGAGTTAGACATTTGCAAGATAAATATGTAAAGGAGGCAGGAATCTTAAGGGGGAGGGGTAAGTGACCGAAGGTGACTTGAATAGTGAGGTTGTTTTGTAATGCAAAGGCCAAGGGTTTATTGTTGTGATGTGCACCTCTTTTTAAAAACGCATCCTTTTTCACACAATAAACAGAGTATGTGGATTGTGCTGCTCCCCTTTTATCCAAAACCGTCCAGGAAGTGCAGGCTGCCATCGGCCCACAGTCACCATTTCCGATGGGTTGCATCAGATTGGCTGCAGCAGCAGGTAGTTTCAACAATTCTGATTGGCTGCATCTCAACCAAGTAAAGCTTTTCTCTGTTGGCAGAACAACTTACAGCAGTCAATCAGACAAGGCTGCAGCAGAAGGAAGAGAGACTTGTACACTTAGAGAGAGTGGGGTAACCGAGCGATGGAATCTCATAACAACTTGAGGTCTGTCATACACAGCACTGTTTTGTATGTGTTGGAAATGTTACATTTGCATCACAGGCCATCATACTTGTCATTGTAGTCGGTATTTGTGAGTTAGTTGGTATATGTTTTGTATGTTCACTTAGCATAAGCGCATTAGGTCTGAAACTTAGCATATGAAATGAATGCCATTTTCTTTGCTATATGTCATGTAAGCTTCTAGAACGTTTTGCCTGTGCAAAAGTGACACATCTTCTGTTGATTCAGCAAAATAGATTTTTTTCTTTTTTTCTGCTGAATATCAGCAGTGGCGCCTGCTGAGCTCTGCAGAAGCAACTTCTAATATATGCAATATCACCTTGCAAATATCTTCAGCTTAAATGGCTAAAAGGGTGCAAAGTAAAACAAATATTTCCAAAACGCTTGCAATGAAAGCATTGCTTTGAGCTTGATTTTTCAAACAAGGGGTTCCTAGTGAGTATTCTTTCACCTGCTCCGTAGAAATTGTATAGAAGAAAAGGTATAAAAAAATCATTCTAGTTTAGAAAAAGCAAAGCGACAAATCATTTGCTGGATTAATGCTGTCCATGCTGGGATTTACATTACTCAGTGTAATGAGCAATATTTAGGATACATTTTTTATGCACTGAGATTTGCAATGAATTAGTTAGACATTATTATGCTTGTAATTCATACTCATACGATTTAAGAAGAATAGTACAGAATAATTCAGAGAAATGGAATTCCTTAATGCTTACATGATACTGCGAAAATGCCAATGTGTGCCCTAATGCGTGCTACTACAATTTATTGATCAATTGTGATTTATTTTTTATACCAGTTTTTAAACCTCTGAGAAGGAGTATGTAAATGTACCACCAAAATGTATGGATTTTAGTATTACATGGTCCAGCTGAGCAAGGGTGAAGCTCTGGTCCGTTGAGACTGCAATAACCTTGCTTATTTCCAATGCTTCCTGGCTGCTTTTGTATTAAGAATGTGTTAGGCTTCTATGTGCTATCCCTTAACTGATGTATTTTATTTTACAACTGTAAATATTACAAAATACCAAAGTTTGTCTGAGCCCTGTTTCTATAAGATTGGGGCAAACCACGTATCTTTCCTCTGCCAGAGCAGGAGATTCTCTTACAGGGTTGCTGGATTTTAAGCACTCCATCACTCAGGTAACATAACTCTGAAGGAATGAGAGACATCCGTTCACTTTCCTTTTCTCTGCATAAGTTGCATTTTTCTATGGGATAAGTCCACCTGGGTGTGATCCTCCCTTAAATTTGTGCCCAATAGCTGGCAGATTTTCGTTTAATATGTTGAAATGTATTTCAAGACAAACATATGTGGTTCAATTCGCTTAGCGTATAAAACATGGCATGCATTTTTCCATGATGATTAATTCATGCTAAACATTACTGTATATATCCACACACTGGCCTTTAAGTCGTAACGATAAAGCCTTTTTCATCACACACATGTAGTTCCATTACATCCTGAACTCTGCTATCAGTTCGTGTGAGAACTGTGATGTTGGTTCTAGATAATTTACAGCACATCCCTTAACTTTTTGTTAAGATTCAGTTCGCTTATAATTGTTTTTCAATTCAAATTATACTGACATTAATTATTTGTGCCCAATAGCTGGCAGATTTTCGTTTAATATGTTGAAATGTATTTCAAGACAAACACGTGGTTCAATTCGCTTAGCGTTTAAAACAAGGCATGCATTTTTCCATGATGATTAACTAATGCTAAACATTACTGTATATGGCCTTTAAGTCCTAATGATAAAGCCTTTTTCATGACACACATGTGGTTCCATTACATCCTGAACTCAGCAATCAGTTTGTGTAAAAAAATCATTTAGAATTAAACTGTGTTGTTGGTTCTAGATAATTTACACCACATCCCTTAACTTAGACTACAGGGCAACAGAACGCAGCTGTAGCCTGTTCATCTCTGTCTTCACCGTCACGGGTGAACGTGCACGTCGAAGACACCTATAGCCTGTCATTAAGTACAGGCCTCCGTCCCCAGCCTCATTATTGCAACGGACTGATAGCTAGAGAGAGACGTGCAAACACCAGATCGTGGTAAGTTTAAACCCCAAGCTCACGTGTAGAAGCGCTCAGGGCGGGCTTTAGGGCGGCGCTACCGGTGCCAGGGCACCGGGTGCTGGCTTCTTGGGGGCGCCGTGTTTGCAAGTTTATTATGTTTTTGAAGCACCTGCTGCAGCGTTTCTTTCCTCCGGCAATTACCAGGCCTCATAAAAATGTCAAGATAACTCGTGTGATTAATTATCTTCCTGGAGCGAGATCAGCGTTTTGTATAGTTGAGGTTTTGACCTCTGTGAAGTTAGTGCGGAGGGTTAATATGCCTGCTACAAAGAATGTGTACCAAGTTGATTACAGAGTGCATATAATGTGAACAGATCAGCAGGTTACTGCTTTTAAAAGAGACCTCCTTTTGTTACTTGCAATTTATAACTTAAAGTCCTAATATTCAACAGTGAGCTATTAACTTTCATCATAGAACGGCATACACACTGCAAAGCATACATTAGAACATTGATGTTGCATAAAGGATTAATTTGATTAGAAATCGATTCTTATTATTAAAGAAGACTCCCAACTATGCTGTTTCTTTTTCGAGTGTGTGCTTCTCCACACCAAGCACTCTTCAACTATACTGCCTACCAGTATGGATGACATGTGACTCCTACACTTTTAGTCCTTTGGCTTATGTAAACGTTTCCTATACTCTGATTTAAAACACGTATGATTGATTGTCTCTGTGTAATATGTATGTGATGCAAAGTGCTCTGACACCCAACACTGGTATGAGTGGCGCTATATAACTAATTAAATGTATCTGAGAGAATGTGGTTATGGAGACTGTTAAAGGGTGGAGGCGGACATTGGGGGGGGCGCCAACATTGTCGCACAGGGCGCCACCAGCGCTAAAGCCGGACCTGGAAGCGCTTTGCTTCTCAAGTGCTTTCCTTTCCAAATTTTCAGTAAATCATTTGATTAGCTCACATGCAGAAGCGCTCCGCTTCTCAAGTGCTTTCCTTCATTTATTTTTCTGTAAATCATATGGCTGGCCCACAACGATTATTTCTACTTTTGTGAGAAAATATTCCACTACCTTTATAAATCTTGAAACACTTGAGGTATGACCTTCACTCTATAACTTATTGTCTGTGCCAGGAGGTTTTACCTTCTTAATTTGCAGGTCATTTAAATAGACTGACCTTCACTCTATAACTTATTGTCTGTGCCAGGAGGTTTTGCCTTCTTAAAATTGCATCCTTGGGAGTGTTTAAAGCTACATTATCACCCCATAGGTTAAATCATATGGACCTCTACTGGACTAAGATGCCCCACATGCCCGCAGTGACTCGTGATAATCTTCGCAGGGGTAAGCGCTACTACCACATAGAACATTAATTAATTTGTTTTTCTCATAACACACACCTTAAATTAGCTTTTCATTTTAACCCATAGGCTGTATACTTACCCCCACTGTCCTGAGGGAGACCCGTTGCGACGCTTATTAAAAACTGCGCTTTACACGGTGATGAATACAGGCCCCAGCTAGGCCCGCAGGACACAAGGGTTCGCTCTCCTGTAATGGAATCTATAAGGAAGTTGGCACGGAAACTGCAAAGTACAAAGACAGCATTTATTAACCCTTAAGGGTGGTCCTACAATCCACACAACACTCTTCAGTATTGCATAGAGTAGCACAAAGAACTTGCGTACACGGTCCCCTTTTATACACAACAGTGGGGCTCATAAGTGGGTGGATACAACATGAGGCCGAAGAACATTACCATTTATGGTCATTTTCGATACTGAATCAATATGTGGGCGGAGCTAACACACTCCTTGAGCCCGCGAAAACATGGTCAAGCAAGGCTAACCGATAACAGATGTGGTCAAGTCTGGGCATGTGCCAGATGGACAAAGGAGCTATTTATAGACTGTTACTAGGCAGATTACAGGAGCAACTAACACAGAGGTTGGACTCTTCTCGTGGTGAACACGTGGAAGCATAACAATACAAAATGGAGTCCAAACTTCGGTCAACATAACAGAGAAAACATGATCTATAAGAGGGGAATTAATGTCTTTAGTAAATGCTTAATCACATCGTTGTTTCAATTTACAACAGACGACCCTTTCAGCATTTACTGAAGACATCCGGTTTGTTAGGATAATCATCATATATGTCAATCGTCATCATTTCTTCAACTTCTTTAGCTAGACGTTTTTGGTGAGCAACATCGGCAATAGCTTTCTTATCAGGGATACAGATTGATACACATAATGAGCAGAGTAAAGGACCACATTGAACGCAGATACAGCATGAAAACAGAACCGCTACAATAATGCAGAGACCAGTTAGAACCTTCCATCCCCAGGCAGTAATTAACGCCCAAAACCATCCAGAAAAGGACCAAGTGCCGTTTTCTGTATGGATCTCAGCTGCAATTTTATGCAGTTTATTGATGGCATTATAAACTGATGGCGTATGATCAGGGATGAACACACAACAGCTACTTCCAATAATTTTACATGCTCCTCCTCTGTCAGCTAGCATAACGTCTAATACCATACGATTCTGCAATGCAACAATTCTAGTAATTTGCAATTCCTCCGTAAGATTCCCAAGTGCAGCAGCAGTCTGATTTGTTACAGCTTCTACCACTCTTGTTAATCTTCGGATCTTCCTACTGTTCAGGGCAGCTCCAACAAAGAAAAACAGTCCTAAGTTAAAATCAATATACTGTTGCAGACTGGTATCAGTCTGATCTACATCGTCAATTGATAAAGTACGTTTATACCTATTTACAGTCACATTATTCAATAATTTCAGATCCTTATGATAAGACGCGGGAGCTAGGAATACAGGAGGTAATAGAAATGATACATAGCATACCCCAGACCACCCAGCCGGCAGACGGTAATAACCTTTATTTCCACACACAAAGTACGTATTATGGGAGGCTAAAAAGGTACTATTGTTCAACCCGTCAATGTTTAGAACAGTAATACAATCACTAACACCAACAGGAATAAAACCCACACTCTGGACACACAGGTCCGCTTGAGCTTGTGCTACTTGAATTACAAACTTGTCCTTTCCCACAGTGTCTCTTGTGTTCGTAAAGATGTAGGGAATGGATTCATTGTCTGGTCGGTACTCTTCCCACTCCCAAATTGTCCCATTCGCTTGTGGATACCCATTTTTGTCTTGATGGCATTCTTTATTGAGTCTGAAGAGCAATCGTCCCACTGTTGGTTTCCGAGTAGCAAAAAGCAAAGTATACCACGCTCTACAAGAGCCATTATGAGAGAAAGGAAGTGGTATAAATGGCGTTCCTCCTTTCTTCTGATGAGCTGGCATCATCCCACATATCCAACAGTTCGTAGCATTCGTAGCAACGTGGGTATGATGCAGCATCTGGATGAAAGTGTTATTCAAGTAAGATTGTCGATGCTTCAACTCTTGATACGGTAATGTATAAAAGTAGTGCTCCTCAGGCACCGGAGTTGTCAACACAAGAATCTTCCGAGCGGGAGTTACATCCTCCACGAACCATGTGGTTATCCCAACAATGGCTACTGTCAACATGAACCCTAATGCACAAAGGATTTTCTTTTTGTCCATGTCAAGGTAAAAATAAAAGAATAAAACCAATATCTTCCTGTCAAGAATTCCTGTCATACAAGGGAAACACGCCCTTATGTAAACAGGAGAGCTGTTACATAACTCAAGGGAAACACGCCCTTATGTAAACAGGAGAGCTGTTACATAACTCAAGGGAAACACGCCCTTATGTAAACAGGAGAGCTGTTACATAACTCAAGGAAAACACGCCCTATAAAGGGAGGAACCGGGAGGGACAAGGCTGTCGGATATTGTGTTTACACCGACGTACCTGCTTCGTGAAGAGCAGTGTTCCGGAGTGGTGCTCCAGTAAGGCAAGAACGGAGGTAGGTCGAGTCGTTACTCCCTGGGCCGTGTCTTGCCCCATCGTCACCTGTGAAGGACCCGGAAGCTCTACCGGTCAACCATTGAGCTTCGCTTTTTGACTCGGCTGAGTCCAAGCGCAGTGGCGCTTTTGCTGGTTGGAGTCGTAACTCCCAGCCCGACCAGAGACACAGGGACTGCCAGCTGTAACGCACACCAGGAGGTGTTTGCCGCGTTACAGACTCGGAAGTCCACAGGATCGATCGAGCGGCTGCTCTCGGTTCAGTCTTCTTGCTTGTGATTGGGGTATCGGTGACGCATCACCAGGAGGTGACTCCGCGTCCCGGTGCAGTCTGAGGAAGAGGTTGAGCGGCTGCTCCCTTCAGGTAGAGACCCCGGCTGGGTGTTTCCCTGACTCCTCGATTCTCCCCAACACTCTTCGTGCCCCTCACAGCCTACCGATTGGCATTGTCGGCCATTTCATTTCTGCCCTCTGTTGGCATACGCCGGGATCGGCGTATATGCAGAGGACGGTTAGGACCATCCGTGCTGTGGGCTGGTAACGTACTTAGCCTGGAGGATTCCAGTGACTATAACTTTTGTTTGTTCTTTGTATTTTATTTGCCTTCATTAAAAGAACTAACCCTTCACAAGTGGTTGCGTCCTCATTGTCGTGTCTGTTAAACGATCCTGAGACGTTCAGGGCGTTACACTTCCTGAAACTAAAAGTCTGTCAGAACTCTTCCCCTTGGGCAGCGGTTGATTTCTTCACCAGCGGGCCAAGACGGGTGTCGCTACACTAATGCAGGGCTGATCCTCCCCCCTTGCCTCATCGGCTCTCCGTTTCACTAACCCAAGGGCCGTTCTGACAGTATGTCCCGGTACTGGAAAACTCACTTCCTTGGTCGAAGATGATATCGCCTTCCTCCAGGAGTCGCGTGGTCCGGAAAGAGCTCCTCAGTGGCGTTTGGCTCCGCAGCACGGCCTGTCTCTGCAGCCAAGATTTCTCGTTGATCGGTCAGCACGGCAGGTTCCACCAATCCGGGCGGCACCTTCCTACAGTGCAGGGAATGGATCCAATTCTTTCTGTTGGAGACTCGCACAGCCGTCCTCGTTGCGAGGAGGACCTGCTCAGGACCCACCCAGCTCGGCTCCAAACTGTTCGTTCTGTCGAAGACTTTCACCATGACATGGTCCCCAGGCCGGAGACCATGTCCTTCACCGGTAGACCGATCAGGGAGCGCCTCTCGGACCTGTTGATGGATAGAAACCAAGTTATCCGTTAACTGTGCTAGATAATCGTTCATCATTACACAAGGTACATCATACATAGCCTTAGGTCTTGGTGGACCCCAAATATTCATTGGGCGTCCAAAAACAATTTCATAAGGTGTAAGGCCAGTTCGAGAGTGCGGTACCGATCTAACTGACAATAACGCCAGTGGCAGAGCGTCTGGCCAAGTCAAAGACGTTGAAGCTTGAATTTTAGCGATCTTAAGCTTCAGTGTACCATTATACTTCTCAACTAGGCCTGCAGACTGAGGGTGAAACACGGCGTGGAACTTCTGAGTGATGCCTAGGCCCTTCAAGACATACTTTATAACATCCGCTACAAAGTGAGGGCCGTTATCACTCCACAGAAGTCTACAGACGCCATATCGAGGGAAGAACTCTTTCAGCAGCAACTTCGCAGTAGTCATTGCAGTATTGTCTTTCGTGGGGTACGCTTCAACCCATTTACTGAAAGCGCAGACCACTACTAGAACATACTTCAGATTGTTACAGCGCTCAAGCTGGATGTAATCCATCTGCAAAACCTCGAAGGGCGCAGTAGGTGTCACAAACCCTCCTGCTGGAGTTCGAGTACCCTTTCCTGGGTTATACCTCAGGCAGATCATACAGGTCTGCACCACCCTCTTCGCTGTGCTAGCAATCTCTGGATGCTCCCAGACTTGGGTAAGCAATTTCACAATTGCGGAAGCTCCAACATGTGCTAGCCCATGTGCCATCTGAACCATAGGCTGTACAAAAGCCGTGGGTAATTTCCATCTATCCATCTGCTTATTTCTCCAGCAACCCTCATCATCCAATTCTCCCTCGCTAGCCCATTGTTCCCGCTCTTTGTCAGAAGCGGTCCTTTGCATTTCTCGCACTTCCTCCTTCGCATCATGCCATCTTTCCACCTGCGACTTTACTACATACACGGCAGTAGTACCGGGCTGCATCGCAGTCTCCCGTGCTACTCGATCTGCCAACGCATTCCCTTCTCCAACTTTATCAACTACTTTCCTATGGGCGCTACACTTAACGATGGCAATTTTCTTTGGGTATGTCAATGCGGTTAAAAGATTATGAACTAACTCTCCATGCATTATCTGTACTCCATGTGACGTCAAAAACCCTCTCTCCTTCCAGAGTAGGCCGAAGTCATGCGCTACTCCGAAGGCATAGCGGCTATCTGTATAAACATTCACACATAGTCCTGTACTGAGCTCACATGCTCGTGTTAATGCTATCAGTTCCGCTGCTTGAGCTGATTTCTGTGGTATGCGTGCTGTCTCCACTATCGTTTGCAATGTGGTAATCGCATACGCTGCTGAAGTCGTACCATCTGGTAGCTTCAGACATGATCCGTCCACCCACAGTTCTCCATCTACGTCTGGAAAGGGCGTATCCTGGAGATCAATACGACCCTTTGTTTGTTCCTCGGTCACGAGAATACAATCATGCGCTTTCCGCGCCTCAGGCTGGGTTTCGGGGTATGGCAACAATGTTGCCGGGTTTAACGTTACGCACCTTTTTAACGTAATATGAGGAGCCAAAAGCGTCAACTCATATCCCGTTAAACGGGCGCTGGTCAAATGCTGCGTCTTCGTTTGATTGAGCAGGGCATCGACAGCATGGGGGACTAATACCAACAACTTATGAGATAACACAATTCCCTCGCTTTGGCGTATTGACACAGCTGTCGCCGCAACCGAGCGAAAACACCCCGGTAATGCTCGGGCGACAGGATCAAGTACAGCCGAAAAATATGCACAAGGGCGCTGCTTATCGCCGTGCATCTGCACTAAAACTGACAATGCACATCCATCTTTCTCATGCACATACAACGAAAAGGGTTTTGCATAATCAGGGGTCCCTAACACTGGTGCTGAACAAAGGGCCTGTCGTAGTTGCTGGAAAGCAGTATCACACTCATCTGACCAAGGGATTGGGATAGGCGTGTCCTTTGTCAAGAGGGCTAACAATGGCTTAGCTATGTGCGAAAACCCCAATATCCACTGTCTACAAAAAGAAACAAGACCCAGAAATGCACGCACATCCTTCTGTGTGGACGGTCTCGGTGTATCCAGAATTACTTGGATACGATCCGGTGTGAGTGCACGTCCCTCCTTAGACAAAAGGTGACCCAAATAAGTCACCTTTGGTCTACAGAATTGCAATTTCTTCCTAGATACCTTATGATTGTGGGATGCTAAAAAGGAAAGTAAGGATAACGTACTTTTTTCACACAACTCCAGGGTGTCAGCCGCCAGCAAGATGTCATCGACATATTGAATGAGGGCGACACCCTCGAGCAGAACAAAAGAATCCAATTGTCTTTTCAAAGCCTGACTGTAAATGCTAGGGCTTTCTGTGTAGCCCTGGGGAATCCTACAAAAACGATAAGATCTATTATTTAATGTAAACCCAAAAAGATATCGGCTATCAGGGTGAATGGGAATGGAAAAGAAGGCATTCTTCAAATCGATCACGGAGAACATAGTTGCCGTAGGTGGTACCAAAGTAAGCAACGTCGTGATATCGGAAACCACTGGGTACTGAGGTATCACGATCTTGTTCACTTCTCTCAAATCAATTATAAACCGATAAACTCTGGCATCCGTATCCTTTTTCAGTACGGGAAGGATCGGACTGTTACAAATGTTGTAGGGGACTTCCTCCACTACTCCTACCGCCATCAAATCCCGTACTATCTGTATGAGAGCCTCCTCACCCTCCTGGGAAATACGGTACTGTGGGAGGCGTGGTAACACCGCCCCCTCCTGGACGCTAATGTGGACCGGTGGAATCACCATTTGTCCCACATCAGTATCCGAAGTTGCCCACAAAGCACGAGGGAGGGTAGCTAACAGCGCATCCTCTGACATCGTACACATTCGTTCTGATCGGGGGTAATTGTCATTCAATATTACCCGTACACCAGCAGGGGAGCAACGGATCGTAGCCCTAAAATGCTTTAACATATCAAGACCCATAATGTTGTCCGGTGTGTACGGGGCAAGCAGAAACGGACAGGGTGCAGAAAAAGAATCAACTTTAAACATGAGGGGCTGCGAAAGAGGGCTTCGGGAGAGTGTACCGTCAAACCCTACCGATGTGACCATTAAGCCGGATGGGGGAGCCCCCGGAACCAATTGCTTAGACAGTGCACTACGTGTCGCTCCTGTATCCACTAGGAACTGATCAGTAGAGCCCAAAACCTCAGCCGATACATAAGGGCCCTGCTGATCGACCGGCACCTCAACTAATTCTAACCCCCATCCAACGCATTCCTATGCATGCTGAGAGTCATGGTACCCCGACCGGTCAATCCCCGACGCTTGGTACTGACGCTGGCGATCAAAAACGTTTGATCTATCGCGGTGCTGCCCAGCAGAGTCAAAACGAGCCTGTTCGTTAGAATTCCCTCGAAAGTTCGAGAAACCCCCTCTACCTCGCGGGCCACCATAGGTATGCCCCTGACGCGATGCATGCAACACCGGGCAGTCCCTAGCCCAATGACCCGATTGCTTACAATACGCACATTGGTTCCTATTTAAATCAGATCGGCCCGAGGGAGGACCATAAGATCCTCCCCTACCTCTATTACTACCCCGCCGGGGCGGGCCATAGACTTGTGCCAACATCACCTTTGTTTTCAAATCTTTCGATTTCTTTTCCTCCTGGCCCTTTGCTTCTTGCTCCTGACGCTCATAATACTGGGCGATAGTCAGGAGGGCCGTCGGTGTAGCGGAGGACCAAGAACTCTCGCTCGCTTTTAAACGGGCCGCAACTGCCGGCAGCAGATTAGCCACATATTTATCCGCAAAAAGGTGGCGGCCCGTATCGTCAGTAAGCGACTGGCCACTAAAATCATGAAACGTCTCCTCAAAGCGCGTAAAGAAGTCCGCAACTGACTCGTCAACTTTCTGTTTACATGCAGCTAACATATTCCAATCAATCTTTTTAGGGGGGATAATTGTCTTCAGCTTAGCCACAATAGCAGCAGGGAGATCTAAAATACTCTGAGGCGGTTTCTGCGCGGGCTTCCGCTCCCTATCCTCATCCTCAAGGTCAGACCACCGAGCCTTAAAGGCAACTACATCATCTACCTTTCGGACAGATCGCCACATATCCGGTGGTAGAATAAGGCCAAAGAACAGGTCTATATCTGCTAAAGTCATAACGCAAGAATTCAAGGCCCCCTCGACTTCTTCGTGGAAGGCCGCTGGATTCTTGCGGGGGTCAGGCAGCGCATTCTTTAATGCCATCACATCAGCTCTATGCCACGGAGTATAAACCCAATTATACACAAAATATCCCTTAGCATCGGCGGAGGTAATGTCCGAGCTAGTCCCCGCTCCTTTAGGAGGGACATACAAAGGCGCCGCCTCGCGCATTGGCTTAGCATGCACTAGATCGCTCTTATCTGATTGAGAGGTGGATGAGTGGCCTTCTGCGGTACACGAATCCGACTGCGTCTCCTCCCCTGCTCGTTGGCGCGCTTTTTCTCTATGGGCCAGCACCGCGTCCCGCAAGGCGAATAACCGCCGAGCCGTATCAGGAGCCTTAGAGGGAGAAAAAACACCATCATGCAATGCTTTAGCATCCGATGTCACTTCTTCAGGCTCAAAGACACTAGAATATTTCCGAAAAGCAGCAATCACTTCCTCAGCGAAATGGTTCAAAAAATACAATCTCTCTCTATCCTGCCACGACCCCCAAGTATGGAACAATTCATCCACGGACACCTTACCCTTAAGTGCACGGAAGGAAATTTGCCGAAGCTCAGCCATATGCTCAGCCGATAACATGGACCGCGTATCTACCTTACCCGGACCCGGGACAGAATCTTGCGGCCTTGGAGCAGATGCGCCGACATAAGGGGGCGGAGAGCGATCTAGTAAATAAAAATCATCATCAAGATTATTAAGGACAGGATAAAGTGGCTGCCGAACAGCATATTGACCCGAAACTTGCAGCCTACGCTCTTTCTCTTGTCTCTCCATTTGTTCTTTGTCCTCCCGACGCCTCGCTTCCTGTGCTCGCACATGATCATTCTTCCGTTGTTCCTTATCAAACAGCGCTTTCTCACGCTTCTCTCGCTCACGCACCTCCTTCACCCACAACCGCACACACTCAAACATATCCTGACGAGCACGCCGCTTACACATACACTGTTCCACATACTCAATCTTACGTATATCAAACGATCCATACAAAGGCCATCGTAACTCAGGATCTTTTTTTGTATATTTCCTCCATACTGTGCTGTACATTATGGAAGAAAGACCATGCTTCACATACATATCCCTATTAGGAGTCCCCTCTGGGGGAGCTGGAGCAGATTCCTCGAGGTTCAACCGGTTCCCAAAACAGCAACACCACTTACGGAGTGCGCTGAAAGCAGGCATGCTCAGAAATAATGCAAAATATGCAGTATTATAGAAAAATGGCACTTAATCGTTGCGCCGTTCAAAGTTACACAGCTCCGGAGAAATCTCTCCACATTACCTGCCTATATGTGTTGCAACGCATATATTTTCACAAAGACAAATACAAAATATGACTAGTCATCACAAATCAAACTCAAATAGCCGGACCAGGCTTCAAAAACTCGGAGCAAGTACCGTACACCGGTTCTTACCAATCAAGAGTCCAGATTCCAACTGCCAAGCTCCACAATCGCCAAAACGGCTTTCACGGCAGGACCGACAGAAGAGGTCTCAGTCGGGGACCGGCGCCACCCAGACGGTCAGCTCGGAAGGGAAGGAAGAAAAACCTCGGGATGCCAGGGCTAAGACGCCGCTGGCAGTGATCACGTCCCCGGCCAAGTTCCTCACCTTCGTCGCGACCAGTCCTTCGAGCATCCGAGTCGCCGATGAGCCCCACGTGACGGGCGCCAATTGATGAATACAGGCCCCAGCTAGGCCCGCAGGACACAAGGGTTCGCTCTCCTGTAATGGAATCTATAAGGAAGTTGGCACGGAAACTGCAAAGTACAAAGACAGCATTTATTAACCCTTAAGGGTGGTCCTACAATCCACACAACACTCTTCAGTATTGCATAGAGTAGCACAAAGAACTTGCGTACACGGTCCCCTTTTATACACAACAGTGGGGCTCATAAGTGGGTGGATACAACATGAGGCCGAAGAACATTACCATTTATGGTCATTTTCGATACTGAATCAATATGTGGGCGGAGCTAACACACTCCTTGAGCCCGCGAAAACATGGTCAAGCAAGGCTAACCGATAACAGATGTGGTCAAGTCTGGGCATGTGCCAGATGGACAAAGGAGCTATTTATAGACTGTTACTAGGCAGATTACAGGAGCAACTAACACAGAGGTTGGACTCTTCTCGTGGTGAACACGTGGAAGCATAACAATACAAAATGGAGTCCAAACTTCGGTCAACATAACAGAGAAAACATGATCTATAAGAGGGGAATTAATGTCTTTAGTAAATGCTTAATCACATCGTTGTTTCAATTTACAACAACGGGGTCGAAACGTCGATGCATACTATATGTCTACACAACGCTTCTGATCACAAATTAATTTACACAGGAACGCGAAGCATGTGTGAAAAATCATATGGACAAAACCAAAGATTGTACCCTCCCATTTTTACTACACTTTCATTTTTGTCATATATGAAGTATATTATCTGTATTTATCACTACATGTCACTCCTTCATCACAAATCACTCATATTCTGCTTTTTCATTAGAATTTATGTATCACTACAGCCCAGATTATTTGTTATTTCTTTAAAAAAAATACCAATTGAAATTTCGCCTTGGTGTGTGTTATCTTCTTTTTCCCTTTTTCCTGACTCATTGATATGTGTTACATGTAATGTATATATGCTGTGAACACTCTAAAGCAATTGGAAATTCCCCGACAGAACCATTGTATCTATATAATTAAATTTGGAGGGGCATATATACAAGCCTCTTGCACTGCAGGTGCGCCACTCTTTTTTGACGCACCAGTGACGCAGTGTGGTGCTTCATATTTAAAAGGCCACATAAGGCCACCCTACATGGCTTTACATGGCCTTGTAAATACGGCCCCCTTCCACTCAGCACTTTGCGTGAAAGGGGCATGCCATGGACATTGCTGTGAGTGTTCCCACGTAACATCCATGGAATCTGCTGTATTCCATTACATTTCGTAAACCTGGGAATGCGTCAGAATCCTAACCCTGGAGGCGCACCGAGGAGAAATACTTATATTTCTCCTCATTCTTCCTCTTTCTATGCTTGCTGCATTTTGCAGCATGCTTAGAAAGAGGAAACATCCTCACACAATTGTTTTTGTGCAGGAAGGGGTCCCTTCCTGCACAAAAACAATTTCCCCTAAAATGCAGACACCCTTGCACCAATGAAGGCTCGCTGAGGGAGTGCTGGGGGGCGAGGGAGGGGCAGGGTGGGGCGGTAGTGGAGTCTGACATACGACAGACAGGAGTAAGGTAAGTAATTAAATAAATAAAACAATTTACCTTGCGCATGCTGCATCGGCAACTCGGCGATGCAGCGCACGCAAGGTAAATTGCTTTATTTATTTAATTACTTACCTTACTCCTGTCCGTCTTATGTCGGAAGCCACTACCTTCGCCCTGCCCCTTCCCCGCCCCCCCCACCCCACAGCACTCCCTCGGTGAGCCGCCACTGCCTTGCACTATGGCGCAAGGGGGCCTTGGTTGGCACAGGACAGCCAATTGTGCACCAGCGTAGGGGAAATTACAGAGATGCGACGTATTGCTGTAAATATGACGCATCCCTGTGCTTTGAAAGTGACACAGCCCGGCCCAGCCAAATGGTTTGCGGTGCCGCGATGCATCACATTCTTGTAAAAAAAGACTTGTAGTTCTCACTGTGGGATTTTGCCTGCCTGCTATCTGCTGTTTTTTGGTCTCGCCTAGCGTCGCAGCGCATGCGCTGTCGCTCTGAGAGATCTATTGTTATTGTGGCGATTACGGAAGTGGAGAGGAAGCTCTGCCAATTTTTGCCGTGCGTTATCCTTTATGATAAACGCTGGCCTCAAATTGAAAGTGAGGCTTTTTGGTGACCGCCCTGTCTCCTTTAGGCCCCTCCCATCCGGACTCAATCATTTGCTTGCGGTGTTACACCCACGGTCTCCATAAGTCGGTGAGTACTCTTATTTTTGTTGTTATTTGCAGCACGCTTGTTCATTAAATTTATTTGCCTCATGGGCCGCTGTCACAGCGCTTGTTTTATTTTTTTCCCCTTATAGTCCTCCCTGCCCTCTCACGCGCTCTGTCCCTCCATCCCTCCACTATTCCATGGCCTCTTGTCTCTTCCTCTTCGTGCCCTTCTCCCTTTTGCTCTCAATGTCCTAAACCTCTCTATACCTCGCCCTACCCTTCCTCCTCCCCTCCATCCATTCTGCATCTCTATGCTGTTTTGACTCTTCTCCTCCCAGTGAAACCCCCACCTCCGTTCCCTTTATTGTTCTCCTCCCATGCCTAGCCTGTCTTGAGAGCTGCGGATTGGCTGTTTTTCTCTGCCAAAGATGTGCCCAGCTGTCGGTGCCCCACACATCCCCTCTCTCTGCCTCCCCTCCTCCGGCTCCTTAACCCTCTCATATCTCGCAATTCTATCCAGGCTTTCGATACCTAACTGGTTCAGTGGAAGCGTTTTCTTTTTTATGCACGACACGAGAAAATGATTCGACATTTTCTCTGAAAAGGAGTAATATTGCTCGGCATTAAAGGAGACACACGCGGAACCACAGCAATGGATAAAAGTCAGCTGTCTGCAGTGACGTTTGCACGCGCACGGCGCTAAGTACCTGGAAGTAGACGTGCGCCGTGAAGATACAATCTGGTCTTGTCACTCAAATCACGTGACCACTATCTCTAAACAAAACATCTTGCCGATTCCAAGCCTCTCAGCCACTCTCGGCCTCATCCCCAGCTGCAGTGGCGAATGGCGTACTGCAAAGTGATGGAGTCGCCCTGTGGAAGGTGATGAGCGCACCCTGTGTCTCGCATATTGCACAGCTATTCATTGGCAGTAGGATGACTGCGGCCCCTCTGAAGGGTAGGGGGCTCATGAAGGACCCCCCCCCCATAGGCTGCAAGGGCCTGCATTCCGCCTCTGCCCAACTGCAGAGAAAGTGGGCAGTAAAGGCACATTGTGCCTTAATGCAAACAAAGTACTTGCAATCCCCCGTTCCATGGCTTAAAAGTAAAAAAAACAGCAATTAATTTGGGTGGAATGGCCCATCAACTGCGCGATTGATAGCTACGCCCTGAGAGACCTTGCCTGGTCCCGCTCGCTCCCCGTTGATCCATTCCATCTCTGACCTTTGCTCGTGGTCGTGTTAGATTATTTGCTTACGGCTACCACATGGCAATTTCACATTGCTGGCAAACTAAATAACTCATAAACCATAGGTACAAAGCAAACAGCAACAAGCGCACTGTATGAATCAAGAGTCAGCACCACAGCTGCTGCAATCAATTAAACCTTTAGTGGAGCGTGTGCAAGAGACACAGTCCACAAGTCTTGGGCAGAGAAGATATTTTAGGATGGCCTTTAATTATTTCATTTTATGATTTCACGCGAATCCCATTCTCTTCCTTAACAAGCATTTGCAATGCAATAGGTCTCGCATTTACGCGAGAATGAGCTATTTGCATTGTAAATTACAATGTCTTCTATTTATGTTTTGGTTTTTAAAACAAATAAAAGGCATTGTCATTTGCAATGCCAGTAGCTTAAACTCTCACAAATGCGAGACCTATTGCATTGCAAACACTTGTTTTATCTGCAGAGGAGTATCCCAGAAAAGTCAAATACACTTGGTTATGCTCTTTCACAAACCAAGGATTTTGCGCGTCCCTAGTAATATAAATTCATTTAATGACATGTTATTCCTACACAAATATTTGTCATTTGTACATGAGTAGTAATGAGAGACATTAGGGGGCCCATTTGCATGTCGCGCAGATCTGAAGTACTCTGATTTTTGAGACCCCAGAGGTGCCAGGGGTAGCACCCTATGACTTTGAGTACTTCCTGTTGTGGTATTTGAAAATTCCACTCTCATGGTAATATAACAAAGAACTTGGCAAAGAAGCTGAAATATGAAAAGACATCTTTATTAAACTCAAATGAGTGAGACTGCGTCGCACAGAAGCCTTAGCAACTGAATGAGGCAGTCTGCAGAACAAAAACCAGTCTTCTCTTTTATACAGAATATTACGCTCTGGGCAACACCGCCCTTCTCTTGCAGTTGGTCATTCACATATTTTACTTCAAAGAACAAGCAGAGTCATGATTACAATCCCACATTTCAGTTCAGCCAGCCCGCAATTATTTACCCAGCGAGGCTCAGATCCCTCATCAGATATCAGCTGACCCCAATAAACACGGGCAGCTCCTGTTTGCAAAACAGGCCATAAAGCAGGAACAGTCAGGTGTGAAAGAGATTAGCCGGAGGCTTGTGTGGGATGAAAAGGCTTTATGGTGTGTCAAACCCTGATGCTAATCACAGGTGGCCGTAGGATGGGCAGCTCGTGGGACCGGACTGACCTGGGGCGGTGGAGCCAATTCGCACAGGTCACAGAGAAGTCAAAGGAAGGTGCATGTGTTCTAGAGGCCTGTATTTGTTCTTAAAGTGTAGCCTATGTGAGGGCAACTATCAGATGGCCACCGCTCCAAGATGGAACCCACGGAGCCAATGCATAACATTGTATACATAGTATATTTATCAATGAAATGTTATGCAAAGTACTTGTACATACCGTATTGGCCATTTGCGGTTCGCTAATACTGGAATAGACAGGGGTAGGGCCCTGCCTCCTACGCGGTCCCAAATTTCAAAGTACCACCGACCCTCCTTTTGCCCTTACATAGGCAATAACTATACTCATATCAATCCGAGTCCAGGTCTACATTCATGAAGTCATGGAGATGTTGCTGTAGCATCATCTTATTACTTAGCAACTCTCACGGGACACGTCTCCTTACACATGTAGTAGCACAAAGGCCACATATGGCAGGACAAAATAAGGAATACCTCTGTCTGTAGTAGGCGGCATAAGATCACACACCCAATAATTAGTGATGATCATTACTAACTAGTGTTGATGCAGAAGCTGTACAAAAGAATTGCTTACGAATTCTGATCTTTTAACCTGCTCATGTTCAGGAAAAGGGTGAAAAGAGTGCAAAGAAACAGTAGTGGGAAAAGACATAGGTTGGGAAGCGGGTGCAGAAGTCAATTGGGTAGAGAAAAATAATCCCACCCATAAATGACAAAGTCATGTTTAAAAAAGATACTAGAAAACACGTTATTAAGAACATATAGACAACGGGAGAAAGTAGTGACCACTATTACAAATGAAATAGTAATTTTTCACAACCGTAAGCAGAAAGCAAATCCTAAAACTATCTAGTAACATTTTAAGGGCTCCTATGCAATTCAGTGATTTGTTTTGTATGTTCAGGTGAAACAGTGGTGACCCTCATCAATGCTCTGAGGTGAAAAAGGGGGTACTCTTTCCACAGAAAATGGACTTCATTCTGTTTTTACTAAACAGAATAGTACTTTAAAACAATGCCAGCAAAACAATCTGTCTCCTTAACACCTACTCTATACAATCACACGGAAACCTCTTGTGAAGCCACCTATGCCCAGAGTCCGTTCAAAAAGCCTCTCTGGCAGGCTTCTATTGTCCATCAAATCTTCTTCTGTTGTTCTTTTACATGGGCCTCTTCATTCAAGCCTTTCATGAGAAAAGTACTGCTTAGTTGGAGTGCCCTCCTGGCAAACACCCACAGCTCACTCAAGAGTCTCAATGTCTCAAGGCAGTGCGCCAGTATCTTTCCTTTGCGGCAGGCACTACAGGTAGTGTGCTCTCCATTGATCAAGGGCATAGGTCATCTCGTGCAGACCCGGGACCATTCTCAGGCTCCAACACTCATCATTCAGTGTCAGAGGACGCTCGGGCTGTTCTTTCATGGGCCCTAGAATTAGTTCCTTTTGTCAATCTTGGATCCGCCGGTGCACTGCACTTCCATTGGAGCAAAGGAAAAAGAGGGGGGTGTGTGGCCAAAAACTCAGGCCAAGGGGCTCAAGGGACTGCACACTGTCAGAGGTTACCAGCACATGACAGGCGCTCTTGTGCACTGAAATTCTGGTTCTGTGGCAAAACCAGCTCCTCCTTCTTTTCTGATGTTGAACGCCTTCTGATGAAGCAAGTGCGATGCTTTAAACAGTTCATTGTAGAACAAGGGGACTGCAAACAGATGGCCTGCGGTCTTTCAAAGGAGTGGCCACACGCCATGAGACAATTTTGGTCTAGAATACACTGTCATTCTGAAAAAGCAATACAAATATAAAGGCAGTAGGTAAAACAGCGTCTCTAATCTTTTCAATTGGGTTTCCGTGTGAGAGCCTCCATCATCTAAGGGTAGATAACTACACGAGAATTCTATCTACATGGATGTCTTCACATATGGCGGCATTGTGTAATGGGGCAAACAATTTTTTTTTTCTCAATGATTACATCTAGGTGTTCCTAAATTCCTTATCTAGAACATCTCAATAGAGAAATCACATGGTACAGATTATCATGGGCATGTAGAAAACTTTCACATCAGGTGCAATATGCAATACACAGGCTAATAGTCAAATATGCAAACAAAAGACAAGAACTAGAGGGTCCTGATATTTGCATGATTAGAACACATCTGATCCCACCAAAAATTAAAGCAGCAGGAACAAAAGGGTAAAAACCACATTAAAAATAGACATTGAAAATTCGTCATGTTCAAAAAGTAAACGTAAGATATCTCCTTTTGAGATGGAAAACTTGTCTTACTATAATATTGAGTCAGTTAACCAGTCTATCGCTACTCTGACAGTCAGGCTCGAAAACATTGAAGCAGGCCTAAGGAAAATTCTTGAAAACCAGTCTGGTCATACAAAAGGGAATTATACATAATATGGGGGTCCCTGGTACATCACTGTAGTCTGGAAATGTGTACCTGAACAATACACCTACAATAATAAATGGGCTGACTGGTGAAAGGAATACGGAAAAGGGAATTGGAACTAGGACACAACTAAAATCCCCAATAACTAAGCATAATGCGACATTGGTCAGGGGAGAAGCAACAAAAGAAAAAAAATCTATAGGAAGAACAAAAATTATTTGGATGATAGTCAGGCATGTGACACAACATCAAGAGTACGGATGATACACAAAAGGCCAAAGTTACACAAATTTTAACTCTACCGCTGGCGACTACACCATATACGGTAACCCTAGGTAATGTTCCAGTTCCTTCTTCAGGGAAAAATATGAAAACCTGGTTTTTCTTTTAAGGAGCAAGAGCCATATGCTACTTAGGAAACAGAACATCATTAACTAATGTAATATAGAAATTAGGCCACCTTGAGTCACAGATCTATAATTTCATCCTTAGGTCCAATCAAGGATACATAAATGTAAGGCTGCCTGTTCCTTTAAGGGAAGGGGCAGTAACGTGACTAACTACAGGTGACACACTTTGATCCTGTATATCTCTTTTATTTCCCTTCAATACAATTATAGCCAAATAAACATGCACTGGTAAAGTGTTGTCTCTCATGTTCACAGCATGAAATATCATTAGCTGTGGAATTTAGTAGCCAGAACAAATTCAACCAACTGTTGCGTAGCGATGGGCATCGTCATGACCATCCCCTCACAACACAGGTAAACTTGTAATAGTATCAAAAGCAGCAACAAAAACAACGAAAACATGCAAAAAAAAATAAAAAACACACAAAACGTCAAGCCATCAGATATACTTGCTGTATATCAAGCACAAAAAGCATAGACAAATTTCAATAGCATATGTGAGTAAGCGGTGACACACAAACACCATGTCATGTACTTTATGCACTGTAAAACTGCAGCCCAAAACCCAATATTTGGGCCTGTTTAATTTGTCAGGTTTAAAATCCTTACCCTCCTTTTGACAGCAGATCACCAGGCAATGGAAATCTGCTGTCAAATATAACTTTACTGTTTCTCTTCTAACGAACAGGACCAGCAAGAACAATTCATGATAGGACCAAATACATAAAAATAAATTTCCATTACTCAACTGTTACCCTCTTGTCAGTCCTTGCAACATCAAGCCACCGTAGTTTTACCTTTCTGAAAGTAAAAATCGTTACATGACACTCCATATTAATTTGGCACCTACAATTTCCACTGTGAAAAAGAAGTCTTAATTGGCAATGCGTTCTCATGTAGGCATGTAGCCTTAAAGAATTTTTTTTGAAAAAGGCTGCATCTTGTTTTCTGTCTAAGACTTAATGCAACACTTCGTTTTCTGTTAAATAACACAAATGTATCAGTTCTGCAAAGCATTTAACATGATGTTTGGGCTTTCAAAGAAAACCCCTTTTCTATATTTTCCCTTTGGAATTAAGTTCTTTAGTTTTAGTGATGTTGTTATGGAGAAACCAGAAACCCCAGCTTTAGAGGCCCGTGTAGCAAGGACATTCTGCATTCCACAGCGGCAAGGCCCTAATTTAAAAGGTCATAAATGTCAACGTGGCAGCCTACTCCATTGTTTACACTAAAGATAGCATCTCAGCAGCGTGACCGAGCCAGCCTCTGCAGCTCTCCCAGCCCCCAGTTTCTGCCACTCTGAATTTGTCAAAGCCAGAAGGCCTTCCTAATTTCTCCTAACTTGCAATAATTCACTCTATTTTGAAAAATAATTTCTCCTTTTTAGGCGCTAAAAAAATTATCCCTATTCCCAGATTATTAAACTGCATGTACTGTGAATAATTCACAAAACTTAATAACACACATACCAGTTTTTAGAATAAATGCTTGTTGCAATCCTATGCAATGGTACACATTTCATCAACTTTAAATTAATGAACTTCTCAGTAGGCCCAGCTGAAGTTAGAACCTTCAACCCTGATATTAAAACAAGCCGTTGTACTGGCATATTAACTCATTGAATCATAAGAAGGCACAACCTGTAAATATATATCAAACCTAAATGTATGTATTTACTGAAGCCTGAGACACTTTAAAAAGTACTCTGAATGAAAGAAAATGCAGTTTAAACAGTGCTTTTACCCAAATTCGACTTTGATATTTTAGGCATTAAAAAATGAGTATCCTACAATTTTCTTGCATAATATGCATTACCAGAATGTCCATTACATAACCCATGAGTCAGGCATTGGAAATAATAACTTATACTTTATAAAAATGAGCTTGTTTGCGCCTGCGCCAAGGGAAAATTGTACACACGAATGCTTGCCATTTTAGTGATGCAACACAACTCAAATCAAATTTTAATGCTAGGAGGTCATATTATGAGTATTAAGCTTTATAAATATCAAAAAACGATTTTGAAAAGCACTTACTTTTTAAATAATTTTTCCATGATTAATAATTTTCTTTAAAAAAAATCCCAATTATTCGTTTTTGTGATAATTCCATGTATAAAAAAACAAGCTGCATCCCTTGCCTATCCTTTTGGACACATTTAACTCACAAGCCTAAGCGCATAAGCCCAATTTGAAACGCGTCACATTTTTGCGCCACTTTCATTTAAAAGGACGGTTATGCAAAATTCCACCCGTGTTTAACTGGGAAGGTGCTGGCTGGATGAACATTCTCTCAAATATACTGCAGCTGAAAAGTTTGCCTGTGAACATCTAATACAATGCATCTAAGGAAAATGCTGTAAATTTAGTTACTTTTGCAAAAATAGATAATTTCGTTTTTGGGGCCTTATTTATATCTATTGAATGTGTTTCTAATTATATCCTTTAAGCATTTAACTGCAATTTTGTATATGTGCACAATTGCTCATTCTATAAATTAAAGAGCAACATATAGCTATTTTAGCACATCACACCGTTCATTTCTGAATTGTTTTCCTAAGTTTCTACTTGATATTAATTAACCAACATTTTACTTAACAGACTGAAAACATCAAAAGACCCACAAACACATATTGAGCTCATTTCGGACATAAACGGAAAGGGGGTCAAACAGACAATACAGCGTGCTTTAGTCATTTTTCATAAATAGCGCCGTCGCAATTTACTTACAGAAGTTGCACTAATGAGAAAACCACATAGACATTTAAACACACAGTTGACTTACAAATCAATACGCATGACAGAAAGAAAGAACAGCTCACAGACTATACTTGAACCAAACCATTTGCAAATACTAGTTGGAAGTCATATTTACAAGAAACGCTTCTCAATAGTCTTCCAAAAGGCTGCATAAACAGCCCAACAGACTGATGTATCTCCAAGAAGTAGTGAATACGCTCAATTCACTAGCTTGGGCTAGCAGAACACCAAACAAAATCGTTCTGCATATCTTCATTCATAAAACCGCGCAGAACAAAGGATCCTTGTTTTGTATTATGTCATATTTTAATTCCCTGGGGATACAAAATCACCAAGGAAGAAATATGTTTTCAAATCTAACCGATTTTAACTATGGTACCTTCCAAAAAAGCAACACATTTTTTATGTGAGCTTACAAACAGGCATGCCAAAAACACTGCGGAAACCAAATGGAGAAATATCTCCTCATTACCTGCCTACACAAATTGCAATTCGCATATTCAAACCTATACACCAAAGTTCCAAAGCTACATTTCCAAATTTGCTAAGATCAGGCATCTTATAGCTCACTAATCTAGCTTCAAACTTCAAGGGGTTATCTCTACCAATACACTCGCAAATATACGAGACCCTTGACTATGGTAATTGCAATGACCAAATCAAAAACCAAGAAACCAATTCCTCGGCTTTGGTAATTGCGATAACCAAATTAAAGACCCAAAGAACCAAAGGACTGGGAGCGACCCATTTATACTTAATTCTTATTTTTACTAATCAAAATGTTACCCAAATTCTAACTGCCAAGTTCTACATGACTAAACGGTCTTTTATAATACTCACGCCAAAAGGGTTCTCATACAGGAGTGACATCATGTGTAGGATCAAAATCAGGAAGATCAGAAATATACTGGGCTGCATAAAAGAATCTCCAGAATCCCTGTGCACAGATTATCTTCTTGGTAGAGTCCTGTTCTGTCCTCCTCAGTAGATTTCAGTCTCCTGACAAGATCACTCCCACAAGAAGTCACTTCGCTGATGAGCCACTCTGTTGGGGCGCCAACTGAAGTACAGGTGGCCGTAGGATGGGCAGCTCGTGGGACCGGACTGACCTGGGGCGGTGGAGCCAATTCGCACAGGTCACAGAGAAGTCAAAGGAAGGTGCATGTGTTCTAGAGGCCTGTATTTGTTCTTAAAGTGTAGCCTATGTGAGGGCAACTATAAGATGGCCACCGCTCCAAGATGGAACCCACGGAGCCAATGCATAACATTGCATACATAGTATATTTATCAATGAAATGTTATGCAAAGTACTTGTACATACCGTATTGGCCATTTGCGGTTCGCTAATACTGGAATAGACAGGGGTAGGGCCCTGCCTCCTACGCGGTCCCAAATTTCAAAGTACCACAGATCTCCACCGCCCGCATGGCGGTGGCGATCCGCCCGACATTTGTGCCCGCCCGCATGCCAATTACCCCCCACCATATTACTATGGTGGGGGGGATCCCGGCGGACAGAAAGACCGTCCGCCGGGTTTCCGCCGGTAGGCAATCCGCCCGATTGCCTACCGGGCGGAAAAGCAGTTAATATGGTGGCGGTGTCTGGTAGACACCGCCATCCATAATATGATGCATGCGGGGTGTTGCCTTTCCGCAGCGGCAATGCCGTCATGGAAAGGCAGGCCGTTCTCGCCATTGGGGGCCCGTAGCGGGCCCCTAGGGATTCTGGGGGGTGGGGGTGCACATGGGGTGTACCTATGGTACCCCCCGGCAGCTCCATGCACAACATGGCAGGCAACGCGCGGTGCCTGCCATGTTTTTTTGGCAGTGCGGTGGGTGGTGATGAGAGCACTGCCCACCGCAATGTGAAGAATGCAGGATGCGCCCGCCAGTGTGGCGGGCACATTCTAATGTCACCCATGGGACCCCCGCACCTATGGCAGGCGGTCCCATTCTATGGAAGGATGGCGGGCGGACAAAGTACGTCCGCCATCCTAATGATGCCCTAAATGTTGCGCTCCTCAAATATCGATCTGTGTACATGATTAAAAGTATGCTAGTTATACAGGTCAACTCCTCATGTTAAATAGATTAAATCTGCTGTAAAACTAAAGGCTTTGAAATAAGAGTGCAATCCATAATAATAATTACTCCAGGTATTTGAACTGTAACTGCAGCTTGAGTGGAGTAGTTTGAAGAATGCACTTGGTGATTTCATAGATTATGAGGAGCCAATGCTTGAATGACCGAACAATTGTCCATTGATGTTCAAATGTCCCCACTGAGCATGCCTGAATAAATTGACCTGACTAATCATTATTGTCCAATTATGTTTTGGCAAATCTGTCCAGTGCAACTCTAGGTGTTGCCATCTACATTAAGGAGGATATTCTCAAGAACTTGTGATAACCATTGCAAATTTAGCTCAACGCAACTTTGCATATCGCAGTCCATTGCGAGAAAATAACACAGTTTTAACACCCAATTCCCAACCCGGCGGCACCATGCGATAGCAGCACGATATCGCGCCAAATGACCGCGTAAAAACCAATGCGACAAACTAAAAATGCGAAACACGAATGCCCAAAAATTTGCGATGCCCCAAAGCGCAATAGCAAAATCAGCGAAAACCAGCAACAGGCATGCAATTCCCACGCGTCATGCGGGAAAATGCACTATACAAGCATAAAAAAAACCTACCAAAACCAATATGAACCGCGTAGCACCATGGATGCACCCGGACCGAGTGCAGAGGACAAGCCGAACTCCTCAAGCCCCACGGAGGACCAGCCAGAAACACCGTGTTTGGGGAAGGACAAGGAGAAGAGGAAGACGGGGTTCAGTCCTCAGGAAAACCGGATCATCGTCATGGGGGTGATAGAACACTATCAACAACTGTACGTCACCTCCACTGCGGCATTGGCAACCCAAACGGAAATATGGCAGTCCATCGTCACCAACGTCAATGCAGTCGGAGTGTCTAGGGGGTCAATGGAGGAGGTCAAGAGGTGCTGGCATGAAGTGCACATGCAAACCAAGGAGAAGCTCCCCGCCAACAGGAAGGCAGCAAGGGTGACTCGAGGTGGGAGTCCTGCGCCACAGGAGGAGCTGGATGAGCTGGAGGAAATAGTGGCCTGAGTCATCAGTGTGGAGACGGTGTCAGGAGTTGAGGGAATGGACACAGCTCGATATGACCTGACCCAACAGCAACAGGGTGAGTAACGAACAGGGACTGGGGGGACGGGGGGGATGGGCAAAATGGCACACATGCACAATCATGTGTAGCACACTGCACACGCACAATGACTGTGGAACATGTCCCTGATACACTTGCAACACTGCAGCACACATACAAACACCAAGTAGGCCCTCATCCACCATGTGCACATATGGGCCCCCTCCAAATCACCAACGACACAACCGAGCCATGTACATGTGATGAATCCAGAAAAGCAACGGCTGTGTGAGCCACACTGACTATGCAAGTGACACTGCTTGACCAATAGCATGGCAGCAGGCAAAATACTTGGCATGGTGCACGATTCGACATGGAGGTGGCCCAGTGCGGATCACATCCGTAAAGGAGCAGGTCACACCCTGACATATCCATGCGCACCCACAACCCATGCCGTCCAATACATGCAGCAGAAGAACAATGCACAAGGCTACAACATCTGTCCAAGAGCACATATGACCCAAGTCGTAAACATTTCAGCCCCCGAAAAGCACACAATTCAAAGGCACACCGCCTCAAAGGGATATGGGTCCACGAAATCAGAGCTTCAGGGGCAACTGCCCCACAATGCAGCACACACACATAGCAATCGCAGAACATCAGCAATGATGGCAATGTGGTACAGAGTGCAACACCTACACCACAGGATATAGGACACAGCAGGTTCCGCTTGTTCATAGTAACTGTCCACTCACATCTGGCATTGCCTGACACTGTGGGATGATAATGTACGGGTACTACCACACATCCGTCATGTAGTCGAAAATCCCACTGTCTGCCATCAAATAGCCAGTTCCACCAAAACCGTCACAATGTGCCTTGTCATGCAGTCTGTATGTAAACATCTGCTAAGCATCAACATACATGGGAAACCCTGTTAACCTGCATCTCCCCTTAATAGTGCAGAGGGAC
The DNA here is from genome assembly GCF_964204655.1 of Triturus cristatus. Classification (NCBI taxonomy): domain Eukaryota; kingdom Metazoa; phylum Chordata; class Amphibia; order Caudata; family Salamandridae; genus Triturus; species Triturus cristatus. The sequence continues at coordinate 511,264,109 of NC_140594.1, forward strand.
AATCAACACTTACTGCAGAGCAGACCACAAATCCCATCATTGATGATGTAGAGGACAGCCTGTACATATGTCAAGACACCCTCCAACGGATAATGGACAGCCTCCGCACCCCACCCCCAGGAGCAGGGCAGGCCAGCTGCCTCAAGGTGACCCCCCACCTGCACAGACCCCACAGCAGGAAACACACACCACCAAGGCTGTCTCCCAGGACCCCCACGAACAATACATGGAATTTCAAAGCCGTTTGTTGGGTTGCCAGGTGGAGTTGGCTGATCAGCTGCGGGTGGGTTTCGAGCTTGTGGCAGCCAAACTCAAGGCCATACGTGGATGTCTGAGTCCCATCAGGGACCCCTTACAGTCCCTAACGGACACCCCCGGTCCGCACCATGCTCACCGACAATCCTTGGCTGACCTCGCTGGGGCCATTACTCGGATACAGGAACTGTCTAGTCAGATAGGCACCAGCGATGACAGCACAGAGTTGGCACAGATGTGGTGGACAATGGAGACAATGGAGCAGATGCAGGCTGGAAGTATGGCTGCCACAGCTGAACACCAGCGAGATGTAGCTGGGATCTTCTATGTCCTTCAGTTCATCATTTTGCCATTGCTGCCACTGAGCCAGTCCCAGATAACTGCAGCGGGATCTTTGACACACACACATCTCCAACACCTGATATGTCAGTGGCACACAGTGATGCAGCCCCGTCACCTTCGCACCCTGATGTGTCAGTGGCACACAGTGATGCAGCCCCATCACCGTCACACCCTTATGTGTCAGTGGCACCCAGTGATGCAGCCCCATCACCTTCACACCCTGATGTGTCAGTGGCACCCAGTGATGCAGCCATTACACCGCCACACACACTGGACACACCAGACGCAGAAGAAGTATCAGAGGAGCAAGATGTGGATAGTAATAGCTGTTTGAGGAAGGGAGTACTAGCATCCATCACTGCCAGATGGCCTGTCCCTGCCTGGTTCTGCCCTATGCATCATGCCATTGGACAACACCTTCCACTGACCCCCGGAACACTCTGCAACATCCACCCGGACCCCGACATGGACTGCCACATCTTCACTGCTTGCTTGACAAATACACAGCAATCCTGCTGCCGACTGCACTCTCCCTCTTCCAAATCACTTTTCAATCCCCAAAGGACTCTGGTTGGCCCACCACTGGGCTTCCATGTTATGTGGGCTTGGATGGCCATGTACAGCTCCAGCTCCGTCAATCACCAGAATGTGAATAAAATATTCGAAATCACACAGATGTGTCATGACTATGTTCACTCACGTATGAAAGTATGGCTGGATGTAGGGACAATGATTGCACAAAAAGGTACACCCTGGTGAATGACATCAATGCGCATGTTCATCCCTGAGACACATGGCCAATTGGATTACTGTGAAGGTGAGTACCAGCTGTGTCCCCATTGCACATTATCAACAATCTCGCAACCCCCCCAACGTAGGCTCATGTCCATGCATTGAATAGGGCTGTGTGTAGGAATGACCAAATTGGTAGCAGGCCAGGAGTGGTGTCCTACATCACGTGACAACGGAACTTCATGTCACATACCTACTCACACACATCTGTGTGGACACATTCTGTTATGATTTATGGCATTGCTCCACATGGTCAGAGGTTGGACACCTTACTCACATTGCTGAAGACACGTAAGTGCACAGGTCTGCCAGCAACTATCTCAAAACAATGTCTGGCTCACAGAGGTGGAGCTGTCAAAAGGGACCCACCCCCATTGTACATACGTCAGTCAGACCCTCCCTGTGTAGGGACTATGCTCATTGTGGCACATGAGTAGTCAATCTAATCAACACTCATCACAGTTAGACACCAGTGAAGTTGCGTAGACTTCATTGGCATGTGTGTGTCAGTACGGACAAGGCAATGGCCACAACATGCAGGGACATGCTAAAGACACTTACACACAGCATGAGACCATGTCGAGGTGCAGGAAATGGGGAGGCAGAAGGGAACACCAATCATTACGGATGGCAACGGTCTCAGCCCACCTTGCCTTGCTGGACGAGTCATGTGTTGTTTGGCGCCTGCCCAGTGTGATGGGGCATGACTTACAGCCCATGGGGTCTGCATAGTGCTCTGCCAACGGACTGCGCCGACTGTCTGCTCTGCTGACAGTGATCAGGTGAAAGGGTCGGACAAGGTCATATGTCGTGCTACATTGCCATGTGTGTGCTCTCCCCCCAGCTGTGTGTCCAAATTGGTAATGTTGCCAAATGACGCTGTGCTGCTCCGACCATGGAACTGCTTCACCTTGCACAGGTGTGTGTACACACGCGTAGTTCCACGCACATGCATTCAGAGTCCAGACTAAGGCAGACATGTCCTCTGTTGTGGTGGGATATGTGAGCATTCCCCACGATGCAACAAGGTGTTGGGACCTGTGCTGTGGGTGACAATCCGACGTGGCTGTAAATGCCAGCGCAGCTTCATGTGCAATGTGTTCCAATAGTATGTCGTTGTCAGGTTCTAGGAACACCAGGGTGAGCCAATCCATTAACTGGTCCGGGCAGATGTACTCAGTCCACGCCGTTTCCCCAATCCGCAATGCAGCCCAATAGGGGACCGCCTCGATGTGGTCACAGCACACGAGGAGTTGTGCAATCTCCCATGCGCAACTGCCAGCACATACGCCAAAGATCAGTGCATCCCATGCACGGCTATCCCGGTGACATTCCTGTTTGTGGGCCAACAGGGGGCGCACTGTCAGGTCTTAATCCAATTCAGCTACCGTTGGGTTGGATAGGCAGACCTCCATGGGCCACTCGAATATGTATGATCGACAGTGGAACCAGGGCTGGACGCAGGTGACGTAGGCAAGACGGAAACTCAGATGGAAACTGATTCTCAACACTGCCAGTGGCTGTGATCCCAACAGATGCAGCATTCGTGCATGGTACAGTTCCACGTGACAGGGTTTGTGCATGTGCCCTGGAATGCCTGCCATTGCGTTTGTTGGGCTCGTGGAACCGGCACTCCTCAGACCGGCGGAAGTTCAGTGGACGATATGCCACAGCTCTGGGCAATGAGTTGTATGTGTGTGCAACGTTTGGACGTATGGGTAGTTTTTAGCCAATGTGTCAAGGGCATCCTTTGCAGGTGTAGGTCATGCAGGGACAAGTGTGTGTGGGGTGTTGGCACATTGGTGTTTCAATAGTGCAGTTTGTGGTGTGGGAGTCGTCGGAGGCTGGTATGGTATCTCACACAGGGTGTGCCAGCCTCATTCAAGACCAAGGTCGGGGGTTCAGTTGGCCTTCAGCTTTGTGTGTTGAGACAAAGGGGCTTTCATTCCTGATTTCAATCTGGCTACTGCTTGTATTTCCTAAATGTGATGCGGACTTCGCGCTGACTTTGATGCCAGGCCTGTGATTTGGGGAGCACAGATTTCGAGACACAGGCAACTGTTGGCATGTTTGCGCTCCTTGTTCAGTCTCTCTCTTTCTCTCTCTCTTTCTCTCTCTCCCTGTCCTTTGAGTGCCTTTCACACCTTCTTATCTTGGATATTGTCTTGCAGGCTCTGAGTCACAGATTGTCCAGGGATGCCCCGCCATGACTCTTCAAAATAGTTGTTTGGTGACAAATTAGGAGTGACATTTTGTTTGGTCATTCAATGGTATATGTATGAATCAGGGTTTCAGTGCTCACATGTATGTTGATTGTTGCAATTGTGTGACATCAGGCGGGTGCTTTTGTTCATGTTTTCATGCCCTTGATGTGCAGTGTCTTGGTCCCGGGGAGTTGAGGGGTGTCCTGGGGTGGTGGCTGTGCACGTTGTGGCCCTCTTGGGTGTCCGGCACGCATATTCAGTGGCTCCATGGTATCTGTTGTTCTTCAGGTGTGGCTCTGGGCTGGGCTCCCTTTTGTGGTGCAGGCTGCCGTCCGACTTTGCACCTGGTCAGAGCAGGTGTTAATTTTCTGCTACTAATGTGCCTTATCGCATGTTTCGTGGTCTTTTCTCCGATCTGGCTGGTCGTTGAAAATGTTGTGGAGTGGTGTTGTTGCGGCTTTTGCACTAGAACGCCTACTCTGCATCTCATTAGCGATAGTTGCAGGGGTCATCTGTGATGTTTTTTGCGGCTGCTATCGCAGGTAAACTGGTGCTATGGGCTGTTAGCACCAGCTTGTGAATGGGGTGATAAATTTATCGCGACTTTGGCTGCGATAAAGTGCCGTTAACTCAGCGATAGCTCCTTGAGAATGGCTGGTTTTCCCAAAACCGTCAACTGGTACTCCAGCCACGTGACTGCAGGATTAGTTGAAATTAGAAACAGTGATGCGAGTAGTAAAGGCGATTCATTACATCAAAAAGGTCTTTAACTCTAAATAATGAATCGTAAAGCTGGCTTATTTTAGTGTTGTCATTAAGCACGGCCGATATTTTTAAGTTAAATGGAGGCATGCCATCAGTAAAGTCCTATTTCTCACGGGCAGTGAAAATCATTGCACTCTTAGGCCTAGATCATGAGTTCCATGGTAAATCAGATGTGGTAAAATCATACCCCTAACTTTTTACTCAGTAAAATCGTCTGTAGGATAGGAACAAATTTGGATTTCAATTATTTGCTTTGTCCCGTTGAATAGGTTTTACCAGGTGCAATATTACTGAACTCGATTTTATTGCATTTGTTTTTTGTGCATGCTGTTTTTCTAAGCGAAAAAAATCCACTAGAAAAACATGCATGCAGGGAAACGCAGCATCGTCCGGAAAGGACCTATAAGAATGGAAAGTATGTAATTTCGTTTTCCCTAATTTATGATCCTAGTGGAGAGGTGAGATTTTTGTAAGAGGAAAATACTCAGCATTTGGTTCCTGAGAACATTAATTTCTGGAATCATCTGGCCGCCATTTTGTGGATTTACGTTCCATTGTAATCCAGCAAATTAAATAGACATCAGTGTATCCAGCCTATTTAACTGTCAAGCATGGCTCCTGAAAGGAACAGAAAATATAAATTCATTGAGACTGAATTACAGGTGCTTGAGAGGAGGCAATCGAAGAGGCGGCATGCCTAAAGAGGCAGTTGGTCTCCTAGACTAGTGCCAGGACAAGATCAAAATTATGGCAACAAATAACATGTAAAATCCAAGCTTTGTCTGCGCACCCCAGGACTGTGGGTGGATGCAAAAAAGCATACAAGGACCTCGGATGTCGTGTTCGTGGCCTTTATTAAAGCACAGACAGGGAGCGCTTGACCACTGCTGGCAGACCTTCTCCAGAACTCAAGGTAACTCCCTGACAGGAAGCAATTCAGTGAATGATAAACCAGCATTGAAGAAATTCGAGGACGAGCAGAAGCTGGAGAAGTAGAGTAAAGAGGGGAGTGCCATAAAAACAATAGCATATATGTGCATGCAGCAATACTACACCTAGGCCTAGATAGTGATCCAGCGCGCGGGAAAACCCAGGGGAAAAAGAAAAGGTAACATTTTTACAACTTATCCTCCCTGCGTCGCAGACCCGACGTCACACTAGCTCATTCACACACGCAGTCATTGGTGGGGCCCATAACACCAACACTCACACTAACTCCACTCACGAGACTGCACGCAGGAGGGATGATAAATCAAGCGCTGGACATGGGGGGGGAGGGGAAGTGCCTTATTACCTATAGGAAAGAAAAGTTATTTTACAGAACATACATTATCATCACCCCCTATAGGATCCTAACCTTAAACATCAAGGCACTCCACCACTTGGTCGACGGACCAATTAGTTGGACTGGTTGATGGTGATTTAGAACCAGCTAAAACACATTTAAGCCTTGGAATCCTCTAATCTCTTCATTGAAAAACCACAAACTCGTAATTTTTGTTGATCAATTATTTGTTTATCTAAATATTGTTTGCAATCAATATTAGCATTTTGGTCAATCAAAGTTTAGAATTTTGTTCAATCAGCACAAATCGCATGACATTTATATGTACCTATTCTTGCTATCCGGATTTTTCCTAATTCATTTGGCTCTGCATAACCGAATTTAGCCGTTAATTGTCCCAATAAAGCAGGCCAAAGCTCAAAGTCCGAAAGTTCTTTGCTCAGCACGTTACAGTCTCAAAGATCTCCAAAGGACCAGAAATCGTGCAAGCATCTGTCATAGCCTGTGGGGTTGATAGGGGTGTGCAGTCATCGAAAACTGCAGAACGCCAGCCCCTCCCTATTCTACTACCCTTTTTATAATGAAATTCGGGATAACATGAAACATTCTTAGAGTAAGAAAGCAGATGATTGGGTAATTTGAAACGTCCGATTTTCACATCACTTGAGGTTCTCATGGGGTTTGCTGGTTCACTTCCTCTGTCCACGTTGCCCTTATGCAACATTGTAAAAGTTTTGCTTGAATGTCCCAATTGTTCATTTAGACCAGATTTTACTGACTGAAGTTTGGCAGTCCTCCATGTTCCTATCCTTGACCAGGAACACTGTGCCTTGAGGTCGCCTGGAGGTCTACGGAGCCATCCGAGCCTGCGCAGTAGGCATCGCGCTCACAAGACGGTGGCCACTTCTGAACTCCATTTCAGACGCCATGTTTTGGAAGGCCCAAATGCCAACTTAAGCGAAACAAACACAAAAGAGTAATTAATACAAAGAAATGAAGATTCTAATGTTAAACCCTCACTAATCCCTTTATGCATTAGTATTTTCCTAGCTTTTAGCGACATTTAAAGCAATAAAACTCACCCTTACGGTCGCAAACGGGAACGCAAACATCACAAAAGCAACATAAATCATGCAATATCCTATTACCACACTGTCAAGGTTGTCAGACTGTCAGTCGCACACACAGCGAGCGCACCACTGACCTGTTGTCTTGGTCTCAGCAGGGACGATGAGTGAAGGCAATATCTTCCATTCCCCAGAGTACAACTCCGGTAGGAGAAAGGAACTCAACTACCGGAGACTGGACCCAGGGGGAAAAGGAAGAACACAAAACACAGGGGACTGGGTGGATGAGAATCCCTTCAGAGGAGCGGTTGGGAAGTAGGTAGTTCCTGGGAGTCTTGCAACCTGCAGGGATGAGAAGGCGAGAGTCAAGGATGCAGGGATGAATTTTACACGTAATATTTAGGCTTCACGCTCCCTGGTATGTACCCACCTGTAAGACACAGGAGGTGAGTATCAACAGAGATAAAAGAAGTCCTTTCGTGCTACTCTTCCTGCATAGTCTCTTAACAGTCCGGGAACACCCCTCATGTAAGGTGGAGAAGTGAGTTGTACAGAAACATCAAATACGAGACTTCTCCTACGAATCTCACAGCACTTGGTAGTGTCACATATGGAATACGAGAATGTCTTCCCTTCTGGTTATGGTAAGCACATAAACGATAGACTGGCACTGCTCGCAAAGTCTCGATAGTGCTAGGAGTGTTGCTTCACACTCGGATGAACTGGGAGGGATTCTTAACCCCGGTTCTAAACAAAAAGGCTGCTACGAGGAGAGCGTCTTAGTACTGCGCCCTAAATTAGATCGCTACTAATGGGTACCGCAAATGCTAGTCTCCGGGTAACACAATGAGAATAGGATGTGGACTTAGGAGAGGAACTCCCGGGCATCTCTCCCGGGTTACCTGGTCTGTTCCGCGGGTTCCTTCGACTTGTCTCTTTGCTCGCCGCTGTCTTCTGGATAAGACGGGTCTCTCCTCCGGACGGCACGCTGAAAATGCTTCACGCTGGTCTCTCCTCCGGACGGCACGCTGAAAATGCTTCGAGCTGAATTCCGGCGGGGAACACCATCCGCCATTCGTCTCCACTGAATATGATTGACAAGCACCTTCCGCTTCCAGCGGAAGTGCTTAAGTAGTGTCTTCCGGGGTTTGCGCCCCAGTGCATGAAGGGAAATGTAGTTTTTTCTCTGTTTCCGCTGTTGTAGTCTGGAACGGGGCTCTCGCGCTCCTCGCTGTTTGGCCACTGGTTGCGCTATCTCCCTGGTGATCGCTACACACACATACTACTATTAATATGCATACATAATTTAGTTATTAGAGTTATTCTGCCATGTTGTTTAATAAAGGTGCAAATGGTTGATTAATATAACACAGCAAACCGTTAGTCAAATTATAATATAAGTAGGTTATATAATTAGTATTTTCATGCAAAATAGAGGAGGTATACAACATTTTGCTTTACCTGCTCCATCAATCCCCCTTTTGGTGATTTTTTTTATATCACCACAAATCCCTAAAATTTTGATAACGTTTGTAAATAGAAATGAATTCAGTTCTCTTAAAATGTTTGTTAGATCACATCATTGTTTCCCCTGTCTCTTCTTCTCTTGTCTTTTTATACATATTCTCTTTCCATTCTTCTAATTCTACCTCTTCAAATTCTCTTTCTTTTTCTCTTTTCTTTACAGTTTCTCTTTTTATGTTATTTCATATTTTTCTTCTTTTGCTACATAAACATCCTAAAATCAGAATTAACACTAGAATAATCACACATGTTACTGGAAATAAAATCTTACCAATAAAGGTACTACCCAATTTTAATAAAAAGTCTTTAATAGTAGAAAACTTTTTTCAAATCTTTTCCCAAATTCCTTCAACCTCCAGTGGAACAATCTCCTCATGCAAATCAGTTATATTCTTTATGTACGCCTTTAAATCTTGACTTTCGTCAGGAATATTAGTACAACAATGTTGAACCTTCAGCATTCCACAGACTCCACCCTATTTTGCCAAAATTATATCAAGGGCAAGTCGATTTTGCATCACCATAGCTCGCATGGCAACCATTTCAGTATTTACCAATAAAAATCCTCCAGCAGTGCTTGTTGACAAGCGATCCACTACTGTTGATAATTTTCTAATATTTTGTGCATTCAGAGATATTCCAACTGCTGGAATCAACGCTCCAAAAATGTCTCCTACAATTTCTGACCAAGATTCTCTTCTTCTACGTGTTAGTTGTCTACCTATCTCGTGTGCACCATCATGAAATATCTTTGGGAAAACCAGGCCTAGATAACATGTGCCATACCAATGGTCGGGTAATCGATAATAAGCTTTGTTCCCGCAGATAAAATATAATCCAGGAAAGACTGGATCATTTCCTCCTTTAAATCCCCATCCTCCCATGATTCTATAAGTATCATGGCAATCACTTGCACCTATTAAATAGTTATCATATGCAGTTTGATTTCTTCTAATACACAATTTCCCTTTCTGAGGCCAATCTAGAGCCATTGCTGGACTAGCTTCTCCTTTCAAATGTTTTTCTCTTTCACCATCCCAAACTGTCTTTTCTTCTTTTCCCTCAGATACCTTCTTTTGCATTTTTATTCTCCTCTCTTCTACCATATCTAAGAAAGTCTTCTCCTCTCTTTTCAGACTACAAGTTAGATTATTTTTGAATACTGACTCTAATGTTAATTCTCTAGTTTCTAAGAAAAATTCACCTAAAACTTTACCAGGTTTTAATTTATTCAGTTTATGAACTACGGGTACTTGTGAATTTATGTTATCTACATCTGAAAAATAATATTCTAGTTTCCCTATTTTGTAAAACAATCTTGCTAATACGCTACATGTTATTCCATATGTCACTTGAAGGTGATGGTACGTCACTCCCTCAGACAGTGATGCAGGCAACTGCATGCATCCATAGCAATCTCTCACATCCATTGTTTTTACATATTCATATAATAATTTTGAGAAAACAGTGTTAGAAAAATCAGTTATGGACCTATCTTTATGTAAATAATTTCTATTGGATAAATCTTCTGAATCTTTTCTACATCGGTCTTATTCTCACTATGACCTTCTATTGTTTCTAATGTAACCTTAAAAGAGACTATTAAAGCCAACACACTCCACAAAAGCATTAGTAATCCTGTACAACAACAACACATTTTGCACCATCTTCGAAGGAACACACATGTAGATTTTCTACTTTCTGTGTTTGCCATTTCGGAAAATGATCAGTGTCTTTTGACTTAGCCTTGTCTACTTCACAACTAGTTTTGTCTAAACCCAAGGCTGTAAGCACCTACTTGGTTCTTTTCTGTTATGTCTTTTATTTAGTAGTTTTCAAGATTCTCCTTTTAGAGCACTTTTGTCTCTTCAGTTTGGCATTTGATCATCTTTCACTTTTCTTTCACAATCTTTATTCAGAATTTCTTGAACATTCGTCTCTTCCCCGATGTCGGACAAGATAATTCTCAGGATTTCCGATTCTTCGTCGTCCTCAACCACTTCTGGTATAGTCACCTCTAGATCTCCTCGGCTATCAGCTTCCTCTTGTACTTCAGGAAGTGCCACATACGACCATTCTGGTGACTTATACTTCTGGTTAGGCTTTCTCGTTCGCTTGCTTTCTTCTGATGTTTGAAATTTGATGATAGATGTTTGCATGCCTTTAAAAAAATATAAAGAAGATGTAGTTATAAATGAAATAGAATATGATGAGAAAAAGATTATGTTAGTGGTATGTTTTGAGATTGCCTTTGTCAAAGCAGTAAAGAAGGTATTACCCTTATCGTTGCTGGAAAACATGAGAAGAAGTCTCATAACATCCCATTAGAAGTTTTGCAGAACCACCACCACCACCTGCGAAGCACCAAAAGGAAAAGTTGGCCAAAGACATCAGTGCTTCTATAGCTCCAACAACATAGAGCCTCATGACAATGTCGGGCGTGTTGCGGTTTGGAACTGCCCGACCTTAGGTCGTTGGTTTCAACCTCAGGATTAGGATGTGACCGACCATCAGGTAGTGGCAAACATCAATTTTTTAATGGAAGCATGTGCTGCAGGCGGAAAAGGCCCGCAGCACAAGCTTCCCTTGAAAAATGGATGTTTGTGAACATCCCTGCACCATGTGGGGGCGCAGCAACATTTACAAGGGGCACCATAGGTGCCACCTAGGCCCTATAGGGGAGGGCCAGGGGGAAGGGGGCCCTGCTAGGGGCCCAAAAGTCACTTTCTGACAGCCTTTCCATGTCGGAGAGGCCAACATGGAAATGCTGTCAGAAACCGACAGTGAAATCCCGACGGCGGAGCCAAGTCTGGCTCTGTCATCATTCAAAGGATTACAATTCGGTTCCTCTTCCAATGGGCTCTGTGAGCCTGTCAGAAGAGGAGCAGAATCTCCTGGCGGGTTTCCCCTCCGATCCCCGTCGCCATAATATGGCGGTCGGTTGGAAACCGTGGATGACGGGCGGAAAGTCTCCAACAGACTGTTGGATGGCTTTCTGCCCAACATCCAAATAAGGCCCATAAAGTCCATGAGTCAACCAGCAGTCACTCCATACTTGACCTCAACCACTGTGGCTGACATCACTCAAGCAAAACTGCCACCACAACTGGCGTAATAATACCACCTGTCACCACCATCTCTGTTATTTATACACATCTTGGCCAAGATTTTCCAAAGAATTGCTGCCATTGAGGAAGCATATGCTTCTTTACAGCAAAAGTCCATAGACTCCACAACTTCCATAATTACAACTGGGAATCACATGGAGGCTTTGTGTGGCGAGGCTCCAACAGCAGGACAGAGCAACAACACAGTGTTGTGTTGCAACATGAGATTCACTTACATGAAACATGTTGCCGACCTTGTTGAACAGAGGGCTAATTCACGTGCCATTCGCTGAATGACGCGTGATGTAAAAATTCATAAGCCTGGTTGCTAAGGAACATATTGGCATTCCTTGTCCACAACCGGCACGTCTTAGTGGACTTCAGGAGAAACCATTCAGACAAATGGTAGGTAGTCATAAATGTCTTCCAAGCACCATCACAACCACCTAATCACCCCCATCACCTTCTTCTTCTACACCTTAACAATACGTATTCTCCAGTAGGTCTCACAGAAAATCTGTCCATATGGCTAGTATTCAAGGACACAACAGTACTCCTGCAAAAAGAATGCTCCATAACTGTCTTCAAAAAATGAACTCAAAACTACATTTTCTTTTTTGCTTCTGTACACTGTGTTAAGACCTTGTCCCAGAAAACGTTTTGATGAATTTTTTTGTGGGTTTATTAAACTATATCTTGAAAACGAATCTTCTATGATTGAACAAAGACAACTATGGCAATGTTATCTTTTGTAAAAGAGAAGGCCCATTGCATATATTTTTATGTAGAATATCACATTTTTTGAAGTGATAAATCATATTTTCTTGTGATTCCTACTTTTTGTAAATGTAAAAAATTAAGTCATTCTGTGCGCTTGACTTATTATTTCCTTAAACATACATGAATGCATTTACTTTATAGAAAATACATATTTCATATTGATGAAAATTATAATAAAATTCCATTTGATTTATGTTTGTTTGATTTCTTAATAAAATTAGCATATTATAATGTTTGTTATTGTTTTTAAAATTTTACGCGATATTTAACCTATTCGTTTTGGCAGGGCAGGTGCTAATTCACCATGTCCACAGGCTTATCATTCAACAAAAAAAAGGCTAAACTATCATAGAAACATTTTATTGACATTTTGCGGGTTAACATCAAACCGTTGTCCTCATACAGTAAGACAACAGGCACAAATAGCAGTATTGATCTCACAGGGAGACGGAACGAGTCCCACAAACTATCCCCCCCACACAAACAAAGGGTTCTATAAATGCAGTTAGATTGCCAATCCGTGATAGTTCCACCATTTTTTACAGAAGTTATCATATTTCCTTGGGCACCCCTTCCCCCGGCTTCATAGATCATTTCCTCCAATATCATGTTTAGCTAGTAGTGTGCCCACACCCATTAAAGTCCTGTCCCCCCTAGGCCCACTCAATTCGTCCAGGAGCCTAAGCAGAGCAATTTTTGGATCAACATCATTAGACATACCCACCACGGCAGATAACATGGTTAACACATCAAACCAGAATCTTTGTATCACTCGGCATTGCCACACAACATGAAAAAAACCCTGTTAGACTCCCCAGCATGTCGTAGGAGTGAGAACCTATCAGCTCCGCCCTCCATAGGTGAAGGGGGGTCATGTAGGCTTGATGGAGGTATTTGACTGGAAGAAAGCACAGTCTGGCTGAAATAGCTAGAGTGTGGTGAGCCATGCAGTCAGCTTCATCTATAGGCCCCCAACCAGCTCTCCCTCTGTTCTTTCAGCAAAAGCAATAAGGTCTGTGAGTGTATCACAAGCGATCTGTAAATCTGGGATACCTCGTCCTTGTCTAAGTGGCCCTTGAGAATTTTGTTTTCCGGAGGACTGTATTTAGGGAGATACAGAAGCTCAATCCCATGGGCATTCAAGGCGTGCCTGAGTTGCAAATAGTGGTAGAAATGTGAGGATGCAGGGCATTTGAAAGTCTGTTTGGAGCTCTTGGAAGGATTTTATATGTTGGCCACCCAAACATTGCCAAGACTTGACAGCCAAATTGAGTCCCACCCTTTAAAACCCTCCAAAGATGACACCTGAGTCAACCATCTACCTTCCCAGAGTGGGGTTTCCTTGGTGAGTTTGTGATCCCACCCCAACCACCGTAGTGTCACCCTCAGCACTTTATTATATGCTACCTGGGTGGCCTCTGGGACATTAGAGGAAATTGAGCCACCATTTAAGACATGGAGCACATTGTCCAGACACAGCAGGGCCAACTCACCCTTGTAGACCGGATCGTCCCATCACTCTGCACCCAGTCAATAATGGGGAGTAGATGAGTTACTCAATAATATAGTTGTATGTCTGCCATGGCCAGGCTACTGTCATACATTGTCTGAGTGCACTTCCCAATGGCCACCTTGGATGTCCCTTCAGCCCAAATAAACCTACAGCCCATGGCCAGGACTGAGTCAAACCATGTTTGTGGAATATGAAATGGATAATTTTGTAATGCTTGGAGGAATCTGGGCAAAATCATCATTTTGTTTAAGGCTACCCTACCCATGGTGGTCAGAGGGAGAGGAAGCCAGTGTGAGAAGTCCTCCTTAGCTCTACGCATCACAGGGGCGAGATTCAGGCTCCACACCAAATCCGGTTCCCATGATTCATACACCGCAAGGTAAAGGAAACTAACTCGACGCACCCGAATTATGGATTGCCAGGCTTCATTCTGGTGGTCTCCTTTTATCTTAACTAATAGGGATTTACCTCAGCTGACCTGAAGCCACGATGCCTCCCTAAAAACATTAAGAATTTGAAGTATTTTTGGCCCAGTTTCAGCCAGTTTGGACATAAACAAGATGACATTGTCCACATATAGGGCTTTTCGATCCTCCATCGCTAGCCCCCAGTCGAATCTCTACACCTGGCATCGCACCAAATCCACACCACCAGTGGCTCAATAGCAAGCGTGAACAGAAACGGGGACAATGGCACCCTCTCTGCACAGGAAAGGGGTCCGATAAGACACCATTAACCTGCACCCAGGCTTGAGCGCCCGCATGGAGGACCCTCCCATATACCAGGAAAAGAAGGTCCACGATCCATACCCGCAAGCACTTCGTCAAGGTAAGACCAGTCAGCCGTATTGAAAGCATTTTCAAAGTCTAGTAATAGCAGAGCCGTGGGGCCTCTGGGAGTTCTGATACGGCAAATGATGCAATATCTGGTACTACGCTGGGTAATAAACCTGCATTGTTAAATTTTAACGGCAAATCATTTTTACATGTTTTTAAATGAACAATTTCTTTTAAACTGTTACTGAACAATTAACAATGTTAAATTACAATTTTAATACACTTTAGCCTATTAAACGACACTTAAGATTTTTTAAATACAAAATAAATGCACCTAAAGATAAATGTTTTTATGTATTTTAATTTATTAAACGTTATACAGTATTATTTAAAATAGTCATATTTATCTTTACATTAAAAAGCCCATTACATTGTTTTAATGTAACATAATATTTCTTTATAATTTATTTTTTATTTTTGGATAACTGTGGTTTTTTAATTGAAATTAGTTCATTTAAACATTATTTACAAATGGAGTTTTATTCTAAGCCCCTGCCTGCATTATTTCCCAAGGGAGTTCCTGTGAGTGGCCATGGGTGGTGCTGGACTTACTCCAGTTCTGACCTGGAGCCCATTAGGGTGCTTATTTATGAGAGGGTTGTGCCATGTTTGCATCACGCAGTGTGATACATGACACAAACATCTAAGTCAGATTTTTGAAGCCACGCAAAGCCACTTTGAGTGGCTCAGAGTGGCATCAAAAATCTGGAGTAACAGAGCGCAGTGAAAATCTCTGTGTTGTGTTACTCGGCCCTGAGAAGGCGTTTCATGAGCATTGCTTGGGTGATCAAATGCAACTCCCGTGGATTTTGATGCATCCCCACATTGGGGATGTGTCAAAATCATACACCTTCCCAGGGTAGACAGATCTCTATTTCTCTTTGTTTCTTCCCCTTTCTATGTATGCTGCATTCTCCAGCACACATAGAAAGAGGAATATGCTCCCAGGATTGTTTTTGTGCAGAAGGGTGCCCCTTCCTGCACAAAAACAATCCTGCATGCAGCATAGGCACCCTTGCACCATGGTGCCGCAAAGAGGCATTGGCTCTAGGCTGCTGAAAGGGCACCAGCTCATGGGAAAGGAATGAGCCATATTGCCTTATATATGGCTCGTTCCTACCCTTTCCCTGTCACAGAGGGCAGTGCAGCAAGGTGGCTTGCTGAGCTGCACTGTGTCACAAGATCATAAACGAGCCCCTTACTGATTTGTTTCTCTTTTTGCTTTCTAACTTTAGAGTTACAGTTTGTGAATAGGTAGGACTATACTCTGTTGTGGGTGGGTGCATGTTACTCCCTAACCCATCACTAACCCTCCCTTTCTTTCTTCTTACTCCTCTCCATACTGTTCCCCTTCAATCATAAATATTTCCACTTCACCATGTCCTTACCACATTTACTACAAAATTGTATACCTATTACATGTGTGGGGATCATAGCAGTCAGGGAGGAGATCTCTGCACATTATTGATAGGAAAGGCAGAGGCGAATACCTCCACATGTAGGTTTGTGAATAGTTTTTTAGTACCTTAGTAGTACTCCTAAGACACTACAAAACACAGTTTGTTAATGAGCCCATGTATTAGAAGGAAATATGACTGTTAGACCTGGCACCATTGGCATAGGTCTCCCTTCCATCTTTCGCTTTTGTCCCCTCTGTGTTTGCTGGTGTAAGATGCTCTGGGCGCTGTGCCACTGCCATTCAGTGCCACAGCGCGAATGCTCCCTAGTGTAAAATAACTGTCTGAATTGGTATTCCCCTAATCCTAGCTAATCCAGGGAACATGTTTGACAAATCAAATTTGGTATGCCTCAGCTCAGAATATTAGAGTGCGTCTTTTGGTGGGGATTATTTTTATATTCTGTGTGTGGGTATTTTCTTGCCTAAGTCTTCCCGTGTGCTCTGCTGTTATGTGTATTGGTTGTCTGGTTTTGGAGGGACAGGGCAGGCTGAGCCCGACCTGCATTGAACAGAGATCTGCAGTTGGAGTATGGGGAGGGGTGACCCCTTGATCTGAGCAGGGCTGTGCCTGGCAAAGTGAATGATGGCTCCACTTCCCACTGTGCGTCTGATGGCAGACCCCCTCTTCCTGAAATGCAGGATGCAGCCTCATAAACAAAGTGCTCCAGGACGACCCCCGAACTGGTTCTGGCAGGGTTCAGTGACTTGTGACTTTAGAGAACAAAGACTTTTGGGGTATAAATATCTGTGATAAAACCCCTACATGGTGTGTTACTTATGGATGTCAAGACGAACATCTGTCCGTGTAACTAGAGGGAAAAGACTTTGAAACTTCTATCTATTTTGCCGAAGCAACTACCCAAAGGCCTGATTTGAGCTTGCCTCCTGCTGAAGTCTCAGGGACATTAGACTTTACCCACCAGCCTTCCGAATTCCCATTGAGGGGCATTCTACTCGCAGGTGAGGTTTCTGTTGAGAATTCCAGAGCCTCTGGGTCTACTGCGGGGAACGCGGGCTGAGAATCATCGCTATTGTGGGCAGCTGCAGCGGAGGAGCCGTTGCCGCTGAGAGCCCGCATTTGCCTGTGCTACGAAAATCATCGCTAACGCTATTGTGGACCGCTGCAGCTGAGGAGCTGTTGCCGCTGAGAGCCCACATTTGCCTGTGCTACGAAAATCATCGCTATTGTGGGCCGCTACAGCTGAGAAGCGGTTGCCACTGAGAGCCCGCATTTGCCTGTGCTACAAAAATCATCGCTATTGTGGGCCGCTGCAGCTGAGGAGCTGTTGCCGCCGAGAGCCCGCATTTGCCTGTACTAGGAGAATCATCGCTATTGCTATTGTGGGCTGCTGCAGCTGAGGAGCTGTTGCCGCTGAGAGTCCGCATTTGTCTGTGCTACGAGAATCATCGCTATTGCTATTGTGGGCCGCTGCAGCTGAGGAGCTGTGCCGCTGAGTGCCCGCCTTTTATCACCGTCTCAGGATCATCATGAGAGCACGCCGTGGACCGCCGCAGCTGGAGGCTGTGGCTGCTGCGAGTCTGCCTGTCATCATCGCAGCTTCCTCACAAAGCTGAGGGCCGTGCCCCCTTCAACTTCAGATACATTGTGCATCACCGGATCATATAGACCCCGGCCCTGAACTAAAGTCGTTTCACCCACTTTTGATGGCTTTGCTTGCTTTTTAAGTGACTCTATATTTACATGTATTGTGGCTTCTTGATCATTTGTTGTGTCTTCGCTGCGTTATTGTGTATGGTCATAAATGCTTTACACACTGCCTCTGAGATAGGCCTGTCTGCTCGTGCTACGTTACCACAGGGTTGAGCAGAGGTTATCAAAGGGTGTAGCCCCCTTACTCTGACTTAGGAAGAAGGGTCCCTGTTTGGACATTGGCGCCAGCCACTGCCAACTAGAGATCCCCATTTCTAACAATGACAAATAATAACAATAAAAAAAAAAAAAAGTCAATAATATCCTCAGCAGAGTGTATTAATAACTGTTTTGCCTTGAGTAGTAAATAAGAGCCTTAGATATGGCAGATTTTCCCCTGGTGCTTATGCGGGAGTAGGAAGTAGTTCTGCTACAATGACAGATTACATTTCCATTCACTAATCTCTAAATCATGCCTTCTGGCTTCTATTACACCCTTGTGTTTTCAGTCCTTTTGTGATTCTTTTGATAGCACCTGATGTTAGACCATTTTACTCATTTGCTCTTTGTTTGTGGTGATACTGTGTTGAACCAGTACTCTCAAAGTTATCTCACGTCCCCTTATGCTACAGCTACGTTTTTCCTCTTGCAACAAACACTGGGGTTTATTTAAAAGCCCCTTGCACCGCTAGTGCATCACTTTTAATATGGGCAAAAGTGACAAACCGGCGGCGCAAGGGGCTTGTAAAGAAGCCCCATAGTGTATATCCACTAGCTTTTGCAACTGGCTCCAGTGTGGAAAGATACTCATTCTATATTTTCTATGCACATCTACATTGTATACGACAGTCTAGGCATAGTAATTGTCATCCTTCCAGGTACAGTAGCAGTCTGGCAGAGTGCACAAAGGATGAAAGCCCCAGGTAGCCCTCTAAGAGTCCTTCCACATGTCCAGTAGTGAAATGAAAAGTGGGTCTGAAGCTCCTATTTTAATACCCTGGTGCCCTGCTTCTGGAAAAAGGTTCTGGAAAGGTTATTTGAAGTGCATAGAAATTCCATCCTCCACCACCCTGGCTGCAGTGAAAATATAGGATTGTGAAGCCTATTATGAGGAGACAGGACACATACTATTCAGGTTCAAGTGGGGCTGCGCTCAGCTCTGCCCCCATCCTGTCAGTGATGGCCCATTGAGACTCAGCTAATCCCACTATTGTGTGACTGTCTGGGGGGAATTCACAAAGTTAAACTGTTCTGTTAGTTCTGCAGCTGCTTCTTCACATTTTGACACAGTATAGTGTAGCATATTCCTTTTCCTACGCCGACATTAAAGGATTTTGTTACCATGCTGACAGTAGCAATGTCTCTTCCTATGCCGATGTGGAAGATATATCACCTCATGCTGACATTGTGTTTTTTTCTTTCAATGATGACTTTGTCAATATATTTTCCATGCTGACAGTAGCAAATTTTCTTTAATCCTGACACTGAGAATTTTTCTTCCAGCGTTGGCCACGTAGAGAGTTCATCCTTTCTAGGTCTTGAAGACTGCTAATTCAGTTATAAGCATACATATTATCATTGATGTCATTTAACATGTCATGAGGGATATAATATATGAGGTCATAAGCGATGCCTATTGGGGGCGCAAGTTATATCTCAGTAAAGTATAACTGGTGAATTTCAGGTTTTTGCGTTTGATAAAACATGAGGGTATATTTAAAAGGGGATAGCGCCACCAGAACATCACTTTTAGCGATGTTCTGGTGGCGTCATACCCTTTTCCATAATTACAAAGTGCCGTTAAGACACTTTTTGTGGATTAACACCGCCTTGTAAATGCGTCCCTTTACACGCATCACTTTGCATGAAAGAGACATCTAATGGGTTTGCTATGGACGTTCTACCGCAACACCCATTGCTTTTTGACACTGCCCCAGATTTACAAGGAGGTGTCAATCTGAGGCACTGCCAAAACCTAACGACATGCAAAAGCAGGCCTTAGATTGTTGCAACGAGGAGAAATGCTTTTATTTCTCCTTGCTTTCGCTTTTTCTATGTGTGCTGCATTCTGCAGCACACATAAAAGGGAAAAACGCCATTACTGATTGTTTGTGCTTGAATGTATCCGTTCCTGCACATAAACATTCATTACACACACAATTTGCTACAAGTAAAAACCATTTTACTCATTTGCTCTTTGTTTGTGGTGATACTGCGTTGAACCAGTACTCTCTAAAAGTTATCTCACGTCCCCTTGTGCTAGAGCTACGTTTTTCCTCTTGCAACAAACACTGGGGTTTATTTAAAAGCCCCTTGCACCGCTAGTGCATCACTTTTAATATGGGCAAAAGTGACATACCGGCGGCGCAAGGGGCTTGTAAAGAAGCCCCATAGTGTATATCCACTAGCTTTTGCAACTGGCTCCAGTGTGGAAAGATACTCATTCTATATTTTCTATGCACATCTACATTGTTTACGACAGTCTAGGCATAGTAATAGTCATCCTTCCAGGTACAGTAGCAGTCTGGCAGAGTGCACAGAGGATGAAAGCCCCAGGTAGCCCTCTAAGAGTCCTTCCACATGTCCAGTAGTGAACTGAAAAGGGGGTCTGAAGGTCCTATTTTAATACCCTGGTGCCCCTTCTTCTGGAAAAAGGTTCTGGAAAGGTTATTTGAAGTGCATAGAAATTCTATCCTCCACCACCCTGGCTGCAGTGAAAATACAGGATTGTGAAGCCTATTATGAGGAGATAGGACACATACTATTCAGGTGCAAGTGGGGCTGCGCTCAGCTCTGCCCCCATCCTGTCAGTGATGGCCCATTGAGACTCAGCTAATCCCACTATTGTGTGACTGTCTGGGAGGAATTCACAAAGTTAAACTGTCTGCTCCTCCCAGTCATGTGACCCAGGACTGGATGCAGGCACAAAGGGCTAAGGATAGGAAAATGCCAACTTTCTAAAAGTGGCATTTTCAAAATTGTAATGAAAAATCGGACTTTTCCGTTCCTTAGTAACAAACATGACATACCTACCTCCTTTCAATTAGGAATTACAGCTTATTGAAAGTAATAAGTAGTCCTCAATGTTATCCAATAGGAGGGGTAGGACTCACAGTAATGAATAATGAATCTGAGAGTTTTTCACTATCAGGACATGTAAAACTCAAAAGTACATGTCCTACCTTTTACTTACACAGCACACTGCCTTATGGGCTACCTAGGGCCTACCTTAGGGGTGATGTATATGTAGGAAAAGGAATGTATAGAGATGTCATGAGTTAGTTGCTAGCTGATTCAGAATGTTCTGATCAGAAGAATGTGAAGAAAAGCAGTTACTGTGAAGTACTGATGAAGACATGACACTGGAGATACTGATGAAAATAAAGCTACAGAAATTAACAGGAATTTCTACCTATTTCAGAGAGTTTAAGGCTTGGCATGGGGTTTAAGTGCTAAGTCGACATGGCAGTGAATCACTGCATTCAATCTGCAATGGCAGGCATGGACACATTTTAGAGTGCTATTTAGGTGGGTGGCACAATAAGTGCTGCAGGCCCACTGGTAGCATTTAATTTACATGCCCTGGCTATATGATATACCTCTCTGCAAGGGACTTGCAAGTAAATGAAATATTCCAAACACGTGTAAACCAATGATACCATGTTCCAGGGAGAGAGCACAAGCATTTTAGTACAAATTAGTAGTGGTTGAGAGCACAGAGTCCAAAGGCTAAAATGAATTCAGCAAAAAGGTGGAGGGAAAAAGGAAAAAAGTTTGGAGGTGAACCTGCAACGAAGACCAGGTTCCACAAACAATAATACATTTTACTCATTAAAAAAAAAACAGTGGTCCAAAATAGTATGTGAATTGGTCAATAAAAATGAGTGAAATGATCTTCGGCATTGCAAACAAAAGACTTACATGGCTTCATCCAGGATGCTACTAGAACAGTTATACTAAAAGTACGACCTGGGGTTGGGGTGTTTTTTTCCAGAAAAAAACTGTTAAATAAAACGGGCATGCATTTATTAACCTGCAAACAAATGCTTGCCCTCTTATTTAGCATGTTTTCACACCTCCTCGCACAATCTCTGACCCACCCAGACCCGCTACCGCCACCCTGCTGGTATCAGTATGGCCCTCTGTCACATCACAGACTGTACTTTGTGTCCCCTTGGCAAATGTTTGTGAGTACGTATGTACTAGAATATCAAGGGCAGAATAATGTTACACAAAAATATTGTGCCCTTACTATGGAGGACAAACATATTCTGAAAGTAGTATACATAGGTATGTATAGGTTTATTGGAGTTAGGTCTTCATGTATGTATCTTGAAAATATATACATTTCAACGTACCTTCTATACTTACCTTTGCAATACTTTTGTATTATTTGATAGTTAGGCCACAAACTGTTTATCTTCGATTTCCTGACTTACAACATATGTGTGCTAAAAAGTCATCCCCTGCTAACATTACAGCTGTTACTTTTCTTTCTGATAATGTTGCTTTTACTGAAAAACGCTCATTCTTCTTATTCTTATAGTCTAAGTGACTCTTCCCATGATGGTATTACAACTGTTTCTTTCTATGACAGTTCTGCAGCTTCTTCTTCTCATTTTGACACAGTATAGTGCAGCATATTCCTTTTCCTACGCCGACATTAAAGGATTTTGTTACCATGCTGGCAGTAGCAATGTCTCTTCCTATGCCGATGTGGAAGATATATCACCTCATGCTGACATTGTGTTTTTTTTCTTTCAATGATGACTTTGTCAATATATTTTCCATGCTGACAGTAGCAAATTTTCTTTAATCCTGACACTGAGAATTTTTCTTCCAGCGTTGGCCACGTAGAGAGCATCCTTTCTAGGTCTTGAAGACTGCTAATTCAGTTATAAGCATAAATATTATCATTGATGTCATTTAACATGTCATGAGGGATATAATATATGAGGTCGTAAGCAATGCCTATTGGGGGTGCAAGTTATATCTCATTAAAGTATAACTGGTGAATTTCAGGTTTTTGCGTTTGATAAAACATGAGGGTATATTAAAAAGGGGATAGCGCCACCAGAACATCACTTTTAGCGATGTTTTGGTGGCGTCATACCCTTCTCCATAATTACAAAGTGGCGTTAAGCCACTTTTTGTGGATTAACACCGCCTTGTAAATGCGTCCCTTTACATGCATCACTTTGCATGAAAGGGACATCTAATGGGTTTGCTATGGGCGTTCTACCGCAACACCCACTGCTTTTTGACGCTGCCCCAGATTTACAAGGAGGTGTAAATCTGAGGCAGCGCCAAAACCTAACGACATGCAAAAGCAGGCCTTAGATTGTTGCAACGAGGAGAAATGCTTTTATTTCTCCTTGCTTTCGCTTTTTCTATGTGTGCTGCATTCTGCAGCACACATAAAAGAGAAAAACGCCATTACTGATTGTTTATGTGCTTGAATGTATCCGTTCCTGCACATAAACATTCATTAAATAATGACAACTTGCTACAAGTAACAAATTGCCTTTATGGATTGTTTATGTGCAGGAAGGGACACCTTCCTGCACATAAACAATAATTCCCTGCAACTATGGGGCAAGGGTAACTGTGTTGGTGCTAGGCAGCTAACTTTAGCGGCAGTGCTATGGAAAACACAGCAGTGTGCAGTATTGTTGTAAATACAGGGCATCCCTGCGTTTTGGAAATGTTGAAGCGCTGCACTTCCAAATTTGGCACAGCTCCCCGCCCTGACATTTCATTGTAAATGTGCCCCTTCATTTTTATCTTATTCCAAGGCCCAACTGCAACATCACTCTTGGTTGATTTAGTGAATTTCTAGGATTTTTTAATGTAGTCTGAAATCGTATTACCATACCTTACTTTAACTCTTAGTTTCTTCAGTGAATTTTTAAAGATTCTTTTCATATTCAGCCACATGGTCAGATGCCAGGCCCTGTGCAGAAACCCCAGCTAGGTGCCAATCCCCTGCTGAGTGCAGCTTAAGAGGTTGAGCACAGAGCCTGGCCACTAGCAACCCCTTCACAGGAAGCCATCCACAAGGACACCCATACCACATTTGGTTTTGTTATTTTGTGGGTACCATAGTACACCCATTGCTCAAGCTTCACCCCCCATATTGTTTGGCAGTACTGTGTCAGCTACCCGAAGAAGCTTGCAAGGTACCACAGAATCATGAGGGTGAAGCTTGAGCATCGGCTCCCATGGGAGTACCACGCTGTTTCATGAACCTGCTAAAGTATCGTGGGACCCACAGCACAAATTTGCTTTTTAGAGTTTGGCCCTGAGTGGGGGTTTGGACATCTGTTTGGGTCCACCTACAAGTGGTACATGTTTTGGTGTCCCTGTCCTGCCTTCTTGTACTTTTTTTTAACATTTCTAGGACACGGGGACATTGTACCCAGGTCCTGTAATGGCAATCCCAACATTTTCCTCTAGGTTGCAGCCAGCCAATCAGATCACTCCAGATCATAGGGCCAGAACCGGTTCTGTTGTATTGAAAGTACAAATGGGATAAAAAGTTCCCTTGGCAAATGAGAGTGCCTTACTTTAGGATTTTTCGGCACCACAGAACTCTAGCACGACCAACCTCTCAGCTATACCTAACTTTATACCTCCTTCCTACCCCATACCAAGCACCTCTTCAAATGCAAATTTCTCAAACGGCTGAACAGATGTACACAAAAGCCCACTTTCTGAGTAAAGTTTTAAATTTTTTGCCACATCTGGTGTAATTCCGTTCAGACGTTTTTTTCTGTATCGGAGAGCAAACTTTATTATGGGAATTTGTGGTACTGTAAAAATTTGGAACCACATTGGACGCATGCCCCCACCATGCCGATTTTGGTATCAACAAACCGCAAATGACAAATGCGGTATGTACAAGTGTTTTCGTCATGTTTAACCAATGAATTCACCATATATATATATATATATATATATATATATATATATATATATATATATATATATATATATATAATACTACATATTGAACCCTCGGGTTCCATATTAGAACAGTAGCCATTTTTGTGGTTGCCCTCACATAGGCTGTGTGCTAAGGCCATGCCTAGGCCTAAAGGACACGTACACCTTCTGTGACTTCTCTGTGACCTGTGCAAACTGACTCCACTGCCCGAGGTCAGCCCTGTCCGGCCGGTTCCTTTTACTGCGGCCAACTGGGATTAGCATCAGGGCCCGAGGCATCATAAATTCCTTCTTCCCACACGAACCCTGACTAATCTCTTTTACATCTGACTCTGTTTCCTACTTTATGGCTTGTTTTACGAGCAGGAGGTGCCCGTTTTATTGGGGTTTGCTGATATCTGATGAGGGTTCTGAGCCTTGCTGGGCTAAATGATTGAGGGCTGAACGAACTGAAATGTGGGATTGTCATCATGACTCTGCCTTTTCTTTGAAGCCAAAATATGTGAATAACCACTTGTAAAACAGGGGCGGTGTTGCCCAAAGCGGAATATTCTGTATAAAAGAGAAGACTGGTTTTTGTTCTAGAGACTGCCTCATTCAGTTGCTAAGGCTTCTGTGCGACGTAGTCTCACTCATTTGAGTCTAATAAAGATGTCTTTTCATATTTCAGCTTCTTTGCCAAGTTCTTTGTTATATTACCATGAGTATGAAATTTTACAGTACCTCAAATTGACATTGCAAATCAATGTTTGAGACCCTCTTTTTCTTGGCTTCTGCTTGATGGAACAGCGCAAAACATTCGAGATAAGAGCTGAGTTGGTTGAACTTGTTTGATAACATTTCAATCAGAATTATCAAATGGCACCTAGGTTAGTAGAGAAACAACATGCTCTTCCAAAGGAAACGCTGAGGATAGATACAGCTTGATAGATAGCTTGAGAGACAGGATAGATATATGGCTAGACAGACAGGCCAACATCTGCCCCTTCTGAAATGCTCTCCTGAAGGCCTTGATTTATATGCTGAGCATGTGCTGTGTTCATGAGGATTTGGGAAAGGGGATCCTTACTCTATGCTTGTTCCAAATGGGTGAATGTGTCTCAAAAGCTTCTAATTACCATAAGAGAGAAGGATCAGGACAGTTGGGCAGTCATCTGAAAAGTACGTCTGCAAGAGAGAGGATGAAATGTGGCCATCATATCTAGTGCCTTAACTAACTTGAGCAATTTGTTTGATAAAAAACTGTTTATTATTTCATCTACTGGGGCACAAATGGTGCCGCAAATATGTATTAAACAGTACATTGCCGTTTGGTAACAGTAAGAAGTTTGCTTCAAAATTCACAGTTACAAAGTTCACTGTGAAGAATATTTGAAAAGGTTGATGTCTTTTGGCATGCCTGGGGGCAGATTTTAAAAACGTTTGCACTGATTTAGCATCACAAAAGTGACGCTAACCAGCGCAATTTTGTGTTTTGCTATTTTCTTTCCAGCACAAAACTTGTTTTGTGCTGGAAAGTACCCTGTGTGTCGCGCAAAGCAGCGCCAAGCACTGCTTTGCGATACTTTGCGCCGAGGGGGCGTGACATGGGTGGTACATGGGCGTTCCATGCAACCACCCATGCCTTTTGACGCAAAACCATATTTACAAAGATTTGTAAACATGGTTTTGCACCAAATGTTAACACCCCTTCAAAGGAGACGGTAGCAGGAGAAATGCTTTCATTTCTCCATGCTTTTCCAACTTTCCATGCATGTTGCACTCTGCAGCACGTATGCAAAGTGGGAAAAGCTTTGCATCATGCCTTGCATAGTGTTTTGTATAGGAAGGGTACCCTTCCTGTACAAAACCTATGCTACACTCATGCACACACCCTAGCGCTGTGGCACTAAGGTGTGTGCATGGCGCACGGCAGCTGAAATCAGGACCTGCGCAAGGGAAAGGGGAGGAGAGGGCCATATCTCTGAAGATATGGTGCTCTCCTGCTACCTCCCTGTCACGCAACGCGGCTCCGCCTCGCAAGCGTCTGCGCAGCGTTGCACGACTTTTTGGAAAATGTCCCCCTGGTGTATAGATGTAGACCTCACATATCTTTACTGGTCCTAGGGGAAGTTGAAGATGTTGAACCATGGGATAATGAATATACAAGGCCAGACAGACATCAATTCTAATGAAAGGGGCTAGTGATGGAATAGGGAAAATTCTGGCAAATAAGCATAACCATTTAAAAGATGGTTAAGCAAGGGTTAACGGAAGCGTGGTGGTGTAATAATAAACTGCAGCAGTTTAAAAGCCAACTTTCTGTTGAAAGTTCGCTCAACATCGTAGGCTTGGTATCAAACATAAAATTGCTCAGTTCCTAGGCAGAAACATATCAAAATCTGCTTTATTCTCAACAAATTAAACTTGATTAAAGTGCACTTATTCAATGTTGAGAGCATGACCTAATCAGTGGTGTGGTTGATGGTGAACCAAGAGGGTGACTTGGATTGGGAGGTTAGTGGTCCCTGATCTTCTGAAGTTGCCGTGACCCATTTCTCACAGAAGTACAAAGGTTCATAAGGATGAATTAACACACACAAAATATTCTGCCTTCTTGAAGAGCTTAGACACATACTACTGTTGACAAGCCCCAAGCGTGGTATCCGAAGCATGGAGGCTGCACAAATGAGAAGAACAAGGGCACTTCATTCCGGAGCAAAGTGGGAGTGATGAGGGAGTGTTATGCTTGCTGTGTGAAACGATGGAATGAAGCCAAAAGACACCACTGACTATGGAGTGGCCCAAGCCTTGTTGAGCAGTGGCTAGAATCCTGGTGCTGCTGGGCCAAGACACTGGCTGTGTATCATCCAAATAATTACTCAGGCTGCATCTCAGTCCATCACTTTTTTTGCTCATTATACCTCTTCAGATTAGGCCCAGTCATATGCAAATCAGTCTTGGTCCTGTTCCAGTAGGAGCCATGTAGTCAAGATTTCAAGCCAGGCTCTCTAAGATGCGACATAATAACTCAAGACTGGCTTTGGCCTAATAGGGCCTCTTCAGTTGGGTACTGCTTGGTTCCAGTGGCACAGTGAGCATGGAAACCATCTCTCTGCATTCCATTTGTACTTATGGCGTCACAATGAAAAATAGGAAAAAATGATGGATGGAATCCTTAAATTACTGAGCCCCTGGTTAATGCCGCATCCTATCCAATTTTGTCGGACCCGTTTTCCTCACTATGCTACCTCAGATTAGGACCTGCTGCGTGTTTGGCAAAACACGTGATGATGGAAATGTAATACCCAGTGAGTGTCCATAGCGATAAACTGCCTGGAGGCATCGAAAGGGACCTCTGGAAGAGAGATGCTCTTCTCCATTAAGAGTGGGATATTAGCTTGTCGTAAGTTGGGGGGGTGGGGTTGTGCTGGAAATAGCAAACAATTGCCTGGTTAGGATGGCATTCTCACCAATAGGAAACTCCATAATCTTTCAGTCTTCAAATACCCTGGGACTCTCAACTTTCATAAACAAGTTGTATTAAAGAGAGGTGATTTGAACTGATAGCATAAAAAGATCAATGTCTGGCAAGGTTGTTCCATCCTCTACCTACCCTATCAAAAACCCGAGGATAAAAAACCTTACTTAACAATGATTGGAATATGTCTGGTGAGATGAAGGCTAGCACATATTTTCCTGTGACATTGAAAGGATCCTCACAAACCATGCCCTACTGTCAGACGCAGTCACAGAAGAAGCAAGTTTCCCCAGTTCATTGTCAATTTTAATCAATAGGCACTTTCAGCTCTCTAGTGAAAGTAAAATTGCAATTTCTTAGAAAACAAAAAAGTATTCTGAGCCCAATAAAGATGATTTGGGCATCTACAGGATTACTGTCAACGTTGGCAATTTAAGGACATCTAGGCATATTTTTCAGCAACCAGGTTGCATTAACTTATTTGTCCTCATTGAGGATCGCTCTCTATATAATCTTAGTATTTTGCCTGTGAAAAAAGGTCACCATCTTGGTGTCAATGATAGGCACGGCTACTGCTTTGTCTGAAATGGACAGTCTAGTAAAATCATGCACATTCTGATTCGAGCTTGATATGTCCATGGAATGTTCTATGTGGCCAGAAAATGGATTTGGTACGTGCACAACCTAATAGTTCAGTGGTGGTTTGTTGTTTGTGGCGTGCTCCGGGGTTCGTCCTCCGAAATAGGGCGTGTGTAAATATGAAGATGCACCCCCAACAACTTGGGGTGTGTCCCCCAGGCGCGAAAATAGTCCTCCAAAATGGGTTTCAAATGTTTGTCAAAAGGATTATACTTGATTCTTCAATATGTTGAAAAACTTTATTTGTAATTCAAATTCATCATGAGCGTTTTTCACTTCAAACGCATTACGGAGATCATGACATTAGTTATGTATTCCCAATGCATTTCGGCATGAGCCTTCATCAGGGGGACTCTAAAAAACGATAGAGAACAATAAGCGCTATGTATGAGGTCTGGTGGTTACTCGTGCGTTAAAAAGCGGAAAAAAGAAGTGACTTAAAACGGGTAAGTTGTGACACATAGACGGTGTAGTAAAAGTGAAAAAGGTTGATACGCGAATGGTGAATTACTCGTGAGGGTTATGAGAAACTGCCTTGAATCCAGAGGCGGATGACAACGATTAAACCAACGTTATATTGCAGCTATTAGAAAGTTTGAACGTGATTTAGTATCGAAGTGAACTTTCCCGTAACGGGCGATGTAAATTAATTCGAGGTTTACAAAGGGTGATAGGTTAATGATAAAGCGTGAAAGCATTCAAGAATGGTGATAGAAATTGCACTTACCCAATGTGAAAAGCGTTGTCGTGTGCTCTCGCATTCGATCACGAACGTAGTGGTGGTTGTGAATCGGGATTTGGGTACGGAAGTTAAAAAAATACTAAAGGCGTGTGACGTGGTAAAACATAGTGCACATAGAAATAGGACGAGTGTTGAGTTACGGAACAACCGAGAAAGGACTAACCTGATAGTATGAAAAAAGGGTTGTGTTATCACCGTGAAGAATAAGTTAACGCAGATCTAAGGGACCTCAAATGTTATTTTAGGATGCGTGGTATCACTGTATTAAGGCAATATAACACATGAGAACAGAAACATCAATATAAGCAATGTTATGGATGGTTCTATATACAATAATAAAAAAGGTAAATGAGATGAAAAACTGCATTTTTCGGTGTGGTTTTGGAGACAAAGCGATTGGTAACTATACAAAAAGTATAGAGCATTAGAGATCAAAAGTACTTAGGAAAATTACAAATAACATAAGAATTCTGTGCGGTCATTTAAACCATCTGGTTTCATGGAGTTTAACAAATATATCCAGTGGTTCTCTCTCTTAAGGAGAAAGTTGTGATTGTCTCTTCCTTCACTTTTAGCGACGGTCTCTAGGATACAAAATTTCAATTGGCTGATGTTATGCCCGGCTTCCAAAAAATGCTGTGCGACTGATGATTTTTGTTGTTTGGTTCTGATGTTAGACTTATGTTCATTCAGTCTGATTTTAATTTTCCTTTCGGTCTGCCCAACGTATACTTTGCCGCAAGGGCATATAATGGTGTATATATGCTTAAATGCGGCATTTTCACTTTTACTACACCGTCTATGTGTCACAACTTACCCGTTTTAAGTCACTCCTTTTTTCCGCTTTTTAACGCACGAGTAACCACCAGACCTCATACATAGCGCTTATTGTTCTCTTTATCGTTTTTTAGAGTCCCCCTGATGAAGGCTCATGCCGAAATGCATTGGGAATATATAACTAATGTCATGATCTCCGTAATGCGTTTGAAGTGAAAAACGCTCATGATGAATTTGAATTACAAATAAAGTTTTTCAACATATTGAAGAATCAAGTATAATCCTTTTGACAAACATTTGAAACCCATTTTGGAGGACTATTTTCGCGCCTGGGGGACACACCCCAAGTTGTTGGGGGTGCATCTTCATGTTCTATGTGGCGTCAGGCACAGCTTAGTATGTGGGAATGGTTTCCTACTCAGAAGAATAAGGGTACTGTAGGAATAAGAGGTCAAACATTTATTTCCTCCTTCATCAACCACCCTAGGTAACTTTACTGGCATTTTGGCTGCTTTTGAAGGAGGACTGAAATATGGGGGAATGTCCATTTACAGATGCCAAACATTGTGAGAACAACTCATCTGTTTTACGAAGGAAGCAGTGCTAAATTTGAGCCAGTGGTTGCTGGTGAGGTCCACTGACAGTTATTTTTAGGGAAGAGTACTTATTTTTCTACAGCCTACAATTTCCGTTAGTAGAAGAGAGAGAAACAAACAGAGCAGAAAGGAGGACACAAAAGACTGAAAGCCCATCATGACGGGAGAAAGCAGGAACCTGCAAGAGTGAATTAAAGGGACAGGGAGTGCCTGGTAGTGGATTAAAGAGGCATTAGATAGATTGAAGACTATGTATCATTGGTATTTGGCACACTGGCATTTGATTGCACTGGCCGCAAGCTTCTGAGCAGAGCTTTGGGCACCGGCGCTCATTTATTTACAAATTAAGCACTGGAAGGGAGAAAGATCAGCAATAATCTGCATTAGCCCCAATAGCCATAATTATGACCATGCCTCGTTGGTCAGTCTTATTGCAAACCTCAGCCTGAGATAATGTGCGTGATTATGAATAACCATCGAGTATCAAAGAACCATTGCAGGTTATGAAACTGAAAGGCTCAAGATCGAAACGTAGTAAAATATTCAGAGAAAAGGGCCGAGATATCTTCATGTAACAGAATGGATATTTTCTCCATAGAAGTAGAAACAAAATCAATGATAAATCTAAAGATGTTTGCATTGAGTAATTATTCTTTTTCACCAAAAACCACTATTACAGAATTTGGACCCTAATCAGTCTGCTTATTAAAGCATTATTTTCCTATATTAGCATCTGAGATATAATGGTTATCACCCTCATGTGTTTGAGGAAGATACAGTTTTATGAGTAAATAGGGAAGTTTGAGTTTGCAAGTGAGTATTCCAGGAAAACATCAGGATGGACCTGTTTGTTCATCCTTGCGGCCTCACGTCTGTGTCACATATTTTGGGTATTATTGCAGAGTGCATACAC
This sequence comes from Triturus cristatus, assembly GCF_964204655.1. Lineage (NCBI taxonomy): Eukaryota > Metazoa > Chordata > Amphibia > Caudata > Salamandridae > Triturus > Triturus cristatus. Next base: position 511,295,761 of record NC_140594.1, read on the forward strand.
ACAGCATCACCATCAGACCATACAATTAGTGCCACCCTGTATCACACGATTTCAGCTCCCTTCACACAGTCACCCTGTGAGGAGCCGATATCACATGGTGGCAGGTAAAACAAGCTGAAAGCTGTACTGTTCTGTGATCTTGTGCAGTAGGACCCTTGTGGTCCTTCCCGGACTCCTTATAAATTTATGTAATCAGCAGGGAGGTATCTGGGTGTGGTCAATAAAGTGTATATGATGTAGTACGTTCAATTTACTGTTGCATGACGAAGAATAAAGATGTGAGTTAGAGATCCATGTGTGGCGTGGTGATTTACGTGCTCCAGAACTGGGGTGGACCTGACAACTGGCGATTAGCAGAGAATGCGTACTCCGAAGAAACAAGACTGCTCTCCCGGAGAGGTCCAACTTGCTGCTCATGCATTTATGCAGTTATCGAAAGACTTGATACCCTCATCAAGCACTGCAAGTTCAGTGAATTCAATGTCGCAGACGCCATGTGTCTCAGAGTCATCGATGGTTGCCGCACTGATTTGTTCAGATGAGGTATGCTGAGAAAAATACTCAGTCTAGAGAAGGTGCTCATGGCTGCAAGAGCTGAGGAACATGCAGATCAACAAGCTGCTGATAAGGAAGCTGGAACAGCCCAGAAGGAGACAGTGTTGATCATTAAATGTAATCAGAGACACAAAGTAGAGGCTCAGAAGGCAATGTCTCCCCCTCCCAAAACAGAATTATGTTTCTGATGCAGATTATCATTTTCCCACAAAGTTAAATGATCCTCCATTGGACAGATATGAAAAGGCTACGGGAAAAAAACATTTTATAAGGGTCTGCAAATAAAAAGATAAACTAAGTGCGTCACGGTGAGAAGAGAAAATTGGCACCAGAATGTCCCAGAAGTATTCTAGCCAAGCCCACAAGCAAGGCCAAGCAACAACATCAGCTGACAAAAGTAGACTAAACTAAGTCAATCGTCATCAAATTCATCTTCCAAAGGCTTTTCAACATCATCTTAGAGCGACAGTGAAGAAAATGAATGTGCAATGGTGATGTTGGCCGCAGAACGATGTGCACACGTCTGATTGCTTACTTGCAAAGAAGAACACAAGTCAAAGTGAGATCACCATGCAAAGCAACCAAACTCATTCCTCCAGTGCTCCAAGATCACGCTGAAGGTGAATTGCTCCTCTATAAATTTATTATTGACATTGGTGCATCAATCAAGATCATGCCGGAATAAAAATACAAAGAAGTGTTTAACATCTAACACCATCGAAAACAAAGTTGTACACATGGGCTGCTTCTACGTAAATATACCCCTTTATTACACATGCCTTCACTCCGCATGCAATTACAACAACCACGTTGTTACAACGCATTCCATTACCAAGCAAGTGGGGCAGTGGATGTTGGAATAGTATAATTTACTATTCCAACTCCAGTCTGTGCAACAGTAGGGAAGGTGTTGGATTTTAAATCCAACAACTTCTGCCCCCTCCGCAAGTCGTTGTTACAACTTGCGGGGTAATGGTATGCATTGTTACAATGCGGTCGTTGTAATGACCGTGTTGTAATTGCATGCTGAGTGAAGGATTCGTTGTAAGGGCTGTTTACCCTTCTATGCCATTGCAAAGACAAGGGTAATTTGTAGTGACCATGAGGCACAAGCAAATGACAGTACAAGCACCATATTTGTTCTCAAAGGTACATTGTAGAGTACATGTTTACTCAGTTTCACTACTTCTGTTGACATGGAACTGATATCCATCAACTACAACCTCGATGCACATTCTGAAATAGTAAGTCAATTCATGTCATCGTGTCATGGACTAGAAAACTCAAGACAGTGATGGTACAACTTTACATTAACATCTTGTTGCTCTGTTACACCCCTGGATTGCTATTCATCTACAGGAGGCCATTGAGAAAGAACTAGAAACAGTATTAAAGTATGACATAATTGAGCGCTCTACTGGTCCAACGCCATGGGTTTCACCCATAGTGATAGTGCCAAACAAGGACAGTGGATGTACAGTATGCATTTGTTTTGATATGCACCAGGCCAGCAAAGCAATCGAGAGAGAAAGACATCCAGTTCCACTCATAGTATACATGAGTACACAGCTGAATGCTGCCAGTCTTCTCCTGTCTTGATTTGAAAAAAGGATACCATCAGCTCGAGCTGGTTGGTTTGTTCAAATACAAATTTCTTAGCTTTGGTGTGTTGTCCACTGCTGAAATCTTTCAGGATGTAATCCGCCGAATAATTCAATCTGTCACACATGCTTTTAACTACAGTGATGATATAATAGTGTTTGGGGCTACATGAAAGGAGCAGGACAAAGCTCTTACAAATATATGCAGTCTGCTTGCTATTGCAGGTCCCCCTTTAAATGAAGAAAAGTGTGATTTTCACAAAATCAAACTCTCATTCCTTGGGCATATTTTCTCTGAAGGGGAAATGACTTCTGAAGCCCCTGAAAAAGTTTAATAATTGTCATCCAGTTATCCCCCACAAAATTTAACCATGCTGCGATCCTTCTTAGGCATGGCTAGCCATTGCTCCAGATACATTTGTGACTGTGCAGCAGTGAGTGCCCCCCGAACAGACTTGACAAAGAAGAATGTTCCCTTCCACTGGTCTTCTGAATGTGACCGAAGTTTCAAGAAAATCAAACACAGAATTGAAAATGCAACTGAAATAGTTTTATTTAGTCCAAAGTTACATACTGAGATCGTAGTAGACACATGCCTTGTGAGGTTGAGCACAATCCTTGCTCAACACAATAGACATCCAAATGCTCATGTGGCCTATGCTAGCAGAAGTCTATCTAAGACTAAACGCGCCTATTCTCAGCCAGAAAAAGAGAGCCAGGCTGTAGTGTGGGCTTTCAAAAAAATTCATTTGTTTATGTATGGAAAACGTATCACCCTTGTCACGGACCACCAGGTGATGCTTAACATTTTTGGAAATCTGAAAGCCAGGATGCCCCCCCTTGCATTGAGAGGTGGAGGCTGGGATTGCAACAGTATGATTTAACTATTGTGCATAAGCCGGGAAAGGATCAAAGCCCCATGGATTACTTTTCATGAGTGTCTTTACAGCGTCACAGTGCAACGTCTGAAGCAGCAGATGAGCATTTCAATTTTAGCTCTATCCACTGAACAGATTATTGCTAATACCAACACAGACAGAGACATGCTAAACACTGAAGAATATCATTGCAATGCAATCATGGGGAAAACATACTCGACCTCTCACTGATGACATTGAATATCAGAAATTCAGAATTGTGCAGGAAGAACTTTCTGTTACTCAAGATATTATACTAAGTTTTCAAAATTGTCATACCTGACAGCTTGAGGCTATAAGTCATTGAACTAGCACACACAGGGTATCATGGCATTGCAGCCACCATGAAAACCCTTAGAGACCGAGTGTGGTTTACTCACCTTAGTGAATGAGTTGAGAAGGAACTGAAAGCATGTCACCCGTGTAATTACTTATCTCTTAAGACAGCACAGCATTCGCTAAATATGTCTTACCTTTCTCAACAAGCGCGGGAGAAAATTGCAGTTGATTTCTTTGGACTCTAAAACAATGGTTTTTATGGTAGTTATTGATGAATACTCACGTTTTCCCTTAGTGGAAGATTTATCATCCACCATCCATGACAAAGTCATCAAGAGGCTGGATGATATTTTCGCAGTGTGGGATGTTCCTTCCATTCTCAAATCTGACAATGGTCCACCCTTCAATAGCAGCGAGTTTAAAGACTTACTTAGTCACTTGACCGTCAAGCGTCAGAAAAGCACGCCTCTCTAACCACAGGCAAATGGCATTGTTGAATGATTTATGGGCACCCTGAACTAAGTGGTTCAGTGCGCTACACTTGAAGGAACCACTCTAAGGTCAGCTTTATGCCCAGCACTTCGCACATTTTTCAACCCCTCCATTCTGCAACAGGTGAAAGCCCTGCCACCTTGCTGTTTGGGAGAGCCCGTGGAACAAAGCTACCACCATGGACTGCAAACCGGGTAATCGACACTGGTGAGATTCATGTCACAGACACTTATTGCAAAAGCAAGATGAAGGCCTATGCAGACAACCACAGATATGCTAGGGACACAGTTTTTGAAGAAGGACCTTTTGTCTTAGTCAAACAAAATCAGAAATGCAAAACTAACGTTCTGTTTGATGCTGATCCATTGAGAGTCGTGACAAGTAAAGGACATATGGTGATGGCTCAACATCTCAGTAAGTCCATTACAAGAGACTCGTCACATATCAAGCATCTGCCTCGATGTACGTCTGCTCCAGACATCACTAGTGAAACTAGTCCACCTGAGTGCGCAAGTCATGCATCTGAGTCTACATCTAAGATGCCAGATGACAGTGCAACTCCTTCACCTCTTACGACTCGATCTGGAAGATTGGTGCAAGCACCTCAATGACTCACTGAGGAACTCTAATGTGTATATGTTGTCCGTGCTGATAACAAAGGGGTGTTTGTTGGTTTGCTTGTCACTGTCATGTCTTTGCTTTCTATTGGTTATTGCATGTGATTTCCTGTCTCTCTTTTTTTTCCCTCTTGTGTTTGTGTTTTCTGTGGAGCATGGACCGAGTACCTCTTCCTTTTGAAGTACTGATGTGCTGCTTTTGCTGCTGGGACTTTTTATTTTCTTTGATATGCACTCTCAGAGAGTCCATGTGTTTGCAGTACTCTCCTCCCCTCTGCCCTCCTCCCACTCTCGTTCTTTTTCACCCACCTCATGCTCTCTGTTCTTTTGCCTCCTCCAACTCCCTTCTCTTCTGTTTTAGCCACCCTTCTCTCTCTGTTCTTTTTCACTCATCCCCACCCTCCCATCGCGCTCTGTTTTTTATCCTCCTCCCACCCTCCGTTTCCTTCTCTCTGCTGTAGAACTTCCTTCCTTCCCCTCCCGCTCTCCGTTGTGTCAAACCCACCCCTCTGTGTTCTCCCTGCTCTCCTTTCCTGCTCTCTGTTATTTTTTCATCCTCTACCCCTCTGTTTTTCACCAAACCCTCGTACTGACCATTTCTCATCCTGACCCTCAGCCCTCCTGTTGCTTGACCCTTCTTCAACCTCCCGTGCTGTTTTGAGTCCTATTGCACAGCAGGGCAGGATGCTGTGCAACATGCCCTTAAATAAAAAATAATGCTATGACGTGGTCATCGATGTCCACGTCATAATGCTTTTATTTTTTTACCTAAAGCCATGTTGTACAGCAGCTCATGCTGCTGTACAACATTTAAACAAACATTGACAAAGCCAGATAATCTTGTATAGGTGAAACCTAGAGTCTGTGCCACTGCTTGTTTTATAATTCCAGGCTTCTTCTGGGTCAGGATTGCTTGACATATCATACCATTAATGTAAATTACATTGTATGGCGTTAAACTTCAAACCAGGAAGTTGGATCTCCCATCACATTTCTCAGGCATGACTCAAAAGCAACCCACCCCCTACCTCCAGGTCAGTGGTGTTCTGACCCAGGCTGGCGTAACTGCATAGGGCCCCCATCAGAGCAGCCAGCTAAGTTCTAGTGAGAGTACTTGAGGTCTGAAATGCCACCTCGCTAGGTTAGGAACGTGTTAAAGGTGGCACGCCTTCACCTCCCTGCCCCCCCCCCCACCCCCGTGCCCCACAAGGAGGGTTCCAGGGCTTTTGCCCGCATAGAAACTTGAACACCTAAGGAAATGGGAAGCTCCTGAGCACTTCCTTCCCATCTCCACTTCTGGAAGGGAGCACAGCTAAATGCACCCAACATGGAGAAACTTCATGAGAGGTTTGACGTTAGACACTGTGAAGATGGGAGCGGAGCAATCGTATAACTACCAGGCTTTCACTGGCCTTGGCTTTTAGCTCTCATTCTCACCCCTCCCCCTCTCTCTGATTTCTATTGCCTTCCCTCTCATGAGCCCTCCTACTAATCCCACCTCAATACATCTCTTACTCTCCTGCCCCATCCCTCCTGGCCAACCAGAAGCCTCATCACGTGCCACTATCCATCTGTTTCACTCCTTGCCAACAGCTCTCATAAGCAGTTCAGTCGGCTATAATGTGCCTCCCAAAGCACAGAGGAGATGCCACACACAAACATCCAAACGAACATGTAACACAGAACATTTCTCACACTTCCAACTGGGTTCTGTTTTCTATGTAATCAATCACCTGTCACAGGGCTCCAAACAGCACTTGCCATTAAGTTGCACTACACACACGCATCCAAAAGAACATATCAGACATAACAGATACCATGCTTCAAACACAGCACACATATATAACTCGTCACCTACCACAGAACACTCCACAGCACCTACAATCAAGAGAGGAGGCTCACAGACATCCCATAGAACAGATTAGACTGAACTCATAAGCATCAAGAGCGTCAACCACTGTGGTTAAGGATGAGTGAAAAACAGAAGTATTCTCTCAGACAGAACATCATACACACCGTTCACAAACACTGGGAACACATAGACCACCACACATGTATTCAATAAAGTTAAGATTTGCCACATGAACAACCATGCTTAGGCTACTCCTAATAGCGTGGAACAGGTAGGTGTCCTACCGAAGATATCTGCTGGCAACCAGTAAAGCCCTCTGGTCACACCTCTCTGACTCCAAAATCAAACACCCACAGATCACTCAATTAGAGATCGCTGTCCCAGCCTAGACACAAAGTGGGACACAAAACCCAACGTATCACCATATGCGATCACTCAAACTATGGTCTGCAATGGAAATGACAAAAATATGTGGCAGGACAGACACATGAACAACAGCACTATGGGACCAAACTAAACACAGACAGGGCTTAAACAGAATCCCACCTATATAATGGGACACATGTAGTCACTTTAGGCGTGATATCTAGCATAGATTTTTTACAAGAGACAGCCTTCCGGTACAAAATACTATACTTGGCAATAGATCAATACCTTTCCAAGTTTTATTTATGCTTCACAGTACAACACACGTGCAAAGGTGGACAAGTTTGAAGAAAAGAGCAATACAGCATTTTGCACGGGTTTCCGTCACTTTTGTGATGCAAGCCGCAAAATGCGGACACCAGGCATAGCGCAACACCTCCCTGACTTCCAAGTCTGTGCTACTCCCGGCTACGCAAGCAATGTGGCATAACCTTGTTTTTCAACTGCAGCGCTTTTTCGCTGCATGACCAAACTGCTCTGTAAACTCATTTGGACATAAATCTCCTTGCAGTCCTCTTGACTCGCATACATCTCTGTCCAGAGCTGCCTTGAACGCAGTCTTGGCAGGCTGTGCAAGCTCAGCGAACTGCCTGCTGACCGCAATGTTGAATATTGCATGGGCAGGGGGGCTGCTGCATTAAACACAGATTACTAAACAACAGTACCAACACTCACTGACGTCTTGTGTGCATCAAAAAGAACAAGAGACACCACCCCCGCTGACTCAGCCAGGTAGCTAGCACGCAAAACCTCATCTGCAGGGATGCTCCTGGGATTGGCGTGCATCTATTTCTGTTAAAAGTCATGCTTTATTCATCAGTCAGACAGCTTCTGGGCCACAGAGAGTGATATTGTGAGCTGCGTGCTCTCCATTGGTTCATTCATAGTTTTGATGCTGGCCTGCATTGGTTCCCTAAAAATAGGGATCCCAGTCCCATACTGGCTCTCTTCCCAGTGATAAAAAGTAGCAATCCTCTAAGCATATGTTTTATGATTTTCTTTATATATAGCGCTTGCCTGCCAATTATTTGTTCCCTTATCAGTAAGCACTTTTACTTGCAGACAGGTGTCTATGGTTGTGGGTTTAGAAACCTGGAGGTGCTTAGTATAATAATATTTGTGTTGTGGTGAGTGTTGATTTTGTACGGTCATTTAAGCGCTAGAAATTATACTTTTTATTTCCCACCCAAAAAGCACTATCTAAAACTATGGATTGTGGTGAGGTGGAACTTGGAAGTAACATAGCAAATATGAACCTACTCCTGAGGGGTCAGTCCCATGCCACTATGGATTGTCATACAGCCACAGCCATACATTCTGGCATATCCACTTAGTTCTTTTCAATAGCAGGCTTGATTGTAAATTCCATCTTCCAATACAATGTGAAGGAAAATTAAAGCTGAATTCTAAACTCGCATATAGGACAGAGAGCCTCAAAATATATGGTATATGGGTACCAACAGCCATTTAAAGAACATCATTTGCATAGCACATGGTACAGCACCAACTAAATGTTCTTTCACCATGAGCCCCACCGTGATAGGAACACCAAGTGACAGGCTTGATTTAAAGGGCAGAAAGCTCTTAAACAGGCTTATGAAAGGCCACACCTTTCACGTGCTGTAGGGCAAGGCCCTGACACCCAGATCCGCACTGTGAGCGTTTTTTACTAAGGTTCTGCGCCGAAGATTGCGTGACGCAAAGTGTCACAAAGCATTGCTTCAGTTTACTTACTATTGCTGTGCCTCATTGCGCAGCTCTGCACAAGCATTCACATAACCTTTAGTAAACCCTGCGCTGTATCTTACTTTTATGCTGGCTAAGACAGCACTTGAAACTCTCTGATCCTTCTTGTGGTATTTCTTCTTCTTGGTGAGCTGCACTATTTTGGTTATCTGTATTCTAAACTGCCTCTGCTGTGTTTTTATCCTCTCAGTAATGGTGCCTACAGAAGGGAGAACTGACGCTTTCTTTGTACTTACGCCTCAAACTATTCTCCAAAGCATTTTGTTTGCTCTTGCCACTGCCTTATCACCCTGCCCACATACATGTCTTCTGATACAGGAACCAGCGTTGACAAATTTCCCGGGCCAATATGCCATTCCTGTCCTTTACCCCCTGCGCCGGCACACAATTGCTGCCTAGCCTCAACGTAGGCACCATTGCACCATGGTGCAAGGGTGTCTCCTTTTCAGTCAGGTTTGTTTTTGTGGAGGAAGGGGAACCTTCAGCACAAAAACAATCCCAACAGGTGTTTCCCTCTTTCTATGTGGACTGCAGCATGCAGCACACATGGAAAGAGAAAAAAAAAACAGGAAAACTAATATTCTTTCTCCACGTGATGCCTGCTCTGAGGAGGCGTAAGGTTTTGGCTCTACCCCAGGTTAACATGATTAAGTAAATCTGGGGCACCATCAAAATTCATGGGTGCTGCGTGGGAAAATCCACTGCAAAACCCATGAAGCACCTCGTTGATGCAGAGTAAGGCAAGGCAATGACTTGCGCTGTTTTGTCTTACTCCACATCTATGAGGCCATGCAAAGCCGCGCAGAATGGCTTTGCGTCGCCTCATAGATATGATTGAGAGGCTTACGCTGCCAGAGCAGAACAAAAAGTGACGCCTCAGCTGCCAAGCCTCTCATAAATAAGCCCCCTAGACTGGAACAGTGGGTGTCTGTGCCCTCTTGGAACACTTGGGGTCCCCTTTCAAGTGACCCCCCTGATCACAGTCATAGCACTTGCAGTGGCTGGTCTGTTCATGCTTTCCTGAAGAGACCACTGCTTTCCTGTCTCTTAGGTGATGGGAACCTTTACCCTGGGTGTTAGTTTGGGGCCCTTTAGAGAACTCCTGTCCTTTCCCTTGTCCCCCCCACTCTTCTGCTGGGGACCCTGCCCACCTTTGGCTGAGTCTCCTCCAATCACTTTCTTGTGGACCCTGGTACTCATCCAGTGTTCTGCCTCCATAGCAAGCTTCCTGGGGTCAGTCAGCTTACTGTGAACCAAGTGCTGGTGCAGCTCTGCAAAACATTGACAAGACAAGTGCTCCCATGGAACCAAATTGTAGAGCCCCTGAAAATCTGTCGCATTACTGCCCTTCACCAAGCCATCCAGTGACCTGCAGAAAGAATCCACACATTTCAACCAAGTGTTTGCATCTGTTTTCTTACTGGACATAAAATGACCCCTGTACTTTTCAGGGTTGAAACCATACCTGGTGAGATGGGCCTCCTTCATGTCAGCATATGTGAGATCACACCCCTCACCCAAAGCCACTAAAGTGTCCCTTGCTTCTTCTGGGAAAAGAAGCCACAATCCTGCCCCTAATTCTTCTCAGGGACCCCATTCATGTGGATGGATGCCTCATAACCCTGAAACCCCCTTTTTATGTCATCTCCCTTCTTGAATTCCATACCTATATTCTTGGGGATGTGCACAACTCTATCTGCTTGCACTGAAGAGTTGATGACACCATCAGTGCTGGATTTGCTCTTCAACTCCAGCTCTTTGAGCCAATGCTTATGGTCTAATAACATCCTTTGTGACTCCATCTTGAGCCTCTCAAGCTCTAGCTCATGCCTCCTAGCTTCCCTTCTGTCCTCCAGGTCCTCTGGGGACAAACCACTGCTACCTGGCCTTGACCCCCCCCCACTACCAACAGCACATCTACCCTAGGAGTAGGCTCTTACAACTCCCCACTAAGATCTCTAGACTGCCCACTGGCATATCTGGCTGCTACCCAGGCCCTCCGCGCCATTTGTAGCTCCTCCTTCCTGGTGAGGCCTCTGACTTGAACCTTTAGATTTTTACAACTAGCCTTCAACTCCTTTATGTATTAGATTTCCAACCTTTACTCCTTGAAGCCCGCCTCTAGGGATTTAATGGATGATGCTGCTGTACCAGGTATGATGCCATAGGAAGTTTAAGTTCCAAAATGATAGGATCACAAAAATAGACCAACGAAACAGTATGTGGTATGTAATCGTCTGCGATATGGTAGTAGTGCACACCAATCACTGTAAGTCATGTGTAAACATGTCCTGTCCTCACGGCTGACAACCAATATTAGAAATGGGGGTCTCTAGTTGGCAATGGGTTGCACCTTTGTCCCAGTAGGGACCCTTTTTCTTAGTCAGGATAAGGGAGCTACACTCCAAAGATAACCCCTGCTCACTCCCTTGGTAGCTTGGCACGAGCAGTCAGGTTTATCCCAGAGGCAGTGTGTAAAGCATTTGCACATAACCAACAGTAATACAGTTAAAGCACTAGAAAAGGACACCACACAAGTTTAAAAAATATCCAATATTTCTGTACATCCAAAACAAGACCAAAAGCGATAGAAATCCACCATACAGTTCTCAGAAATCTCAATAATCAAAAATAGACTTAAAATACAGTTCCTTGAAGTCGATAGCTCCGTCTGGGGCTATCACGGAGTCGTGAACAAAAAATCCAAACAGTTCTGGCTTACCACGGCAATTCAGGCCAACTACGGTGTTGGGAAGACCTGCAAAACTGTACCTTTTAGAAATGCAGGGCGTCAGCGACCTCTTGATGAGCCCCGAAATGCTGGGGTCCACAGGCATTGGTCTGGAGGTCGGTGCAGGAGTCATCGGGCCCTTGAAGTCACACACGTTGCAGATCGAACTCCTCGTGGTTGAAGTAGGGAGTGCCAGCATCGGCAGGCATTGGGGCTGCAGTGCGAAGTGCAGCGGTGAGGCTTGCGGTGCCCTCAGGTCACGGTGCAGGCAGCAGCTCGGTGACAGTCGTCCAGTGGCGTCAGTGAGACCAGGGCAGTGGTGCGAAGTGATCCAGTGCTCGTCGCAGGGCAAGCAGCGGCATTGTCGTTGCTGAAGGGCTGTCGTCAGTTGGCGAAGTGGAGTCGATGGCGCCGGTAGGCCAAGGCTGCAGTGCGGAACGATGATGGCGCGTTGAGTAACTTACGAGCTGTGCCGTCGAACCACGGTGCAAGCAGCGGCGTTGATGTCAGCGTGGAGCGTCATCGTCGGTGATACCATCAAAAGAAACAATTGATGGACGGAATGCTGGACAATGCAAATATTCATCCCCAGTCACAAGGATCTGAGTTAAATCCATTGCTTCACTGCAGCGTGAAGCGAGGCGGTGTGGAGTGCGGTGCCCACAGGTCGCGGTGCAAGCACTGGCTCAGTTGCGGCATCAGGTGGCAGCATCCGTGGGACCAGGGTTGCGGTGCGAGGTGTGGTGGTGCCCTCTGCGGTGCATTCAGAACACGGAATTGGCAGCGGCATTGTTAAAAGCGTCGAGTTGCTTTTTTGTCTGTTGCAGCACAAAACATACAGTCCCCAGTGCTGGTAGCAGATGAACTTGAAGTCTTTGCTGTTTCTAAACCTTCTTGAACAGGGGGCAAGCTCTACCTCAAGCCCTTGGAGAAACTCACACAAAGAAGTTGCAGAAAGATCAGTCCAGTCCTTTCACTGCCCAAGACAGAAGGAGCCACTGCAGGCCAACACAGCACACAGCAAAGTGGTAGTCCCTCCTCAGAACTTCTCCAGCTCTTCTTCTTGGCAGTCTTCTGGGTTCCAAAGAGTTCTAAAGTTCAGGGGTCTGGGCCCCCATATTTATACTGAAAATTCCTTTGTTATCTCAAGCAGAGAGTGTCTGTGCTTAGTCCAAACTGGTTCTGTCCTCTCTGGCCCAGCTTCCTGGCAGGAGGTGGAGATAGCATTGTTCAAGGCAGACCAGGCCCATTCAGGTACAAGGAAATCTCCTCCCACTACTCTAAATGCGGCCCAGGTCTCTTCAGCCCAGCCCTGACTCATCCAGGAAAGGCAGGACACACCTCGACCCCCCCCCCCCAGTGGCTGTCTGAAGAGAATTCACATCCCCAGGCCCTGCCACTCCAAAGCCAGACAGTCAATCCACAAACCCAGAAGAGGCACACAGGATAGCTAAGCAAGAAAATACCTACTTTCTAAAAGTTGTATTTTCAAACACAGAACATAAAAAGTATCTTTTCTAAAAGATGCATTTTTACATTCTGAGTCCGGGCATAGTAAACTCCGTATACCCATCTTGTCCCAATGGGAAGTTATGCTTATAAGATGTTATAAGAAAAACTCCTATTCCACCCTATGGAACAGATAGTCTTTCCATAGTGAAAAACAAATTACACTGTAAATTCACTACCAGGACATGCCACACACATCAGTACATGTCCTACAATTAACATACACAGCCCCCTGCCCACAGGGGTACCTTGGGCATACTTTAGGGGTGACATATGTAAGAAGACAGAAGATTGGGGCCTGGCAAGTAGATCGACATGGCAGTTACAAACTGCGTGCAGTCCCTGCAGTGGTAGGTCCAAGACACCTTTTGAGGGCTACTCATGTGGGTAGCACAATCAGTGCTGCAGACCCACTAGTAACATTTGATTTACAGGCCCTGGCACACTCCCTGAGCTTCACCAGGGGCTTACCAGCAAATCAAATATGCCAATCATGGAAACACCAATCCATAATAGCAATTTACAACAGGAGCGCTTGCACTTTAACACTGAACAGCAGTGAAAAAGTGCGCAGAGACATTAAACCATCAAAAACAGAGTCAAAACCAGGCGGTCACAAAGCAAAAAGACTGGGGAAACACACCAAAAGATGCCTGGTCTAACAAGCAGATAATCCTTTATGGACCTGGGAAACTTTACAGTTAGAGCTAACTGGTTCTATTTGATAAAACTGCAATACAAAAATATAATGTTATTTTGGATCTGGCATGTTTTCCATTCCATTGTACCTTTACTTTGTAGTGAGGGGAATCTTGATGCAGTATTATTTCAAAGATGCCACAGGCACTAATTCATGCAAGAAAAATAAGCCACTCCACTTTGGTATTATAAACAGCCATAATTTCGCTCCAGTCAGCCCATTACACTCTGGGCTCTGGTGCCGCTGCCCATGCAGCACTAATTATAACTACACCCATCTTGAAACGAAATAAGGCATACTATGTGGGCAACCCATAATGACCCCAACTTCAAGTTTCAGATCCTCAATCATTTCTATTGTTTCTAATACCCCATCCTTGCAAATCTGTTGCATGCTCATGTGTCGTTCTTTTGTTTTTAGGAATCTTTTTATTTATTTTGATGCAAATAATACATATAAATATTCAAACCAAAAATCAGCATACAGAGACCATTAGGTAACAACTTTTTCATACATCATATTAGTGGAGGAATCGTCCGGGAATAACATATGGGAAAATAAACTGAAAGGAGGCAGTCTACATATTTTGCTGTCTACTCATGTATAAACACAAAGGGCCTATTACGATGTCCGCCCGCCACCGTAACAGTCAACGGGACCGTCCGCCAGAGGTGCGGCAGTCCCGCTGTGGCCATTAGGATGCCACCGTGGCGGTGGCATCCCCCATCCACAACATTGTGGTGGGCGGTGCTCACAGCACCGCCCATCACAATGCTGTGGATGCACGTTGTGCATTGGCATGCACAAGGTGACAGGCGCGGTGCCTCTCAACTTGTCCATGCCAATGTAGGGGGTACCATAAGTACCCCCCGTGTGCACCCCCCCAACACTCTGGGGGTCTGCAACGGGCCCCCAAAAGCAGAAACCGCATGCCTTTCCATGGCGGCAACGCCACCATTGAAAGGCACATCCCCGCAAACATCATGATATGGATGGCGGTGTCTTGCAGACACCGCCACCATATCATGCCCTTTTTCCGCCCGGTCGACGAGTCTACCGACGGAAAAGCGGCGGACGGTCTCCATCCGCCATGGACCCCCCAGTCATACTAATATGGTGGGGGGTCAATCAGGCAAGGATGGCGGGCGGATCGCCCCCGCCAGGCCAGCGGTGGCTACCGCCGGCCCGGCGATGGCGATCCGCCCGCCATCCTAATGGGCCAAAAAACGTGTTTCATGTTCACCATCTTCCCGCCATTGGGTGGGTCCTTTACCTAAGCCCCTATAGGAGCACCATCCCGCCCAAATTTTCTCCCCCTTACGTGGGCAGTCCCTTCCCTGACATATTGGCTTCTCGTTGATCATACACCAGTCTAAGTCCCGCTCCTAGTCTCCCACCCACGAAGCTGCAACCCCTCCCCACATTCCTATTATGTTTGCTTGGCTATTATAAGGCCCAATGAGAGCCAGATCCTGGCATATTTTGCTGGTGGCTCCTCTCCCCAGATATGTAGTATGCCCTTCTATGTTGTTGCCGAGAAGGCTTCCATTGTCTTTCCCCCCATTATTTTCTGGAGGTCGGTCCAGAAAATTTGGATCACTGGGCACATCAACAACGTTTTTTAAGAAGGGTCTCTTGTTCCTGCAGACCCTCAGACATAGGTCAGTTGAGGCACACCCCACACATCTGAGAGTTGTGCGTGCATAGGAAGATCGATGCAGTATGCGGAAAAAAAATCAATCTGAACCCTGTATGTATAGCAACCTCTTGAAAGGTCCCCAATGCCTCCTCCCATTCTCCGTCTTCACAGCCTCCAATGTCCACATCCTATTTGGATCTTAACCGTTGAGGATGTTAGGAGAGTTGTTCTGTAATTTTTTATATGTCAGTGAGACTGTCTTTTTAGGAAGTGCTTCTGTCCTCTGGGGTGAGGATTCTGGCAGGTGGGTCTCCCTGGAGATATGTGACCTGAGGGCATGTCTAAGTTGGAGGTATGTAAAGACTTCAGTGGCAGTCAGTTGATACTGGGTCTGTAACTCTTCCCAAGTGAGCATATTATTATCCCTCTAAACATCCCCCAACACTTAAATTTCAATTAAGTCCCATGCTTTAAAACCATGAAGATCATGCACCTGGGAAAGTGCATCACTATGCCACAGTGGGGTAATGTTAGTAAGCATCCCCTTCTATCCCAAACACGACGTAGCGGTGTACCATATCTGAGCTATTGTGCACGTTTCAGGAAATACGTTTTTACCCTTAGGTGAACTATAGCGTATGGCTTGAAATCCCCTAGGCCCCATGGAGAGTCCCTCTAATCTATAGTATGTGTCGTCCCAGGGAGCAAACACCCAATCGTTCACTATTGCTAGGTGCGCTGCCCTGTAATACTTTCTTATGTCTGGAAGGCCGATGCTCCTATTATATACTCCACGCACTAATTCAGAATGAGCAATCCGTGGTGGGGACAAGTTCTACACCAGCAAGCAGAAAAGGGATTCGATGGATTGAAAGAATTTATCTGGCACCTGACGGGAGGTGTTTTGCAGAATGGAAAGCATTCAGGGTGATGTCATGATTTAAAACATCACCGCCCACCCCAATAATGAGAGCGGCAAAGTTTTCCAATGCTCCACATCTGCCTTGAAGTGTTCCAGGAGGGTGGCTAAATTCAGATGATAGAAAAGGATGGGGTCCATAGTGACATGAATTCCTAAGCATTTAAAATGTCCCGCCAACAGACGTAATTCCACATTCTAGGTAGTGTGGGCATGAGACCTGTTATTAGGCGCATGAGGGATTTGCCCCAGTTTACCCAGTAGCCGGAGTACTGGCCAAAGGAGCGGGGGATATGTGTGTGTTGGGTAATCGTGGTGGGGGGTTTGACACACAGAAAAGGATATCATCCGCATTCAAGGATATGCGTTTGTCCCATCATTCTCCCCATGTGACTCCCCTTACAATCGGATCTTGTCAAACCCATGCAGCTAAGGGCTCCAGGGCCAGAGCGAATATTAGGGGGAGAGAGGGCATCCCTGCCTGGTTCCTCTGCCTAGAGGTAATCTACGGGTTGTTATGCTGTTTACCTTAACCTGGGAAGTTGGGGCCATATACAGTAATTGCATCCAACCTAAACATTTTGGTCCGAAGCCCAAACGTTCAAGTGTTCCAAACTTGTAAGTCCATTCAAGGGTGTCCCATGCCATTGAGGCATCCATTGACAGAACCATTGTGCATACTTTGTCGTTTCTGGAGCCTGCCTTCACTCATACAATCTATGCAAGTTGAGACGCATTCCTCTGTTTGGAATAAAGCCCGACTGATCAGGATGAAATAGAGTAGTTATGACCCTGCGTAACCTAGTCACCAGGAGCTTGACAAGAACCTTAACCTCCACATTAAGAAGGGAGTTGGGGGCGATATGAGGCGCATCTCTCCAGCAGTTTTCCAGTCTTATGAATTACAGCTATCATCGCTAGATGCTGATCTGGTGGAAGTATATGCTCGTCTCTCGCTTTCTTCGACAAGTGGAGCAAGTGGGGCGCTAACCTTGACACTAGGTGTTTGTACAGTTCAATGGGTAGGCCATTAGGTCCCATCGCCTCGCCTGAATTCAGTACTCATATTGCCTGTTCTATTTAACCCGACTCAGTGCCTGCCTCCAAATAGGCCCGAAGCTCCACAAGAAAGTCGGGAGCTTAATGTCCCTTAGAAGTCGTAGATCTCTGCAATGGACCATTGTGTAGTGGGGGAGTAGAGTTGCTCATAGTGTTGCGCAAATGCCTTCGATATTCCCTCAGGGTCGGAGATAGTTCGCCTAGCTCTGTAACTATTTGGGGTACTCATCCTTTCGTGCAGTCTCTTTTCTCAAGCCATGCAAGCAGTTTCCCCTTTTTGTTATCCACCTCTTATAGACGCCATTGAGACAGAGTGTATGACTTTTGAGCCCTATTTTCCATCAAGTCTCGATATTCTTTTTGTTAGAGATGAAGGGTGTAGACCTGATCTTCATTTAGGGCATTACCTCCCTCCCGTTCTAATGAGTGAATTCCATTCTCCAGTGCAAGAAGTGATTTCCCTTTGTTGCCCCACTATTCGAGAGTAAGCTGATCCTCGTATGAATGCCTCATAGACTTCCAAAAGTGTTAAGTTGGAGGCCACCGGGCCCTCATTGATTTTGAAATAATTGGTCGTAGCTTGGTCTAACTTTTCTGCACATTTGGTATCTTGAAGATACCAGGCGTTAATAAGCCACGGTCCACGAGTTGTGTTGGCGCGCCCCATAGTTCTAACTGCACCGGGGAGTGGTCTGAAATTCCTCAGGCCAAGTGACGTACCTAAGCCACCTTAGCAAGGTGGACAACCTGAGAAAAAATATAGTCCAGTCTAGAGAGGCTTAGATTAGATCCAGAGAGGAAAGTGTATTGGTGATATGTCTGATGTCATGTACCCCAGGTATCTAATAGGCCAAGGGCCGTGGCAAAATTGGAAAGTGTTGGTTCCCAGTGGGTAAGGTGGGATTTAGCATGTCTATCTAAGTCAGGTGAAAGTAGTGCATTAAAGTTTCCCCCAAGAAGTAGAACCCCCCTCAGGCAATTGAAGCAGCGCCTCACTCAGCCCCGGGAGTGTGATGTGGAGCATACGTTTATTGGGATTCCCTCTCAGGTGCCAGTTTGCGCCACATTGGTTCAGTTTTATGAAGAATAAAAGTAGTAGGATTTTTGATGAGAATGTTTTTTTTTGTTGCAATAGTACAATGTCAGGGGTATGCTTATGGATAAACTGATGGAGCATACTTCATTTGATCTTGTTGCCAAGTCCATTCAGGTTCCGTGAGAGAACTGACAGGCGAGACCTGATTTTAAGGGGGTGGCATATCGGACGGTAAAAATGAGGGCGAGTACTGCCCCAATGTGGATGGTGTTCCAATGTGATTCTCCTAACCTCGATCTCCAAGTGTATTTTTCTGCTCTTTCAACTAACCCCATATAATCAAGAACTCCCCCCATCTGCAACCCTGCCCAGCGGTAACTCAACTACCCACCCATCCCCAACTGGGAAGATGCCTGTTGCACCTAAAAAGAAAAAACATGTTAGTTAATTAGCAACTGGGTAGAGAGAAGGCTGCAACCAAACTGTTCCTCGCCGCACTACCCTAACGGAGGATTAGATTACAAGAGGAAAGTGGTGTAGGCTCAAAGGTGGAGCTGACTTGGAACGTTCGCTATTGTTGCATTATCCATTTGTCTGATCTTTTATATACCATTCCGTGTTCTCCTCTTGGCATGAACTATAGGGACCCCTCCTTGCGGCTCGTACAACGTGGACAGTGGACATACTGACTGCATCGCTATTTGTACTAGTAGTGCAGGGAGGAGTGACCCTGAACCCCGTTCAGGGATCTGGTTGATCCCGACTCTCATCTGAGCCTCCCAGCCTATTTGCAGCATTCTCTGTGTCGCCTCATGGCCGTTTGTCCCCAGCCTGTTCATGCCCGCCCTCTGTATGCTTCAGCTTGACATCCGGTGTCGACTTCCATCTCCCACCACTCGCTAGCCCTCCAGCCCGTCCATTGCTAGGTTAGGAGAGTCAAAGAACCATGTCTTCCCCTCCGTTATCACTTGGAGCTTGGCAGGAAAAAGCATCATATATTTGATTACATGATTCTGTAGCTCACGCTTTACTTCCGTGAAGCTTCTCTGTAGTTGTTGGACCTTGAGGGTGTAATCTGGATAGAGGACTACAGAGGTTCCTTCAAATTCCAGATCCGGGGTACTTCTTGCCGCCTGCAGGATTACATCCCTATCCCTATGATTAAAGATGCGAGCCACAATGGTGCGGGGGGGCATAGCTCATGTGTCATTATTGTGCTGCAGGTGGTGCGTCTCTCGTTAGTCCTACCAATGTTTAGTATCCAATAACCAACCCTTCTGTCATGGGCTCCATTCCCGGTTCTTTCCCATCATACACATAGATCAGCTTTCGTCAACATTATTTATGTATTTGTTTATTTATTAAATGTTTTGTAACATGCTAGGCTGGGACAGATAGCTGCTTTTTAGCACTGCTGGTAATGTTGCCAGCAGTTGTCCTGTTAGCCTACCCCCTTTCTTTATTCATGCTAATAAATCTTAATTCATTACTGAGCCTTGTAGATTTTATGTGACAGACTAACTTTGGAGATGAGGATGGATCCACTGGCCAGCGGGTCCTGCCATTTTTGCACATTGCCTAGCGCACTCTGAGGCAATCAGCACCATTGTTTTATGCTTCCTGGGTCATTGAAGCATCTACTAAGCAGATCCTTGACTGGAATGATCTTCAGGGGTTGCCTTATGCCTCAGTTTGTCAACTCCCCAGTTTGCCCCCTGTGCCGCCTTCAGCTTCCACAGTCCCTGGATCTTCCATGCCTACTCCAGGGCAAAGCCGTACCAGTCGGCCTATTGCTGCAGCCCACACTGTATGTTCTCTGCTGGGGGGGGGGGGTCGGGGAAGAGAGCCTGTCAGTCCCATCAGACAGAGTTGCTGTAAGTCTCTTCCATGAAGAAACTTCTACTTCAGAGTGGCAAGTCCTTCCCACACATCTATGCATTTATAGGCCTAATTCCTTCTCAGCATAGCCACCACCCCAAGCATCGCTTCCAATCCAGGAGGCCATTTTGAAGCCCATTATATTGTATATGTTTGTACAATTTAACACACACAATAGCCATATTGGTGTGCACTGTTTATCATTTACTTTGCAACCTTTTGAATTTTATTATTCATTATTTTGCCACCTGTACTTTGCCTCTTCACAAGTGCCATCAAATGCAGTTAATAACCTGTAGCATAGTGATTGCACTGTTAACTCTTTCTGCCTCTTTTCTGCTATTATCAGAATTTGGATACTTACTATCATCAATTACCTAGAACATTCTTTTCTACCTTCCATCCAAAATGCAATTTGAGTCATCACCAAACTTTCTGAAGTCCAAAGGAGAACATCCTATTCCATGGAAGCCATGGAAACGCGAGTACTTAACATACCTTTTTGCTGTTGGTCTATCTATATGAACTTAATTAGCATCATCACCTGCTACCAAATTTTGTGTGATGCTGTTCAGCCTCTGTATTGCCCCTACTGTCTTCCAGCACTTTATGAACACAGTCTTTTCAGATTTAATCCTCTAGACTATGACCATCTATCTAAAAGATATGCTTATCTTTTCTAAAGATCCAGCATACCATCCATCTCATGTCAAACAAGCCCTGCAGTCCATGAGAGAAAATAAACTGCTGTCCAAACCAGAAAAGTGCCTATTTGGGAAGCATTTAGTAGAATATTTAGATAATGGCCCTACTTCTGATGGAATAGTTATGGACTCTCTGAAAGTTCAAGCCATACTGGATTGGGCCATACGTTCTCCAGATAGGCCGAGGAAATTATTACTGAAAATGAATCAAGAATTTCTCCAAGCTTGTCTCTCCAATCGCCGACTGACTCAAAAAGAACAAGACCTTTTAGTGGAACCACAATACCACTTTAGCCTTCAAAGGTTTTAAGAAAGTTAATTTGAGTTCTCATTTTCCAACAACCTGATCTCCAGTCACAGTAGTAGAAGACAAACAGTAGAATTAATCACAGAATTAAAATTCTTCACCATGATTTTACAGGATTTATCTGAAATACAAATAAGCAGGATTAATATTGACAAATGAAATTCCCTCAAGCCCTAGTGAAATCATGTATACTGATTATATAGAGAAATAACCTCCAGCTGTGAATTTCACCACAATAATGGTCACAGTGGATTCATATACAAACATTGTTTACTTTTCTACTCTTCCTAAATTGCAGACTGCTTCAAAATGGCTGTGATTTTCTACTCTGACATATTTCAGCTCCATGGATTACCCTTGAAAATGATCTCTGATTATGATCCTCAATGCATCTCCAAATTTTGGAAATGCATGTATCATAAACTTGGCATCCAAAGGGCATTAAGTTCTGAATTTTGGCCTCAAGCTAAGGACAAACTGAAATGTCAAATCGAACAGGTGAAAGATTCTTACAGTACTACTTTTCTACTGCCCAAGACAACTGGAAGACTCTCCTATCTGCAGCAGAATGTGCATACAATAACTTAATCCATACTTCCACTGTCTTCTCTCCATTTTTTGGCTTAACTGGTTTCATCCTCAAACCTTTTCAAATTCCTTGGTGACAGATGATCAAGTACCTTGCGGTTAACGATTTGAAGGAAATATTTAAAAAGTTCATAGAGAAATAAATTCTGAATTTGCAGGCTGCGAAGTCAAAACAGTAATTACTGGCAAACCAGCATAGGTGTCGTGGGTGTCCAGAAGTATACATGCAGCATACTGGGTGCTCCGTCCACTTGTGTCAGTATTTGCGCAGACAGGGTTTACCAATGGCACTCCAGGTCACTCCCCACCTTTACCACTCTAGACACACTGTGAATAAGGAAGAATGGTACCGTGAGTGAGCCTTAAGCTGTTTAAAAGACTCTCTGGCACTTAATGTCCGGTGTGGTCTGCAGCACTGGGGGCTCGAGTGAGTCAGCTGGCCAGTGGCGAAACGAAAGTTGAAGAGGCCCCCCCTGCAAGGTGCACAGAGGGGCCCCTGCTCGTATTTTATCCGGAGCTATCAGTCCCGAGAACTGTGCTGAGGGGCCCCCTGCAGCCTGAGGGACCCCGCACCGCGGGGGCTGCGGGGGGGGGGGGGCTGTGTTACGCCCTTGCAGCTGGCTTAGTCTGGCTCTCTCATTAGGCAGCAGGCAATGATGATATCAGACTGTGTTTGGGGCCTTTAACTTCGTCTTGGAGACTCGATTCTCTGCCAGGCCCGCCCGGGCCAGAGAGCGGCCTGGAGTCAAAAGTGCTGTAATGCATGATCATGCAATTATTATTGATTGCCAATGCCAGGGATCTCAGTCAGCGCAGGCTGGGTAAAAGGCAGGATGGTCTAATAGTTTTTCTACCAGCCCACCCGACAACACACGTGTTAAACTAGCCAGGTCCGATGTTCTATTTGTTTTTTCCTACCTCAGCCTGTCCGGTACTGTGAGCACCAGCACTGATACCAAAGTTCAAGGACAGCAGTCGAGTGTAATCTACGTCAGGACTCTGCAGAACTGAGCCCCCGACAGATGATCATCTTAGAAAGGGGCAGTAGGTTAGTCCTTTTCAGGTATTTTGTAGCAGTTTCCAACAATGATAAGCTATAAAAAGATATTGAAAGTGTGTAATTTCTGGTATTTATTTCTGTCAATACACTTTATTGCTTGGTCTGGCTTGCAAAAAAGTGACAATCTAAGTGTTACACATGTTGTCCCTGAAATGTCACTCACAATTACACTGAAATTATGAAACTTTCACACAAAGTCTGAAACCTTGGCCGCTATGCTAAGTCGGTGTCGACAAGACTAAGACAGACTGGTCCACACATCAGTCACATTATACGTCACAGGCAGGCAACTTCCGGATGGTTGTTTTTCAAAAACAATGATGTTGTTTCAGGCAGCCAGCCTGCCACAGAGGCACGGCCACAACTGCACCAGATCACAGAAGCTGCACCCACAGTGCAGCCGGCAGCCACTCACTCAGAGCTGAAGGGGCGGCTCTGCTGAACTTTAGTGACAGGAGCAAATTCATTTATAATATAAGCAGCAACTGTTACTAAATAAGGTCGACACTTGCGGGGCACTTGCTTCTTAGCAGCAAGCGAGCGAGACAAGCGGAGCAATTCGGTGAGGCTGGAGCGACTTGCCGCAACATTACAGCTCGGACTAGACCCACGAGCTGGCCAGCCGGTGGCAATGAATGGAAATGCCCGGCCAATCATGATTCTGGGCGGCTGGTCATGTGTCCTCAGCTCTGGGCTCCAACTGCACCTTACGCTTCTTTGATTCTGACTGCTTGCACCAGCAGGCAAAACTTATTAGAACTACAGCTGCCGCAGTGCTCACGCTCTGATTACTGAAACACACACTCTTGCATTGAATTGTCTCTGTGACAGCCATTCATTGGCCATGCACTGACTCCTTATGCCATCAGATGCTGCGGCGCACTGTGTCGGTTGAAAATTGAATAGTGATACATTGTAGCAGCAGCTACTGTGCGAGAAACGGAGCCAGTCCCCCAAGCCTGCCGGGACCAGCGCTCACCCTGGGGGACCACGCACTCCCTAAATTCAGTCAATAAAGGTACACTAGTGCTCCTGTTTTGACAGCTGAGAAGGCGCTAAAACGTGTGACTTCGCATTTCAGTGCGGTGATGCGGACCACCACACTGAAATACGTTAGTCTAATGCCTGATGCGTGGTACTTGGCAGGACTGACAATGCAAATAAACATGCAAGCTGCCCCTGTGTGTGTAATGTTATGCTCATACAGCTATTGAGAGCTAGCGTTCAGACTTAGGACTCTTTGTCCTAGTACTTTGAATTCATGACTCAGTAATGCAGGATCCCCCTTGGCTGCCAAGGGAGAAGTGCAAGATCATGTGATCCCAGATGCCATTTTGGATGCATGGGCTTAAAAGCCACTCACAGTGACCGGACACCTGCTTGGCAATTGTGCATTCAGGGGAGAAGGTCTCAGTGCGGACAGCTGCTGGATTTGATTCGACCAGTGTGGACCATGGCAATACTATTCTTACCGAAGCAAACAGGGCAATGTCCTCTCTGAATTCTGCTCTCAGTAGCACTGCTCTGAGGCATACACCACCTTGAACCCGTGGCTCACCTAACAATTGCTCCTCGCCCACTGCAGAGCATGCCAATTTCCTGCACCAAAAGAAAAAATATATACATCTAAGTACAAAGTGTAAAGTATGAATGTGCACACATAGCATCCAACTGTATTACCAAGCTTGATTATACTTCTCGTTACAAAAGGGGGTGGTGATGGATGGAGCATCAAAACCAATCAAACACTCACACCCAGTCAACTGATCTGGGTGTGAGTGTTTGATTGGTTCTGATGCTCCGTCCATCACCACCCCCTTTTGTACCGCTTTGTTCGCCATAGTTGGCAGGGTATGCTCAGACGTGAGTCCCTTGCTCACTTTGCCACCGGATTCAAGCAAGCCTGGCTGAAGACGGCTGAAATGCCAGAAACCGGTCCTAGGAAGCTTGTTTCCGGTCCAGGGAAGGCATGGCTTGGCAGTTCGGGCTGGACTGTTCCCATGAGGCACAGGGTCAGACTGATTTGCATATGGCCATGTCTGAACTGGGGTGGCAGAGTGGGCTAAAGAACGGTGATGGATCAAACCCAGATCTGTTGACTGGGTGTGAGTGTTTGATTGGTTCTGATGCTCCATCCATCACCACCCCCTTTTGTACCGCTTTGTTCGCCATAAGTTGGCAGGGTATGCTCAGACGTGAGTCCCTTGCTCACTTTGCTACTGGATTCAAGCAAGCCTGGCTAAAGACGGCTGAAATGCCAGAAACCGGTCCTAGGAAGCTTGTTTCCGGTCCAGGGAAGGAATGGTTTGGCAGTTTGGGCTGGACTGTTCCCATGAGGCACAGGGTCAGACTGATTTGCATATGGCCATGTCTGAACTGGGGTGGCAGAGTGGGCTAAAGAACGGTGATGGATCAAAGCCAGATCTGTTGACTGGTGTGAGTGATTGATTGGTTCTGATGCTCCGTCCATCACCACCCCCTTTTGAACCGCTTTGTTTGCCATAAGTTGGCAGGGTATGCTCAGACGTGAGTCCCTTGCTCACTTTGCCACTGGATTCAAGCAAGACTGGCTGAAGACGGCTGACATGCCAGAAACCGGTCCTAGGAAGCTTGTTTCCGGTCCAGGGAAGGCATGGCTTGGCAGTTCGGGCTGGACTGGTCCCATGAGGCACAGGGTCAGACTGATTTGCATATGGCCATGTCTGAACTGGGGTGGCAGAGTGAGCTAAAGAACGGTGATGGATCAAACCCAGATCTGTTGACTGGGTGTGAGTGTTTGATTGGTTCTGATGCTCCGTCCATCACCACCCCCTTTTGTACTGATTATACTTCTCAGCACTCAAGAGAGTGGTTTATTTCTCTACTTTGGGGATTTATGACCATTAATGCGTTTTTGTCCTTATGAAGCAATAGGAGCCCCGATCTGAGTTCACTTTGGGACCATATTGCACAACTCGCTAAAAGTCCTGGAACTGAACATTGAACACATTACGTATATGAGGCATTCTTGGAACTGGGATACAGAGAGAACAAACTATAGGGTTTCCTGAGATTTACAATCAACCCTTATTAAGACATTGGAATGGAGTGACAAGTTCAGCTCCTTCGCTGATTCTGCTATGAAGCTATACAGCCATTTATTTCATATACCAGTGGTGTGGTACCACTGGTCTAGTCACACGCTACCCTCCAGGGAACCTTCAGGTGATACACCAAAGAGAAGTCCCTCTCGATTGCAGAACACCACCAGTGGACTGCCTTTATTCTTTTATCCACAAGCCCATTAACTTGGGTGCGCTAATTTGCTAACAGTACCTTCTGTTCCTCTCACAGACCAACAAGGGGAGTGGATGGACTGTCTTCACACCATCGCCCAGCTAGCCCAGGATACCAGCTTAGTGCTTATTTGTGTGTGCAGGCTTCTAACAATAGGTGACCAGGTCCTCCTTACAAGATAGGAGACACAGTTTGGCTGTCCTCTGTCATTTGACATGGCTCTGTCTGTAAGTCTAAGTTCTCTCTTGCATAATATGTCCCTCTTGAAATATCCAAGATCATTATTCCTGAAAGACCAACTGCCATACTTGTTGATGGGCAAGCTGAGTATGACATTCAGAAGATAAGTGACTCGCTGTACCTTAGAGGGAAGTTTACATATCTTATTGATTGAAAGTGGTATAACCCTTGTGAACCTTCATGGGAACCGCCAGATTAGGTTCATGCTCCTCTTTTTGTTAAATATATTTGAAATTCCTCCACAAACCGGGAGCTCGTATGTGGTGGCAGAGTGTAAAGGTTTTTCACCTACATATTTGCCGCAGTCAGGGATGGCTCCTGAGGTAGAGTGTCTCTCCTGTGGGCTTCCACCTGTGCTTCAATCTTCTCTGGTCCCAGGATGCCACAGTCAGGGACAGCTCCCAAGATGTCATGTTTCTCCTGTGGGTTCCCGCCTGTGCTGCAACATTCTTTTGACCCGGAACTCTGTGGTCTCTTCAGCACCTATCTTATTTTCTTTTTCTGATGGACTTCGGCTTGTTTGAACCCACACAAGTGATTGTGGGATGACTTTTCCTGTATGCCAGTTTGTAAGTAACTCCGCATGTAGGAGAAATAGTACAACCTCAATACACTAAACCACCATTATATATATACTAGGATACATGTCTTGTTCTGTTTTGTTCTGTAGATCTCTGTAATGTAGCATTGTTGGAACCAGCAGTGTCTGGTTGGCTGAAGGGGAGACCCCAGCCAGGCAGAACTACTGCTCACGTCAAGGGCAGATGATTACACGCACTGCATAACCCATGCTCACCATTGGGTAATTTGACACTGAGCAGTCGGGCTTACTACATAGGCAATGTGTAAAACAAGGCACAGCAGTCACTGGAGATAAATACACTGAGCATCAAAAAAGAGACTTCACACATGATGCATGTACAATCGCTTATATTCAACACCCATATTCAATTATAACATGACTATCATATACTTTTGAGCATAAAATACATGCAGAAATATTACTAGCAGCACTAGGCCCACTCGTATCGATAAGATATCAGTAGTATGCACACTGCGGACAATTCCTCATTTAGCTCCCCTCCCACAATAGAGAGAGAGCACCCTTATGCAGTGCACAATATCAAAATGATGTACATACACAAAAATGGAACACTTTTAGCCGCTTTGTGGGCTGAAGCAAGCGGGAAAACCTAATGTCAAAAAGGTATTGTACTTTTGCCAACAATCAACATATAAAGCAGCACAACAAGCCAGTGTTGTGAATCTTAGGCGGTCCGCACATGATCACTCCCACTCACACACACTCACTCCGCACCACTATGCAATGTGAAGGGTAACAGCCAGTCTGTATGGCACAATCTTACACACACATACGCACTCAGGAACCCAATGCGGTGCCACTGAAGCAGGTCAATAGTTCACCCTCTGCAGACTCAGTGGCCCAAGCCTCTCTCCACCTTCTAGTTCACCCCAGTTGTCCTATACCCCGGGATGGAAGATAACCAACACCACCTCCCAGACACTGGGAGGTGAAGTCACACTTAGTCTGGGTCCTCGGTTAGTATGTGGGAATATGTAGCAGTTTTAAGAGGCAGATGTAAACAAGGGAGAGGTTAGTAGCCACTTGGGAAGTTCACCCACAGGTCTCAAAACACAAAGGAGTCTCTTGACCCACTTCTAAACTGTCACGGAAGTGTTCCTTCAACCAAGTCAATTTCTCTCGCTACTACCTGGTGCCAAGATGTCTTCGGGAGGGGCCAAGTGGGGAGAGGGCAGTTGATCTGCCACAATTAGGGCAATAAGGGGAACAACCGATGAATGGTGAATAACTCAGGGGAGCCTCACAATGGCATGAGGCGTTCAGATTGGTACACGATGAACCAGGTTGTGCCCAGACAATCCGGGCACAGCATCTGGTGCCCAGAAAGATGAGTCATACCAGGCACTTCAGATTTCAAACACGATGAGTTGCTAATCCCACACCAAACCGCTAAGACCTGTGCACTTCTAGTTTTGTTGCATCAGACAATTCCAGTCACACACAGTGAAGAGTTTTATTGAATTTCCTTGGACGCTCTGATATTCATTGTTTTGTCCTGATGATGACCATCTAACCAAACTATGGTCGAAACACCGTTGACGCATATATGTGGCCCTAATTGAAGAGGACACATTTTTGCTATGTGTTGTTTCTTTTTTGTCCTGAGCTTCTTATTTTGTATAATTCTTCCTTCAGCCACTTTTTGATTACACACTGTATTATTTGCCTTGTTGTTTGTGTAACTTGTTGAGCAATACACAAAGAAGGGACTATGGGGCTTTTTCCTCTCTCAGCATAGAGGGAGGTCCAGAATATGTGCCCCGGATGAAGTCTTAGAAAAAGAAGGTTATGCTGTTCCTCAGTGAACGGTGTCCGGACAAGGGAAATGGACACCAACCTGACCGCTTTGGTTCAGAGTTGGGAGTTCATTTATTGGATTGTAATGCCCTCACACACCCAATCGGGTGTCATGCTTCATCACCTGGGCTGCTCCTCGTTGGGTCAGCGGTGCAATACCCAACATGCTCCCTGTTGTAGGGGCACTTTGGCGGAGATCTTCTTCCAATAGCCATATGGTGAAGTGGGGGTGAGGGTCCAGAACTGTGTAGATGTATGGATTGAGTGTCTGATTTAAAATAGGGCTCGCAGTACCGGTGAGAACAAATTTAATCAATAAGTCTCCTACCCTAGCTAAAATTAACTATCCATGTGCCCGCCAGGCCTTCAGCCTACCACTCCCCTGGCGCCCATCAGGGCTCCACTGGGGGGTGTCCTCATAATATGGGGTGACCCACTCAGCAATCGTGGGCCAGGAATGGAGCACAAATCATCTGCTGGAACAAAATTAGAACATCGGCACCGAAAACTCTAAACCAGCTCTTATGGCTAGATCTCCAACCGAGGAAAAATTCTCCTGCAAAAAGCTACCTCCAGGAGGCACTGGCTAACACTGGACTCCTGGCCCCCTGGAATATACAGGCCAACCATTTAGCTTTTAAGAAATTAGTATGGATATCGCTGAAAAAACTGTCACTGGTGGAGGACAAAGCACCCTCTTGGCCAGATCCCATGCTTGGATGACTTTGAACAACTACAAGATCTTAGCCCCCAAAAACTATTTTAATCTGGGCTACCCAAAGGCACAGAAACCAAATTCTTAAAGCTCCGCCTTGGCTTGATCCCATGCCCCCAGAACCTGCCCCCATGGAAGCGGGACCCAACTTCAACAACTTGCAGCCTGTGCAAAAATGGCCAGGGCGACATTATCCACCTTTCATGCTCTTGCAAGGAGATGCTACAGGAAAAGAGACAACTGCTAAAAATCACCTTTAATCAAAGGGGAATCCGGTCAAGGAGGCAAGCAGTCTTCACATGCTTCGATCCAGCAATACCACTACTTAATAACAGATTAGTAAGATTTCTCGATGCAGCCAAGAAAGAATCCATCTCAAACTAAAGTTCCTTCGAAGTTCAGTGGCAGACCGACAGAATAGCATCCTAGGCGGATGGCCGGTACCTCAAACACCAGTGACTACAGTGTTACTTCATCCTTAGCAAAATAAGTGGTCGCCATAACCAAGGCTGCTCAGGGAAGCCACCACAGAGTGATTAGTTGGATCCCTTAACAATGCACCCTTTTGGACAATAGCTTCCTTAGACAGAGCAACAAACTCCACATTGACTGCATTACGGATACTGCTGCTGTTTGCCCGAGCAACAAAGCATTTTTTAAATTCTATTATAGTGTAACTGTTTCAAACCTTTTTAATGTTTTATGGAATTTTATAAATTTGCCATTATTGTTTGTCTTGTATGATCTTAGTGTTTTAATCTGGAACTTGAATTGCAATGGTTTTTAGTAACTATGCAAACGAAAATAAAATTCAAAATTCAAATTCACTCAGGGTAGGCTGAGGCATAGGTGATGCCAACCTAGGCAGGGGAGGCATGGCATCCCGCAGGCCTGTCACTGCAGACACGATATATGATTGATTCCTATCGAGTGGGTGTCACACTCAGTGCTTCGTCCCACTACTAGCCAGTGTCGTACCCACCCCAGGTATGTGGTGTACCTGTTTACAGTGCACATCAAAGCACTGCAGCTAAACCCATTGTGTACGCACTCCCAGCCCAATGTGGATGAGGCGGGCGCATGCACCTTTCCTCTGCAGTTTAGGGGGAAGGTGCCCAGATTCCTCAGGTTATGCAGAGAGAGTCGCCAAAGACTAGAAGGAAAAAGCTCAAGGTTTGGGGGTATTTTGCCCTATGAAGGCCATATCCAACAAGTATTATATACGATGATTTAGAATGTTTTATTAATTATTTTCCCAATCCAAGATGATGTATCCACTTTCTGAATTATGTCACATCCTGTTTGGTTCTAGAAAATAGAGTCCATTTGAATTCAGTGGCATCACAATTGTGCTTGCTTGATTGCTCACTCACTGGATTTGTGGAATTCTTTGACATTAGGACATCCTGCTTGTTTACTCCTTATTCTTCACCTTGCAGCTTGTCCAAATGGAAGGTTTTTCCAGTCTCCATTATTTTCATTCCTGCTGGATATTTCACAGTTACTTTCTGATGTCTGGATTTGTTTCTGAAGATTGTAGGCTGTCCCTATGCACCAAGAAGATCCAACACCTGTCACCAAGAAGACATTGACTTGACAGATTGGATCACTTCTCCAAAATGTTTTGTGACAATAAAAAGAATACAAAAAATAAAATAGCAATAGTATCTGAAAAAGACTAACTGGCACATGCATCAAAGCTTTTTGCGATCGCAAACGGTGCGATTCGCAAAAATCGACCGTTTGCGATCGCAAAATTAGCTTTTGCGATGCAACAAGGGTCAAGGCCCTCGCAATTTTAGAATTCGCAATAAATTGCGAGTTCTCAAATTGAGATTGCATTTAAGGAATCGCATTTTGCAATACCTTAAATGCAATGCAAGAACCACTTTGAAGTAGTGATTTCGCTACTAGGGGGCGCAAATTACAATGAAGTTGAACTTCATGGTAATTTGCAAAAACTTTTGAAAAATGCACTAAAGTGCATTTTTCAAAGTTGTTGGTTACACACACACATGTCCTTGGGACATGTGTGTGCGCAACATTTGTGCACAGATCAATTTCAGGGCTGCAACAGGGTGTCCTTTTGACACCCTTGCACCCTTGAAATTGCATGAGCAATTTGCGAGTACCAATTGGTACTCTCAAATTGCGCTTGCAATTTCCCATTCATAGGAATGAATGGGAAGCTATTCCTTATTTGCGACTCGCTATTTGCGAGTCGCAAATAAGGAATGTGTAGGAATCGCTATTATTATAGCGATTCCTACATGCATAGGATTTTGCCAGTCCATAATTGCGAATCCTTAATATTCGCAATTAAGGACTCGCAAAATCCTAGCATGATGCATGTGCCAGTAAGGCCTTAATGACAATACATCTAGTGGCAAGGCTGAAGATTTGTTCTGGTGGTACAAAATGGAGCAGCATAAAGAAGGACAGTCCAGACAAGCTACCCATGTGTATGTTGCAGGTCTTGCAGGAAAAATTAATTCTTATGGCAGACTGAGTCCCCCTTCATAATTGTCACTAAGGAATACTTTGAATTAGTCTAGGCAAGCAAAGTGGCATCTCAACTTGCACCTAACATCATGACTGTCACCTTTGGAGGTCAGTGAATAGACTTCCTAGGTTATTTCTCCTGCAAGGTACCTTAAATTAAAATTACTGCACAGCTACATTAAGATTTATGTGGCTCATAAAGGGCTGTGTGTTCTTGGTTGGAAATATCAAATTACCTTTGAGCCCTTGATCCATGTGCTAGGTAATACTAGCCATCAACCAATCTGACCTAACACTGCAAATCTTCCGAGCATTTCCAATAGTGTCACACAACAGCATGGAGAAGCTCAAAAGATATGTTCACCTCATTAAGTTCCAAGAAGGCAAACATCCAGTCAAGCAAAGGTTAAGAGGCATACATCTTTCCATGGGGGTGATCTACAACAACTCCTAGATGATTCAAGCGCAATTGGGTCTCACCTATAGTTTTGGCCAGAAAGAAGGATGGCACTTATGTCTCTGTGTCGGTCTTCATGTCTAGAATGCTTTAACTGTCACTGACAGCCATCCCTTATCTAGAATAAACAAACACCTGGCACTCCTGAATGTCACCATGGGATTTTCAACTCTTGATCCCAGACAAGTCTATCGTCAGGTTTAACTTGTTGAGTAGTCAAAGTCTCTCACTGCATTTCTCACACTGTTTCGACTTATCCAGCACTGTAGGATGCTATGTGGCCTAGCATCAGGGGTGTCCATGTTTCAGCATAATATGTTTCATCTCTTTAAAGACATGGGTAAAAATTCCAGGATGGCTGTTAGACCTGGCACCATTGGTGTGGGTCTCCCCTGCATTTTTTTGTCTTTGCCTCCTGTGTTTTTGCTGTGTGTTGGACACCGCTTTGCTGGTCTAGATGCTTTGGGCATTTTGCCACTGCTGTTCAGTGCCAAAGTGCAAGTGCTCCCTTTGTAAATTGATGTTATGGATTGGTGTTTCCATGATTGGCTGATCTGATTTACTAGTCAGTCCCTTGTACAGTGCACTGTGTGTGCCCAGGGCCTGTAAATCAAATGCTGCTAGTGGCCTACAACACTGATTGTGCCACCCACATAAGCAGCCTGTAAGTGTAACTCTGGCATTCCATGGCAGAGCCTGTGTGCAGTCTGGTACTGCCATGTCGACCTGGCAAGTGCACCCACTTGCCAGGCCCTAACCTTCCCTTTTCTTACATGTCAGTCAATCCTAAGGTAGGCCCAAGGTACCCCTGGGTGCATGGTGCAGTGTATGTGAAAGGTAGGACATGCCCTGGTGTATGTGGCATTTCCTGATAGTGAATTACTGCCAGGTTTGTTTCTCACTATTGCAAGGCTACCTGTTCCCATAGCATAGAATGGGGAGTTTATTTATACCATCTTATAAACACAACTACCCCTGGAACAAGGTAGGAAAATAAAGTTTTGGATGCCTGAACTCAGAATGTTAAAATGTATCTTTTAGTGAGGGTGATTTTTACATTCTGTGTTTGAAAATACCACTTTTAGAAAGTAGGTATTTTCTTACTCAGCCATCCAGTATGCCTCTGCCTGGTTCGTGTATTGCATGGATGATTGGGCTGGGGAGGAGCAGTTCCAGAGAGCCTGATGAGTCAGGGTTGGGCTGAATAGACCTGGGCTGCATTTAGAGTAGGGGGAGAAGATTTCCTTTCACTGAATGGGCCTGGTCTGCCTTCCACAATTCTGCCTCCACCTCCTGCCAGGAAGCTGCACCAGTGAGGACAGAACTGGTTTTGGCTGAGTACAGACACTCTCTGCATTCAGAGAACAAATTATACTTGTGTATAAAAAGAGGGGCCCAGACCCCAGACTTTTAGATCACTTCTAGGAATCAAGAGGAACCTTTTCCAAGGAGAAGAGCCGGAGAATCTGAGGGGGAATACTGCCCCTGTGCTGTTTGCTGTGTGGGGTTGGCCTGCAGTGGCTACTTGCTGCCAAGGAAAGGAGAAAAGGACTTTGCTGTTTGCTTTGTCACCTGATTGAGGAAACTATCCCCAAGGGCTTGAAACTGAGCTTGCCTCCCGTTCTGAAGTCTCAGGGACAAAAAGACTTCACCAGCTCCCCTGAACTGCCTTGCTGGGTGTTCTGGCCTGGAAAGAGGTGCCTGCTGTTGTTTTGGACCTCTAGAGACTGTTTTCCGCTGGGAGCTAGAAAAGTAACGCAACTTCAAAGAAGCGAGACGCATCTGCACCTGTTTCCTACGCGTCACCTAAGAAACAGCCGCAGCGCCTGCCCCGGCCCGATAAATCGCTGCATGTCGCATCGAGCGCACTGATCTCTGAAGTCTGAGATCATTGCACCGGGTTTGACGCAAGGCCTGCTGTGTGGTTGCAAGTGTTCACTCATCATTCAGGATCATCGCATCGCATCAAGGCGCCAAGTTTGTCACATCGTTGGGGGATGCAGTAAGAAACCGATGCATCACCTCCCCATGCAGTAAGAAACCAACGCTTCACCTCCTCTCCAGTAAGGAACCGACGCATCATCTCCCTGCGCTGCAGTAAGGAACCAAAGCATCACCTCCCCCGGAGCAAGGAACCAATGCATCACCTTTCCTGAGTGTAAGGAACCAATGCATTACCTTCCCTGTGGCCTGTTTTGTTTGTTTGCGTGACGCATCCAAATTACTTAATGTGAAAAGTGTTGAATCGGCAATTTGCTTTGAACTGAACTATTTCCACCATCTGAAAGTCATATTTTTATTACTGTATTGTTGATTTTTGTCATTTTGGATCTTGTTTGGTTTAGATAAAGATTACTTATTTTTCTGAACTGGTGTGGTGTCCATTTGCAGTGTTTTCACTGTATTACTGTTTGTGTTTACAAATGCTTTACACACTGCCTCTGAGAAAAGCCTGTCTGCTCGTGCCAAGCTACCAAGGGGATGAGCAGGGGTTATTTTAGGAGTGTATCCCCCTTACCCTAACTAGAAGCAAGGGTCCCTATTTTGAAAAAGGTACCTACCTCTGCCAACTAGAGACCCCCATTTCTAACAATGGCATTTCGGCTTTCGCCAAAAATGAAGAAAAGCATCGCATTGTTCTGCATGAATTTTGTTCAAGGTTAGCAATATTTGGTCTGACCTCGTCTCCTGAAAATGTAAATTATTCAAACAGTATGTGGTGTGTTTATGACACTCAATTTTGACCGAAGGCTTAGTACAAAAATCATCCTTGGTTAGTCTATCCAGGTTTCACCACAGCCCACCAAAAAAGAGATCTCATTCATGGAGTTGTGTGAATACTACTCAAAATGTGTGGAACATTTTGCCACTTTTATGGAACCCTTGCACAAACTGCTAAGAAACGGTGAAAATTGTGTGTAGGGACAAGATCAGCAAGAAACCTTCAAAGCTGTATGGGATAAGATCACCATAGCCCAATAGCTCAACATTTTATTCTGTGCACCATCTCAGTGGATGCCCGCTCAGATGGCTTAGGGGCTATCTAGTACCATAAACATGTGAGAGTAAAGAACAGGTGGTAGCCTTTGCCTCCAGGACCCTTCATTCGATGAAGTGGAGCTATTCTGTCCTCAAGAGAGAACTTTTGTTTGTGTTTGGGCTGTCAATCGTTTTCACCATTTCATCAGATGAAAAAAGTTCAAGTTGCAGATAAACCCCTTTTCCCAATTTTGTCTTCATGCAGAGGATTTACGTCCACTGCATGGATTGCCAGACTGAGCACTAAACTACATGAGTACTGTTTTGAAGCTCATTATGTCCTGCAAGGAACAATCAACCAGACAGACTTCTTATTGTGCATGCCATGTCACAATGAAGAAGAGAACAGGACAAGAGGATTGAGGAAATGGATGTAGTGGCCAAGTTGAGTGATGTTTGCCCCATCCAAACTGGTAACATAAATGAGAAACTGTGGTGCGTTGAGGATGATAAGTATGATGAGTTAGGTGTAGTGAGAAATATCTGCTGCAAGGTTGCCCCCCTTACATCTCTAAGTGGTCTTATACATGTATTTACCCAAGTGAGTGCACAATCAAGTGTGGTGAATGACTTTGTCTTTTGAAAGAATGTATGTCTTCTGCCAAAGGATGTTTATCTAAATGTTTTAATTCTTGCCACAAGGGATACATGGGGATGACATTTCTCGTGGGATTGTGTAGGATGCATTTCTGATGGCCTGAAAAGGGCATGGATGCAGGTTGTATGTTAGAGAGTGTCAGGTTTGCATGTACAGCTATAAAAATGTGAACCCCATTACAACCAGTTCGCTGGCCTGAATTAACATGGCTAAAGTTGGGATTTAATACTGCAGGACCACATAGTTCGTTCTAGTTGCATCGATTATCATTCTAAATTAAGATTAAATTTGCAAAGAAAAAAACCGCTTCCAAAATTTTTAGAAAACCTCTAGAAAATCTTTAGCAAGGAGGACTTCCCTAGAACAGATAATGGAGTGTAACTTACTCCCAACTAAATTACTGGTTTCCTCTGTCTTCATGGTATAACCCACTTGAGGGCTGTCCTTTACAACCCACAGTGCAATGGGTAGATTGGGAAATGTAATCGTTATCCAAAGGACAGTGTATACCTAGCCTGCAAAGGTCATGTTCCCTCTTCTGTAGCCATCTGTGAGACGTGGTGGGTTTACAGAATATCCTTGATCAGTACCACATGTACCAGCCCCTTTTTTCCAGAGGGAAACACCCAACCTTTGAAGTATGCCCAGGGTGCCTTAAGGGCAAGCTGTTTACTGGCAAAACCGATATTTCCAAACCCAAACACCTTGAGGTCAGGAGGTGTGCAGAGTTCCAACTGACTCGTGCTAAGGGAAAATGTAATAATGTCAACTGAGAAGCTTATTTACAAGCCCCTTGCACCACAGGCGTGTCACTTATTATATGGGGAAAATGACGTACCAGTGGTGCAAGGGGCTAGTAAATAAGCCTCAGAATCTGTACTCACAATTTTGCTGTGGGTGAACACATCGGGATTCACCGAGTAAGAAAAAGGGAGTTTCAAATTGTGCCACACTTACAGAATTGTTAAACTCAACAAGAAAAGAATTTTCACTCAATATGTTAACAGCCTTTCCAAATGAGTACAAAGTTTCAAATTGAGAATGAATCTGGTGGGGAATTTGCTTTTAACCCGACACCCAGATTTCCAAAGGTTTCTTCTTCCACCAGAGAAAGATTAACTGACCACCAACAAGGGGCCAGATTTTGCGGGTGGGGTGGGGTGAGGTGGGGGGAGGGGAGGGGGGGGGGGGGGCAGGAATTGAAAGAGAACATTTCCAGACAGCAATTTGATACTTCCAAATTTGAGAATTATTTTGAGTGCAATGATGTACTGATGGAAGAGTGAAACTTTTGTAGGACCAGAACTCCATCTAAGAAGAATCATCCAGGTATATTTTTGTGTCCTATTCATAAGGTAGATGTGTAATATCCGTTAACTCTCTCTTCTCTTTGTTTCCTCCCTCCTTCCTGTCCTCTTTGGTTGTGCCCATTGAATTTCATGATAGTTTCTAATTATCCATTTGTCACTTCCTATTGGCATTTCATGATGAGGCTTTGTGTGAATTACGCCCATATGTTGGAACCAATTTTGCATTTCCTAATGTTCCGAATCGCTATTTCAGGCCATGAAGACATGCACAACTGCCTTTCGGTGTGTACGAAAGCCATATACAGCATCGCACAATTGGATTTCTATCTATTTGTGAAGGGCAAAGTAGGAAATCTAAAATAGGGATTTCCTATTTGCGATGTGGTAACCACATGTACATAGCATTTCCTAATTGGTAACTAGTTAAAAAATGGCCATTTAGGAAATGCAATTACCATTGAATCAGATCTTATGGTAACCAGGTGCAAACATTAACAAGCATTGACAAAGCCAATAGGTCTTGCTCTTGGGACCTTATTGTCTTTGACAATAGCTTTTGGCAGGACTGTACAGCATCAGGACACACAGACAACAGGACCCCGGCTGAGAGTAAACTAGGCACCTCCACCAAAAGCCACATAATAAATGCAACAGATGGGCACTTTTTTCATATCTAATTCACTAGTAGGGCCTCTTTTGTTTTGTTGCCCGGGGCCTATGTTCTGTCCAAGTCTGATCCTGTGGGTGGCATGCTACATCATAGAGGTGCTCTTTCGCCAGCAATAGCTGTTGTGGGATCATCCAGGGCTCTTGTTTTGAGAGTTTTTGTTAGATATTAATTTTTGCATGAAGAGATGGAGTAGCATTAGTTTATTATGTTTTTCTTCCTACTTATTTGTAGTTTTATTTTATTAAGTGAGTGAGTACATAAAAGAGGTCTTGGCGTTGAAACGTGGATTCTTAGTACACCTATTAAAGAATGTAGAGTTTAGGAAACATCCAGTTTATAGATCCTACATTGCAGACTGTGGATGCAGGTAATGGTGAGACTTCTAAGCCGGAAGGCCAGACATTAGCGGGTGAAAAAACTGGGGATTGATGCCAGGTATGACCAGGATTTTCGTTTTCAGCTGTGTTAAGTTTTAAGAAGTTCAGAGACATCCAATTTACTATTATTGACATGCATTCTCTTAACCTGGTGAACCTGTTCTCCATCTTTTTATCCAATGAGAAGAGGATTTGAGCATCATCAGCATAGTTAATTGGCTGAAGGCCAAAAGAGTGCACAAGATCACCCACAGGATGAATATGAAGATTGAAGAGCTTAGTGCTCAATGAAGACACTGTGGTAATCCTTGTGGAACTGCCCTAAAGTTTGACTGAAAAGGTGACATGAATAATGTTTTACTGTGGTCTGTAAATAGGTATTAACCCATGCCAGATCCCAAACTCAGCCATGTGAGTGATCAAACAGTCAAGAGAAATCGTATTGAAGGCAGAAACGCACACAAGGTTAAAAACACTGAAGACTGAAGTGTATGACTGAAGTGTTAGGTGCATTATGGCATCTCCCTCATCTTACCTAATGTCAACATGTTTCAACCCAATCCCGTTTAACTAAGGACCCAAAAATGAAAAACTGAACTATTCTGCTCTCCTATTCCCAACTTTTGTAAAACTACTTGGGTTGATGTGATTATGTGATGAGTATGCAAATGTAACCAGCCCTTCTTGGTGCTCAGGCTGCTTAAAAAAAACTTTCTAGTAAAACTGAATGATAGAAACATACTGGATTGAACTAAACATGACTTCAGGAAAATTGATGGTATTATTTATTCTATGTATTTACAAAGTGGATTTCCATGAAATCAACAACCTGTCATCATTGTGACCAGAGCTCTTTTAGCAGTTTCCCATACTGACTCACTGCGTAGCCTTGGTATGTGTATGAGGCACGCTGATGTTCCAATTTAAAGGCAGTTGCGCTCTTATAATGCTCAGTGTGCAGCACGATTGCTGAGTGTGACCTCACTCAGTTCATGTGTCTGTGAAGTCACCAAATTTACATGCATGTGACTTCATGGCTATAATGTGCAAGTAAGTTAACTAATGAACTACGTAAGTTGTCTCTCCGCCAACCAGTTGTTCCCTCTCCCTGACAGAATCTCTGTGTTCAAATTTGCGATTTCTTAATAGAGAATGCAAATCCATAGGAATTGCTATTACGAAATTGCAGGTTATACATTCCCTTTTGAGATTCCCAAATAACGATTTCCACGGATTCACTATTTGGTAATTACTATTTTCAAATTTCGTACATATGGACCTATGTTCTCAATCTGTCATTCTATCACATCTTTAATAACTACTATGTCTTGTGGCCTTTAATGTAAACGGGATATTATGTGAGGTTTCTAGGTCTGATCTTCAGTGGAAATTTTATTTTAGGTGATTATTTCGTATATAATTGTAACTATGCTCAACTCACCACCATCCTGGTAAAACAAAGTAACTCGCTGCGTGTTACTATCCGCCTGCTTGTGCCATCAGACTAAAATCGAGTCCAGCATTTTACCATATGTACTACGAATGGCTGAGAATTTGGGACTATATTTATCAGACATGATTCAATCTGACTCAGCTCGATCAGATATGAGACCCAATAAGTAACTACTGAATTAGCAGTTTATCACTGAAAATGAGAACATGTGAATGTTGGTGCTTGTTGCACCAACATCCATGCCTCGATGATTATCAGGAAAAAACTGTGGAAGTGTGGTTTAAGACGCCAAACTGTTCACTGTAAAATTCCCTATTACATGAGTAACCTCATATATTGCTATTAACCGGGCAACTCATAAGAGTCATCCTCTAGCAGTAAAGAGGGTCTTTTTGGATTTAAATGATAGCGCTAAATAGTCAATTACAAGATTGTATAGGGGTGCCTTGGCCTCCTCCTTTGAAATCCTGGACCCCCTTGAAGAGACTGTCATTTATCTTAAAGTCTTCAATCCTGTGCTCTGTCTTTATAGCTCCTGTCCACGTCACGGATTTACAATAAAGGCATGGCACCTTAGCTTTACCTACAGATGGCCTCCTGTTAGTATGGATTTTTTTTCTCTTTTCAAACCAATTATTTTGTAAAATAAAAAAATAAAAATGATCACAACGAATGTAATGCTTTTATTCCTCGTATTCTGTAAATATTGCTTCGAAACTGTACACGCTTTATTCTGTATATAGTTTACACCTTTTAGTAAATAA
Organism: Triturus cristatus; assembly: GCF_964204655.1. Lineage (NCBI taxonomy): Eukaryota > Metazoa > Chordata > Amphibia > Caudata > Salamandridae > Triturus > Triturus cristatus. Next base: position 511,336,178 of record NC_140594.1, read on the forward strand.
TGTTCAGGGACTGCGAGTACGTTTGCAAGTAATTATTTATTCGGAATCTGTAAATATTTCTTCTTCCTTTGCAATTCAGTTCGTTCTGAAAGGAACTATTTATTGGAACTTTACTTTGTTATTGTTTACAAAAACATATTAAACTTTTGTTAATTTAATCAGCTAATTTCCAGTTAACATTATTCATTGTTCCATTTTTAATGGTTGGCGGCTTGATGGAGTGTTATTTATTTATTCATTTATGTATTTTTTTAGGTGTTTGTTTGCTTACCTATATTTTATTAAATAATCTGACAAAATATATGGAAACTTCAAAAAGAAATTCAGAACAGATATTGAGATAGGACTAGATCCGGAAGATAAGTATAATGATAATGGTAGAACACAAACCCATCTTGATGACAAAAAACTGTAACATTTACATTAAACTAAATGCTTAAACCAATTTTAGAGTCATACTCCCATGCCTCTTCACCCAGAGAAAATGCACCACTTGATGGAAATGCTAGGCAAAGGTACAGGTACTCTGGTGCCAGGTGTATCCACAGCTGATCGAACGAGGAACCTTCTTACCATACATGACACAACAGATGACTGCAGCTCCAAGAAGTCAAACAGTTTGTCACAACTTTGAAAGCCCAAGAGCATATACACAACCGTCTAAAAGTCTAGGTGCCTAAGTTGTTTCTACGGAGGCTTAAAACCTCAAGCTGCTCTATGCAGAAACATGCAGCAAGGCCATCAAGGACTCTGTAGCCACTCGCGTCTCTCGTTGGCCTGACCACGGGCTCCTGCCACTTCAGCCATCAGATCGACAGACGTTACCATAGGGCAACCATGGTGACACCAGCTTCTCCCAATGCCAACCTCAGTACTTTGCCAAACCAGGCAAGAGGCAAGCCAACACCACTGTAGCAGCTGTCCCAAAATCAACCTCACAAAACTCTAAAGTTTCCTGAGTACACCTGCGCATGAGTAACTTAACGAGTCCAGGTGTTTGATTTGCATTCTGGGACTTGTATTAGTCCTGGCTTTATGATGGTAAAAGAGACTACAAAACTCAGAATGCAAAGCAATAACTAAGACTGTGTGAGCTACTCACGAATTGGCCTGAGAATCTTCACAGCTATTTCACATTTTACTTAAGAGAAGCAACGAAGACAAAGTCGGACAGGGCAGTAGCCAGCCAGGCAGTGGAGATCTCGGAGCACCTGAATGCCTAATGATTGTTGTAAATGTTAAAATCATCCCTCTTTCTCTGGTCAAATAATGTTTGCAAGTACCCAATTAGAGTTACATGTTTAGTAGTGTTGTATTAAGCTCTTCAACTTCTCTTTGTATTCTAGTTCTTATAGTTTTGTTTTCCTAATTTATAAACGCAGGATTACAACTACCAGTAAGCAAAAACTGAAACAATATATATATATGTTATTCTTTTTGTCTTTACTTGTGTGTTGATCAATGGGATAACAAGACTGATTATGTTTGAGTTTTTCCACTCGTGTATTTATAGTGTGAAAATACAGAGAAATGTATTATTGACAAGGTTAAAATGGAGAATTCCAATTGAATCTTGATTCCACGGATCAAAGTCTCTATGTATCTTCAATAAGACTTTATCAAAAGATGATAATAGATATCATAAGCTATTTTATCTGCAAGTGCATGATTTTAAATGCAAAGATATAGTAGCGTGATAACTAGATTAGTGGACTCCATGGTACGAGATAAATGTAATTATTTCTTAATGCCATTTTAATGTCAAATTACAAAGAGATAATTGATGTTAATGGAATCTATAATAATTTGGAAATTACACGTGATGGTTAATGAGGATTTTAAATAACATATCATCCCCTATGTATAAGCATAGTCTCTCTTCCATATCTTTTGTAAAAAGCTCATGTGACTATAGTACTCTGTTTTAAAAAGCATTCTGTTTTATGCGACTGCCTGTGTGAACAAGGCAGGTGTGCCAAAACGCATCAGAGTGAAGTCTAATAAACCAAAAGACTGAATGGCAAAGCAACTCCAGTGTCGGTGTCCGATTTCGATAAGGAAGTCGGAAGTGGTTGGTGTGTTAAGCCGCTAATTGCTGGGATAGCGGCGGCACCGACGCAACCTCAATTTGGTTCATCTTCGAATTTCTGGCAAAAAGTGGATTGTGTGTTTACTGCAAGACGAAGAAGCCCCCCCGCGCAATTTGAAAAATTTGAACTAACCGCTTAATGGCAATATCGCTGGCTGTAAGTTTCAACGGAAGCCGATCGCAAAGGAATTCGTCACCGGAGGTAACGGTCTTTGATCAAGTGACAGCGGGTAGAGGAGTCCGGGGAAAATAACCCGGTGGGTTTTGCAAAGTAAGTCTACGGTTTATGTTAAGCTAAGAATTTATGTGTCAAGCAGTCGCTCCTGTTTATAAGTGAAAACTGCAATGGATACCTTAATGAAACAGCAAGAGGAGACGGCAGACTCTGTATTCAGCGAGCGGAGTGTGGTAATGGAAGATCCAAAATGTGGAGCGGACTCAGCAACAAAAGAAACAGAAAACGACGTACAAACGCTGCAACGAAAATTGGAAAAACTGAGGCAAAGCGAGATATCAAAATGGTGAGAAGTTAAATCATTAAGTAAATACCTTGATGTAGGGAGGATTCCCCGTGGTTTACGGGTATTGACGACCCCCACATTCGAAAACCTGGAAATGCTCAGTGAATGGGCTGAAAATAACTTATCTTCATCAGAAAACATGATGAAGATATTGTTAAAATATGCGTCAAAAGACCGGGATAAAATCATGGGTGACATTGTGACAATAGAAACAGATCTAAAAAAAGATATGAGTGATGAAGCTATGATCAAGTTTAAAACAGATCTGCACGTTCGTCTCACGAAATATGAGCGAACAATAACTGAGCACAAAGCAACAAAATTCCAGCGTGATCGACTGGATTATATGCGAGGACAGATCTACACGTTTGCTTGCCACTTTGATAACATTTGGAAACAAAGGCTTTTTAAAGCAATCATCGCAAGTGGTAAACAAATAGCCAACAGCGCGACAATAAACAGCTGAGATGACAGTTCCCAAGTAAGTTCAGCGGCGAGCTCAGACATTGATACCGCTTCAGAAGATGGACCCCATAATGCTGCAATTCCAATTAACCCGCCTTCCTTAATAGAAGGGTTTGGTTTTTTACATCTAGACCGGACCCTGAGCACCAGACCAAATCCTCACAGTCAAAGAAAAGAAAATCAAGGAAACGAAAAAACAGACAGGGTGGGAATGGAACTACGGTCAGGGACAAGGAAGAGGGAGTCGTATCAACGCAGGGGCTGGAAGAAACAACAATAACGGTGATTAACCTCACGGATTTGACATTGACGGATGAAGAAACGAAAATCCTATCATTGAGACTCTCATTTTGCAAACGTACTAATTTTAATTATACACAAACGCGTATTGATTTTTTAAAATTCATACGGAAGTTAAAGCCTAAAATTCTTCAGCACCAAAACTATGAACCAAGAAAGAATACCGGTTGAAAGAGAAGAACCAGGGAATCTGGAGGTTGGAGATATGGAGGTATTGTTTGATTGTCAACAATTGATTAGAGAGGGTGAGGGGTTTACTACAGTGGGATCTGTCAGTCAAACTACTGATCTATTCTGCCTAGATGTGTATGATAGCTCTACATCATTATTTAAACCGAAATCGACATTCACACCCAATACACCCAAAGATGCAATTGACATGTTTTCAGACCTTGTTATCAAGGATTTGAAAGAGTTATCAATAACCTCCAGTAAAGAATTTCTAAAAAATTAAAGTAACTTTGAAAAAGAATATCAGGCCGTAATGACTAAAATACAAAACAGACAGGATATAGTGGTGAGACAGGCGGACAAGGGTTGGAACCTTGTCCTCTGGCCTCTTGAAGCTTACAATAGTGAAGCTATGTTACAACTTCGGGACAAGAACTGTTATTTAAAGGTCCCACAAAGTAACCTCTCTGAAATAAAGTATAAATATTGCAAGGATCTTGCAAGGTGGCGAGGACTAAGGTTAATTAATCAAGCGGAGTATTCTTTTTTAAAAGTTGAAACCCCGGTGTTGCCTACCTTGTATTTAATACCAAAGATCCACAAACAGAAACAGAAACCACCAAGGTGGCCCATCATTTCTGCTATAGGCAGTTTATTTGAACCGACTTCTAGATACCTAGATTCTTTTTTGAAGACTTATGTAAAAGCATTACCTGCATATATTCAGGATTCAAAGTATTTCCTGAATCAGATTACAACTTTCACTTGGAAAGAAACATCTTTTAAACATATTAGACGTCGTCAGTCTGTATACTAGTATTTCCCATGATAACGGTTTACGGGCAGTAAGACATTTTTTGAATATGAGACTAATCAATTTATACCAACACACCAATATTCTGGTCGAGATGTGCAGTCTATGTTTGACCAATAATCATTTTATGTTTGGAGGGGACACCTACAAACAGCTGCAAGGTACGGCGATGGGCACCTGCTTCGCCCCCAGCTATGCTAATTTGCATATGGGCTGGTGGGAGGAGGAGCAGGTGCTCGAGACCAAGTATGGCAGAGAATGGAATGATCACATAATAAAGTGGATCAGATTTATTGACGATCTCTTTATACTATGGGACGGGTCAAAAGAGTCAAGTCAGATATTTATAGATAACATCAATGTAAACAATCTTAATTTAAAATTCACAGATCATATTAGTGAGACAAGTGTGACATACTTAGATCTTGAGGTATATATAGGACAGGTGGTAATTCATACCCGCAGATACAGGAAGCCAACTGCTGGCAATGCAATATTGCACGTAGGAAGTTTCCACCCTCCAAGACTAAAAATGAGCATCCCGTATGCAGAAAACCTAAGTATGAAAAGAAACTGTAGTGAGCCAGGTGCTCTATAGGAAGCACAAAAAGCTTTAACAAAAAGGTTTCTGCAAAGAGGGTATAGGCATGACACACTAAAGCAAGCGAAAAGAAAGGTGGACACTATTGAGAGAGGAACATTGTTGAAACCTGATGCAGAAACAATCAGAGAAAAGAAGAAGAATACTGAAAACCAGATTAGGATGATCACTGCATACAATGCCTTACAGGCGAAAGTGAACGATAGCCTGTGTAGGCATTGGTATCTAGTGAAGCAGGATCCAATACTGCAAGGAAAGGTGTCACGGAGACCTATGGTGACATTTAATGAAGCCAAATCTATGAGGAATGACCTGTTCAACACCAATCCAGAGGTTAAGAGAGGAGGAGGAGGAGGAGGTTGGTTGAAAGTAAGCCCTGGCTTCCACAAATGCTATAAGTGCAAGGCATGTAGATTTGGAAAAAAAGTGCAACAGGTTGTATCACTGTGAGAAGGTGGCCTGATACAAGGTGCCCACTAGAACTAGTGGACAGCATATATCAGTCCAAACAACCCCTTATGGTGATTGGTTAAAGAGAACCTTTATTGAAAACTATCCTAGTGGTAGCTATGGAGAGCAGCCTTCAGGCTCAGTCTTGAAGGAATGTAAAGCAGCTTGTTTTACCGGTCTATAATCTCGAATGATCAAATGAAAGGACAACCACACCAAGTATATTTTCAAAATATATGTATTTAAGATAGAACACACCCCTCTAGTCTCTTTATGAGACTGGAGTTCGAAGTACTTAGTTTACAAGTTAGCAATCAACAGTAATAGCACAAATACACGTTTGGGCCCTAGGGGCGTACCAAACCATATACCAATTAGTGGTATAAGTACCACAACTGAACTAGACACAAGGCCTAGAGCCTGTAGAATCGCTGGGACCCCAAGGAACCACCCAACGTAGTGACAGAGGGGACCCACGGGGACTGTGTGCAGTGTGTAAACCCAACGGCGGGTTCCCATTAGCTTCTATGGGCAATGTCGCGGTTGGAAATTTAAAGATTAGGGACACTTAGAATCAAGTCAGGACCAAACCCTTTTGGACTTAAGAAGTTCTAGGGCTAGCACCAACGGAAGCACTGGAGTACTCGAATTACCTCACCCAGGGAAGCCGGGTGCATAGGTGTCTTTTGGTGTCTGGTCGCGTCGTCGGTTACAATGGAAGCTGGCGAAGAACTGCTGCTGCCGTGAAGAGGTGAAGTGTCCATAGAGATCCAAGCCTGGATCTAGGATGGAAGGAACCTGAAAGTAGAGGGGACAGAGTCTGGGTCACTTGCCAGTGACCTAGGGCAGGATGGACCAATGCCCACAGATGTCGGGTGCTTCAGGTGAGTTGATGAGTGTCTTGACTCTTCAGACACGAAGTCCATGAGCCAGATTCGAGCTGTCCCACAAAGTCTGTCGAGTGCTGCGGTGTCGGCGACCAGATTGGACCCAACAAGCCTTGGCAACCGCAAGTCTTGTGAAAAGAGAAGAAGGGCGTCGGTGCAGACCAGCAAGGTCTGAGGGACTCACCCAGTGAGGGTAAGTCAGGGCACATCTGGAACAACCAGGGAAGCCCAAGTAGAAGAGGAGTTGCCTTCATGGGGACCCACAAGCCAACAGGCTAGCGATCGCAAAGGAGCCACGAGCAGTCGCACTGGAACCCGGCCCACGGGTCACTCGTGGAGTGGAGGCCAGAGATCTTCGGTGCAGTCGATGCTCAAGGCTGGGGCTACTCGGAGCCCAAAGCAGAACTTCAAGGATAAACAGGAAGTTGATGTACCAGCAATAGTACGCTGTGCCCAGGGGTCAGGGTTCCTCGTCACCCACGATAGCCAGGGGCCTCAGCTTTGCTGTGGACTCAGGGTATCCCCGGGGAAGTCAGAAAATCCACCTCTGGTGATGCAGAGACTTCGGCGTCCAGCGGGAGCTTCGGAATTGCAGACCGGACAGTTGCTTCTTTGGTGCCTGCCAAGCAGGGGAGTCAGTGGCGTCACTAGGGTTGGTGTCACCCGGTGCGGGTAACTCATGGTATCACCCCCTCAAGACTTACCGCATGGACCTCCTCCGCTCCTAGTCCGCTAGCCTACAAGCCCGAGATTAGATTATATCTACTTGCAAACAGTCACCAGTATACAACAGATCAATTCTGTGTGTATACAGAGCATGTGGAGAGTTATTTGAAAGTAAGAGCGATGTCTGGATGTAAGTGCAAACCCTCAAATTCCAACAGGCCAGGTTTTAACACAAGTACTTACTTCCAGGTCCGATTATCCACTTTTCGACCATCCCGCTCCTGTGTACCTTATCTCACAGCTGACCTTTGGGCCCCAGCCCCATATCAGCCCCATCCAGCTCTACTTTCATTATTCCCGTAAAAAACATTAGCAAAATCACCTTCAAACTTAAAACATTAAATATAGCAGTAAATATAATTAGCACGCACTTTAAAATATGTTCCACAGTTGCCCTAATGACCTGATTGCTAATTAAATAAAAACAGAAAGGCAATGACAGGGCAGGTTTTATCGCTAGTATGTAATTCCGTCTACAGGGAATGTCACATGAGCCAATGAGGATTACAAGATGTAGGAATCACATGGCATCCATACTGGTGGGCAGTAAATTTAAAGAGGGTTTGGGCTGGGGAAGCACAAACTCAGGATTTAAAGCATACCGTAGTGGTTGGGGCTTGGCTTTACTAATAAAAATGTATATCGGCCCAAACTCTTTTTAGCAACATTAAAATAATGAAAGACTGGAGAATTTCTAACTTTATAGTAACACAAAAAAAGTGAAGTTCTAACTATACCATTCATGTTTGTCTGCAGGTCTTTGATGACAGTTCATAGCCACTGTCCTATGTTAGGATTGTAACTTTTGAACTGCAAGTAACACAAGAATCTCTGTGACAAAGGCAGTAACCCACTGTGCTATCCAAATAAAATACAGTTTATCTGCATTTCAAAACTACCAACAGGCAAAGGACTGCTCTCCAGCAGGATCATTAATCACCAGCTCTCTGGACATGTTTTATTGTTGCCTTGCATCCATGGCCATGATAATGATGTGCCTTGCTGGGCCTGTGCAGATTTTTAAAATAAAAACAAACAGTAATGAGGTCCCTAATTATCCCCTTCCATTCATCGTTAAGACTTTCATGTATACATCCATCTATCCATCGTTTCATACTTTCATGAATCCTTTCACCATTCCATCCATCCACCCTTTCATTATTAGTTTTCCATCCATCCATCCTTTCGCTCACACTTCCAAACATTCATACATCCTATTACCCATCCATTCGTCAATCCATTCGTCTTCATCCATCCACCAATTCACCCTCCTTTTATCAGTCCAGCAGTCCATCCTTCCACACCTCCATCCAGGCGGCCATCCATCCAGACTTCTATCGTTCCAGCCACTTTCTTTCTCACACTCATGCAAATATTGTTTTGTCCTTACATCCATCAGCCTATTTGCCCATGCATTCATCCTTTTATCCTTTTTACCCTTCCTTCTCGTCACGGTTCCTTCCTTATTTTCATATGCCCTTCATTTCCCTCTTCCTCCCACCCATCTCCCTCTATCTTGCTTTCTTTCCCTTTCATTTCCTCTTCATTTCTTTGTTGTAATTCGTTTTCCTTGCTTGACCTCTGTTATCGGTGTCCCGTGTGTTTTTAGTGCTTTTGTCGGCGGGGGGAGGGCACCCGGGCATTAGAGAAGAGGAAGCGCGTGCGCACTGCAGAATTTGAGTGCGCCACAGCACCACTACCAAGAAATAGGATGTGATAAATGCAAAGTGTGTATAGGAACAACACGATAGAGTGTAGTCTCGGATTCTGCTTAGTTAGCAACAGAAGTCACATGCTCTGACTTCTGCCTGTCCTAGAGATAGGCCACTTTGCCCAGAAATCAGACATGGGGATGGGTGGGAGGGGGGGGGGATAAAACACAACAGGGTTCAAAGTCCATCTCTGCCACTTGGGAAGGGCTTAGTCCAAGTAGGTTGAATTTGTCAATACAGGTAAAACACGCATTTGCAATGCAATAGGTCTCGCATTTGCGAGAGCTTGAGCTATTACCACTGTAAATGACAATGCCTTTTATTTATGTGTTTTAAAAACCTGCAAGCGGTGCGTAAATACGCAGTTTGTACTTCTAGTTCTTGCTCACCAGAAGCAAGGCTGGCAGTAACTGCACCTGTTACTGTCAGCCGCTTCTGGTGAGCAAGGAGTAGAAGTGCAAACTGCGTGCTTACGCACCGCTTGCAGGTTTTTAAAACAAGAGTAATTCCAACTAAGAGTCTCTTTTTGTACAATGCTAAGACTATCTGCCAACGAAAGATCAAAACATTACCCACAATTAATCCCACATAACACCAATATAAAGTACCACATTCAATAATATGCATAACACCATTCAAGCTTAGTGCCAATTACTGTATGTCAAAGGGGCTATCCAGTGCAACTTTCAGAAGCAGCATTATATCAGATGAGCGTCACGATATGCTAAGCACAGATTTTCAGCTTATTTATTTAAACCACGCCCTTAATTGCATCGACCACGTCCCTTGTAGAGACCCCCCCAAGTTTTTTTCATTATACTTAAAGCCCTGGTTAGAATACTTGTAAAGTATGTGATAGCATATGTTTCAGTCCTGCAAAAGCACATGCTATTTGAGTAGTTTAAAGACCATCAACAAGTGCAATTGGGTGTGGTGACACCAGGGCTTTTCCAATGGGCCTGAAATCCACTTGCTGTGGCTGCAACAAATGAATAAAAAAAGACAACACTCCTCTATCCATATTGAGGGAAAAAAGTTACGAAAAAACAATTGGATGAAACGTCTTGAAATATTTTGAAATAACCTCTGACACTGCATAGAATAGAGCGATCCAGGCAAGTCACACAAACGGAATACTTAGTTTAGTACAGAGGATTGAATACATAAAAGCAAAATTAGGCACAAATGCTACGACTGACAGGCTGAACTGGCATATCCCACCAAGAGACGGAGACCGGTTCTATTTACCCATGCCTTACAGTGCTTGAACCTACAGCGCAGAAACACATGGAATCGCCCACCGCCCTGCACTGAATAGGCAATACTAGGCCACTCACCTGCTGAGTTGGTGGTGGCAGAAACGGGGGGGGGACTACCTCGGTCGGCGGCCCGCGGCCGTTAGCCTTAAAAACCAGACTACGCTCCGCTCCTCCTTGCAGTTGGAAGGAATAAAATTAAATTATAGTGGCGCTGTGGCAGTGTGGCGACCTGAGACCTCCTCACCTCCGCTCCTCGTCCCTCGTCGTGATGCCAAGTCACGCGCACTTGGGGCCCAATGCTGCGGGATTCGGATTCCTCCAACGCCGCCCGACTGCACCCCTCTAGTGACGACGTGACGTCACTCCCGAGGCGTGCAGATGCGGCGGCGGAGGAGGAGACTGCGCGCTGCGCACAGGCACCTCCTGCTGAAGGTTAGGTTGCGCGCGTCGTTGCGTTTCGGTTCTGGACTGCTGGTTGGTTTCAATAAAATTTTGCATGGACGGTTGCAGTGCAGTGCACCACACCACACCGACCGGACCGGCCCTTTGGTGTCACCCCCCGTGAGGGTGTCACCCGGTGCGGTCCGCACCCCCCTAGTGACGCCACTGAGGGGAGTCACTCCTTGACTCCAAGGAAGATTTCTGCAGTATTCTAGTCAGGATAGAACATCGAAGGTCCAGGATATATGTTGCAGAGTTTCATCCAGGGTAATCTAAAGTCGCAAGGACTGGGTTCCCATACTTATACAAAGTTTGGGGGTTGGCCATACTCTTTCCAAACCCTCCCATAAGTGGGTCCCTAGAGTGGTGGTTACACCCATTTCCTTTGTCCAGTTTCACACCAGAGCAGGGGCAGGTAGCCCCTGCAACCGGTTTGAACTGGACTATGCACAGGGACACCAAGTGTGCCCCCAGTGCAGGACTTCAAAGCACCAGAGAGGGCTCCCGCCCAGCCCCCATACACATCTGCCTGTCTGGGGAGGTGGTTACACCTCCCTGGGACAGGAAACCTATTGTCCAGGCCTCCCCTGCCAGAGTTTCGGTCAGCAGCAGGAGGCCAGACCCGTGTCTGTGGCAGAGGCATCCATTTTGTGATGCCAGGGCTGTAGAAAGTCCTACCCGGTTAGACCAGTATGAACATGTCTCTCCCTCTAGAAGGGTGGAATGCTACCCCCACCACCCCAGAACTGGTGGCGGGGGTAGTATTCCAAAGCGTTTGACACCAAACACGACATGTTTCGGTGCAGCCATCCCAAAGTTAGCATTTACCGCGAAGTTATAATGCACTTAAGAGTATATGGTCAGGCTGCACCACAAACAGCATCAGAGGAGGTACTCCGAATGCTTCAGAGGGGCTCTGCTCATGCAAGGCCACCCTCTCACATTAAAACCAAGCACTCTGCCTTCAGGATTGATAAGGCCTGCCATAGGAGTGACTTATAGGTTTTATATGTGTGTGCTATGGTAGTGATATAGGTAGCCTATACCACTGTAAGGGGTGCAAGCACACCCTTACCCAGGCAGCAGTAGCAGACCTGTGGTGCCATTTTGGAGTGCTACCCAGGGGTGGCATGATACATGCTTCGGCCTCTGAGGTACCTATGTCCTAGGTACATAGTATACCATATACTAGGGGCTTATAAGGCACTCCAGAATCCAATTAGATATGTACCTAATGTACATGGAAACCATTTTAGAGAGGAAGCAGCTACGCTGTAGTCCTGATTAGCAGGGCCACAGCCAGACTAAGATCGAAAAACAGTGAAACACCAGCAAAAAGTGGGGGTACCCATGTGAAGCAGATCCTACTCTCCTACAATCACCATTACTAAGCAGTCCTTGGAAGATAAGAAGTCCACTTGATTGCAAAAGTGAATTTGTTGTTTACATACTAGGATGTTCATGTCCCAAAATGTATATTGGAAGTACTATCCATATGGTTCATGTCCGTATTCTACAACACCTCAGGGCAATAAAGAACAATGACAAAAGTTATGTGGTGGCACGCCATATCAATGAAGTGCACAAAGTAAATACCAATGAACTAGTCTACTTCGCTATTGACCAAGTACAAAAATCCACAAGAGGCGGTGACCGAGAGAGAAAATTACGTCAACTTAAGTCAAAATACATACTCTTGTTCAATGCCAAGAATCCTTATGGATTAAAAGCTGAGGAAGATCTGCATGTACATTTGATGTAAATAGGTATTGCATTGCAGTAAGATTTTAAATTTTGATTTTAAGTAACAGAGGAAGGAAGATGACTCAATGCTATGTAGAAACATAAATAGTATTTAAGCAATTTTGGAGTCCTAATCATGAAGGCTTGTAAGTCTTTAGAATTAATAGCCAATAACAAAACCTTTCACAAAAGTATAAGGCTATTACAACAACAACAGAACAATTTATTGATATGTACTGTAAAGCATTTTGCACTTCTTGCGATATATTGCACATCAAGTGAAATAGTACTGTGAAGCACTTGCACTTTACTCATTGGATTGCGATATTTGCACGTAAATTGAACAGCATAGCACTTTTTGCACACATAAGACTAGGTTGGTCTATTTGGATGGCTATAGAGTTTATTAAACTGTGAAATAATTTTATGAACTTTTTTATAAAAACTTTTTTTGTTAATATGTTCCTAAAAGCAATGTATTTGGTTTATTGGCAGAAACAAAGATGAATTGGAAAGGTGGTTGCTCCATGATAATGCTGAAATCATGTGACGAAATTGGACTCCAAATTTGGGCACTAGCCTGTTATTCTTGTTGTGTTTACTTGTGTGTTGATCAATGGGATAACAAGGCTGATTATGTTTGAGTTTTTACACTTGTGTATTTATATTGTAAAAATACAGAGAAATGTATTATTGACAAGGTTAAAATGGAGAATTCCAATAGAGACTTTGATCTGTGGAATCAAGATTCAATGTATCTCCAATGAGACTTTATCAAAGGATGATAATAGATATCATAAGCCATTTTATCTGCAAGTGCATGATTTTAATTGCAAAGATATAGTAGCGTGATAACTAGATTAGTGGACTCCATGGTACGAGATAAATGTAATTATTTCTTAATGCCATTTTAAGGTCAAATTACAAAGAGATAATTGATGTTAATGGAATCTGTAATATTTTGGTAAATACACATGATGGTTAATGATGGTTTTAAAGAACATATTATCCCCTATAAGCATAGTCTCTCTTCCATATCGATTGTAAAAAGATCATGTGACTATAGTACTCTGTTTTAAAAAGCATTCTGTTTTATGCGACTGCCTGTGTGAACAAGGCAGGTGTGCCAAAACGCGTCAGAGTGAAGTCTAATAAACCAAAAGACTGAATGGCAAAGCAACTCTAGTGTCGGTGTCCGATTTCAATAAGGAAATCGGAAGTGGTTGGTGTATGTGTGTATATATATATATACATATAATGAAGTAATGAACAATAATGTGGTAGCTTGGTATCGATTTATCGATGATTTATTCATTGTCTGGCGGGGTGACACTGATTTGGCCAATAAATTCATTGGAGACATCAGCAGCAATGATTACAATTTAAGCTTTACTGCTACAATGAGTCAGTCGTCAGTAACGTTCCTAGACACTGAAGTATATATCTTCAAAGGGAAATTGGAAACCAGACTTTACCGCAAGAAAACAGCAGGTAACACGTTATTGCATGCTAAGAGCTCACATCCGGCCCATCTGATAGCTAGCATCCCCTACGGGGAAATGCTACGCATCAGAAGGGTTTGCAGTAATCCAGCGGATTTAACCATGGCTCAACTTTCCAGTAGCTTGAGATTCCAAGAGCGAGGTTACTCTAAAAAAATCATTGATAGTGCCATCAGCAAATCTATGCAGCATACTAGGGAGAAACTATTGAGCTCCTATGCAATCAATCAAAGTACCCTAATTGCAAGCTCAACTCTCATTCCTGATGATGAAAAACATAATACATTCAGGGTTATCACAGGATATAGTAAGCAGCATAGAGACATATACAAAATTATCAATCGTAATTGGCCCATAGTACTCAATGACCCAGTCATTGGTGCTTCACTACCTACACGGGCATCACTTACTTTTAGTAGAGCTCCCTCAATGAGCGACTCACTGGTTGACACGAATCCTGAAATCATTGAGAAAACATCATGGCTACAGTCCAATTCAGGGTTTTACAAATGCAAAACATGTAAATCTTGTCTCCAAGGTGTAAACACTAAAAATTATCAGGATGGATTCAGTAGCAAGGATCACCTGATCACTAAACTGCTTACATGTAAAACAGAATTCGCAGTTTATATCCTGACTTGCCCTTGTCCATTAAGGTATGTGCGAAGCACCAAATTACTGGTGCACAAACGCATCCTCCAACATCTGAGGGCAATCAATAATCAAGATAACACATACCCAGTGGCAAGACACTTCAGGGAGTCCCATAACTGTGATAGTCGCCAACTCAGTTTTTATGTCATTGATGCAATAAATGCGAGCAGACGAGGTGGCAATAGGGAGGCAAAATTGCGTAAATTAGAAACCCAATACATATTACGCCTTGACACCAAACATCCGAAGGGGCTTAATACAACCGAGGACCTTTACACCTGCTTACCTTGATTATGTGATGTGATGGTTTATGATGATTCTTTTATTATTCTAATCTATTGAAGATTTTATTTCATTGCTAGCAGTGAGCCGATATCTCCTCTATGTTTTCCATGGTGCTTAAGGCTCTACCCTATGATTAGTTTATCAATGAGACTTTATTAAGAAATATGATCCTGATTAACCTTGTGCGTATAGCTCTAAGTGTAGTGGTTTTTTATCCAACAATTTATAGTTACACATATACGTTGGATGAGGCATACCATTTTTAGTCACTTTTTTTACTCTTTCACCACTTATGCACACATAACTTTATTTATATCTATTTATGAAACCATTTTAGCCCTGATACACATTATGTGAGACCTTCTGATACATGTGTTTTATATACGAATGCTTCTATATACACAGGTTTCTTCCCTTTTATTGTAGAGACAAACAATTATTTAAATCTACCTACTGGATAGCCCCAACACACACATAATTGGATGTCCACATCTCAGACAATCGATACATTTGGCATTTATGTCATTAATATGATCTTTTAACATATTTATTTGTTTGCATTGTCTGGTTTCAGTTGGGACTATAGGCATATACCAAACAGGCATTTAAGCCATGATTCTAGAATATGCCTTCACCAATATGAGTGATGTTTAATCATAGAATTTTAATGGAATGTATGTTTTTATTTTAAAATCTTATTTATCTGTTTATTGTCTTAATATATATTATCATGTATTATTGCGACAATTTGCACATTCTAATATTCTGTTCTCTATTTATTATTGGGATCAAGCCATTTGCGTTATGTTGCACAACATTATATAAAAGAAGCAGTGTTTTCTTTATATTCATGAAAACATAAGTCACATGGTATCGAATTGTGCACTTTGAACTTTGATAACGGGCTATTTATTGGTCTTTGTAATGTACTGACGTTGTCATGTGATCAAGGCTCCACGGAGCCGAAACGTTATGACGACAGCCTCACAAACTAATTAAATCAAGCACTTTACCAAAGGTCCGTGTCAGCGAGTGTTTTTTGGAGTTTTGGATGTCTACTACGTCTTCCATGCACCAGCGATTTCCGGATATATATATATATATATATATATATATCTATATATTCACAGAAAAAACCATAGGTTTCAGGCACGTTATAGTTAGGAATTAGCATTTAAAAAACCTCAGAAATTCATTGAAAAAACCATAGGTTTCAGGGGTGTTATAGTTAGCTGGACTTTTCACTTGTACAAAACCATTGAAATTCCCCCGTTATAGTTAGTTCAGCTAACTATAACTCGCGCGCCCGCAATGCACTGCTGATGACGTCACATATTACATCACTCATGACATGGTCAGTGACATCACTCATGACATCACTGATGACATCTCAAATGACATCACTGATGACATCACTGATGACATCATCCAGTGAATGTCTGTTTTTCTGAAAATTAAATATGTTTTATATATGTATATCTCAAGGTCGATGGAAGAATAAATGGGTATATAAGTGTCTAAATGGATGATTTGTTTTTGAAAAATTGATTGTGTAACTGACTGATTAAGTGTATCATAGTGAATTCATGGCTTAGTGAGGAATGTTTAAATATGTAAATATCTGTATCAGTCTCTCACTTTGTGTATAAGTGGCTGCATGGGTTGGTGAGTAGCTACATGGGTGTCTATATAGGTTATTAGTTGGTTTTTTGAGTATCAGTCTGAGTGTCTGCATGGTTCGGTGGGGGGTATTACGTAGTGCATAGGTGCATGAATGAGTGACTCACTGTATGTGTTGAAAACAGCATGTGTGCAGGACTGTATGGGTGGATGAGTGTGTGTATGGGTGTGTTAGTGAGTGAATGACTGTCTCAATAGTGTCTTTATGAGTAACTACATATGTTTTAAACTAGTATATGTGACTATTGGTGTATATAAGTGAGTATATGTGAGAGTGAGAGATTGAAAGAGTTCCTGTATGAATAAGTATGTGTTTCTATAAGTGATTGTTTAAAAGACTAAGTATGTGTAAGTTTCCGTAGAAGTAAGTGTGGTGGTTTGTGTATAACTGTATATGCAAATACATGTATGTTTGATTCTTTATTAGCATGAGTGACTATGTGTGAGAGTAACTCTATGGATGAGTGGCATTGTGTAACAGGATGTATAGGTGTATGAGTACATATGATGAGTGAGTACATGTATGAGTGACTGTATAGGACTGTTGGTGAATGAGTGGATGTGTATGTGGATCTTAGAATTACTGAAGAGGTTGTTGTAACTGGTATTGGTATGTCCATTGTTTTGAAAATTTTAGTCTCTATTTTTGAATGTGTGTATCAAAGGTTATATTAGGGTGAGAGGAGGTCTGCCACTCTATCACAAGGATGATGTCATCAGTGATGTCATGAGTGATGTCACTGACCATGTCATGAGTGATGTAATATGTGACGTCATCAGCAGTGCATTGCGGGCGCGCGAGTTATAGTTAGCTGAACTAACTATAACGGGGGAATTTCAATGGTTTTGTACAAGTGAAAAGTCCAGCTAACTATAACACCCCTGAAACCTATGTTTTTTTCAGTGAATTTCTGAGGTTTTTTAAATACTAATTCCTAACTATAACGTGCCTGAAACCTATGTTTTTTTCTGTGAATTTCAAAGGTTTTTTAAATGCTAATTTCTAACTTTGCCTACAGAGATAGGACATGAGAAGAAAGAAGAAAAAATGCACAGAAAGAAAAAAAAGAAGTGCAGAAAGAAGCAACAGAAGTCCTCAAAGACGTAGAAAAGTGCAGGAAGAAGGATAACGTGCAGAAAGAACAAAAAGAAGAGCAGAAAGAATCCTTGTTGCAAAATCATCCTGTACCCTCAACTTTTTCAGCCGGATACTGGTGGTAACTGAGTCTGACTAACCAGTCCTAGAGCCAGTGCTATGTTAAAAGACACTTAGAATGCAGTGAAAACACCTACATACACTAGGGAACATTAGCATGACCTCCTCTGTAAGCCCCTAGTATATAATAGGGCAGGGGGATTAAAATTACCTCTTAAAACAGGCCACAGGGCGTTTTTGCACACGTTAACTCAGGCCCCGTCCCCTCCCTTCACCACTGTGTAAACACGCCCTGTGTCCATTTTTAGTTGGGAGATTAAGTTCATTTGAATCCTGAGGGTCCCTAGGGTCCAACTAGCCCACTAGGTACCTCCAGTAAGTGCCACAGAGCTGCGTTGCAGAGAGGTGTAAAAAGTGGCACAGCCTGGACCACCTCTCTGCAATGCAGCTCAGTGGCGCTTACTGGAAGCACTTGGTGGGCTAGTTAGCCCCCAGGGGCCCTCAGTATTGAAGGGAAATTATATCCCCAATTTAAAACGTGCCATAGTGCGTGTTTGCACACGTCACCTCAGGCCCTGTCCCCTCCCTTCACCACTGTGTAAACGCGCCCTGTGGCTGTTCTAAGTTGAGAGATTAAGTCCCCTTGAATCTTAAGGGTCCCTAGGGTCAAACTAGACCACTAGGTACCTCCAGTAAGCGCCACAGAGCTGCGTTGCAGAGAGGTGTAAAAAGGGGCTTGGCCTCAGAACACCTATCTGCAGCGCAGCTCCCTGGCACATACTGGAGATGCCTGTTGGGCTAGTTGGCCCTCAGGGACCCTCAGTATTGAAGAGGAATTAATTCCCCAACTTACAACTCGCCAGGGGGCGCGTTTGCAGAGTGCTGCAAGGAGGGGGCGTGGCCTCCGGCACGATGCCAGTCTTTTATTTATTTAAATTTTTTAAGAAGGGGGGCGTGTGGTTCCCCTTCTTATTCTAATTTATTGGCCCTGATGACCCCATCCCCCAGAGCCTGTCTCCTAATTATATTTTTTTTACCCCAATCCCCAGGGCCGGCCACTGTTTTTTATTATTTTTAAAATATATATATTTATAGACACACCTAGGACATGCTGGACAAACCGTACGTACCTATCACCATGACGATTTGCGTGATATTCATTAAAAGGCGACTATGCATACAATGAATCCACGTGGAATGTATTTACACCACTAGTGAAGCTCTGACATGTCTGATGCCCTACCGTGCCTAATCCCGGTAGACACCCTTGTCGTTTATTTATACAAACATGGGTAGCTATTGACGGGCACATTTAATACACATGCACACCAAGCCATTCAAAGGGGATTCGACAAAAATTCAACCAAAACTATGCAAGAAACCCCCCTCACGGTTAATAAAACACACATCCACTGCTGGATGTGTAATACTTTTTATTTTACCCTCTGGAAAGGGGACGAACATCACTTGAGAGTCACAGCGCGCTCCTGGCAGAGCCCAATGCTGTGTTACACCCACCATTGCCTGCCGAGTGCCACACACCTCTGTGTTGTATTCCACCAGCTAGTGCATATGCTATGACACTCTCTAGCCCATGTGCACTGTAACACCACCCCGTGAATATGTCATGCCACACTTGTCTTCGCACGGGTTATATTGCCCCATCTAACGTGCCTTCCTCGATGCCTATGTTATAACGCACAGTGCTATGCCATACATATTACAATCTGGGATCCATATCTTTGTCACAGTGCATATGCAACGTTACACTCCCCAGCACATATTTTATATTACAACTTTAGAGACTAGTTAGGTTACACAACACTGCCCTGTGCATATTACACTCCAAGGCGCATATCGCATAGCACGCGCTAGTGCCTCGCGCTCTCCAATGAATCTGTCATTCTGCACAATGTATTACATATTATATTTCACGCCCGGTTCATCTTATATCACACTTTTTGGTGCATAGTTTATACCATACACTATATCTAGTTTTCATTTTCAATCGTGCTCTCAGGACTATGTTCTATATAACACTGTGTTCACCTGCCCTTTTCACGGGCATTACATTTTGCGATAGGGGGTGGAGGGTCAGGGGGTGTTTCTGCCAAGTGAGTCCAGAGTCACAGTCACAAACGTCCTCTTCTTCCTGAATAAAAGTTAGATTATGCTGCATACTATGTTCATATTTTAAGTAGTTCGCACAGACACACGTTTTAAAAACAATAAAGTTCCTAATACCCGCCTTCTCTGAACAGTTAGCTTCTGCCCCATCCCCCTCCTCCCTATCCTCTGTTGTGTGAATCCATGGACTAGCCTCCTCCCTCCTGCCATGCATGGTCTGATGTGCTGCCACTGCCCTCAATTTAGTATGATGTACCAGTCCACTCCTCCTGCCCTCCATTGCCCAATTATATGCCCCATCATTGACCTCCTGCTTAAACTCTGTGCTTAGCTTGCTGCCCCTATTCTCCTTCCCCCTGCCCTCCGATGTCTTTGTGCATGCCCCTGCTCCATCCTTTTTGCCCACCATGTTCCATGGACCTGCCACTCCTATCTACTCTGAGTGTTCTGTTGAGATGCCACTCCCCTCCCACCTGCCTAGCATTGTCAGATGACTGTAAGCTGTCCCGGCCACCTCCACCCTGCCCTGACCCTCCCTTCTATCCTCCATCGTCCTTTGTGCATGCCCCTGCACCCTCCTTCTTGCCCATCATAGCCATTGTGCTGCCACTAACCCTCCCACTTGCCATGCATGGTCTTCTGTGCTGCCATGGCCCCTCCCACCTTCCCTGTGTGGTCAGTTAGCTGCCCCTGACCCCCTCCCACCTTCCCTCCATGGTCTGTGTGTATGCCATAACAGTCTCACTTTTGCTCTTCATGGTGTGTCTTGCTTCTAGTGCCCATCCTGCCTGACCTCCATGGCTATCTTGCTGCTCCTGCCCTGCCCCCTTGTCCCCAGCCCTCTGTTTACATGTGCAGACCCCTACTCCCTCCCTCCTGGCTTGTCTGTTCCATTGTAATGCCCCTGATCCGTCCCTCCTGCCCTTTATGGTCTAATATGCTGCAGCTTTCTCTCCTGTCTGTCCATTATGGTCAGCTAGCTACCATTGCCTCTTGCCCCTCTGTTCTCTGTTGTCCATGTGCATGGTCCTGTCCCCTCCCTCTTGCTTTCTATGGATTGTTGTGCGGCACTCCCGTCCCGCATGCCCTGTGTGGTGTATTGTGCTGCTGCAAACCTTGATGCCTGTCCTGCAGGGTCAGTTTGGTGCACCTCTCCATGTCCCTCCTGTCCTCTGTTATCTAAGTCCATGTCCCTACCCCATTTCCTTCCATGATCCAATGTACCATACTTGCGAACATTTTGAACTTGGTAAGAGGGAGATTTTGAAAAAAAACTGGGGTATTGATTTTCCCCTTTGAGTTACATTGAAAAAGAGGAGATTGTAGACAGGAGACATATTAAATAAAGCCCATTTAAGCTTAAAAACATTGGACGTTTCCTGGCTGAATCGGGTCTGTTGGCATGTATGGTTGTACTACCATTGCCTCTTCCTTCTGCCCACAATGGTCTATTACATTGCCACAGCCTCTCTTGCAAGTCCTGTATTGTTGGTTTGTTGCCCCTGCCCCCCTTTCCACTGCCCTCCATAGTCTGTTGTGCTGCCACGGCCCTTCCTGCCTGCTCAGTGTGGTTAAATTGTTGCCTTTGCACCCTCCTACCTGCCTTCAATTTTCAGAGTCCGTGCCCCTGGCCTCTGCCTCTCAACAGTATCCTAATGAACAACTAGATTGCTAACATTCTATATTTATTACAAAAGTGTGGAACGCCTGACGTCATCTTGATGTAATCAGAACTGTAATACCTAGAGCATTTCCTTTAGAAATTACATATATGAGAGGGTCTTATTGGCATCAAAATTATGGTTAGTGCTCTAAAAGACTAAAATAAGGACATATTTTCTGAGTTTTCAAATAGCGACAAAGCACTTTTAAATTATTTGTTATCTTTGTTTTTTTATCCAGTTGACCACTTGATTAAATGTTGCACTTAGGGGAGAGGATGTGGTGTTACTTCCAGAACTGCAGACTTTGCAACTGGGGAACCAGGTTGGAGATTCTGCTTCAGCTCGACATTCTGTGATTCTGGTCAAATCACTTAGACTCCCCATGTCTACAACCAAAATGAATTTGTTCTTGTGTGATGTAACCAATGCTCATGTAAAGCACTCCAATACCTGACAAGTCTGCACTATATAACACTGCAAAAACACAAAATAATAAGTGTTTTGCACACTTCTGTCATTGGGCTATATTTGGGCTACATCTGGGTGATTTGGGGCTACATTTGGGCTCTTTTGTCTCCGGTGGCCATCTTGAGAGATTTATTTGTTATGAAGTTTCCTAATTTCCTCATGTACTGCAGTCTCCTCAGTAGGAAATGCTTTCAGTTTTTTACTTTGATTCCATCATGAAGTTATTCAGATATGTCACACATTTGCCATAAATTCTGAAAGTTAGCACTCTAGTTGCTCATTAGATCACTGTAGTAAAACTACTGTTCACCATGGAAGTCTGCTCTTGGTATTAAAAGTGCATGTTTCAGTCTGCATGTCAGAATTCTTTTATGAAATAGAAGAGGATTTGAGAAGTCACTCAAAATGTGCCCTCATTTTCTTTCTTCAGCATTAATCATAATTTCTATGGCAAAATGAACCCCCTCATTGTGTTCCTTTTTAAATTAAATGTTTTAAGTGTTACCAGTTTATTCCAATCAAGATGGCTTCAGGTGTGCCATACTTTTGTCATAATGAAGACAGTAAGCGCTCTAGTTGTTTTTAAGAACACTCTGGGACATTCTGTCATTGGGCTATACTTGGGCTACATCTGGGTGATATTTGGGCTACATTTGGGCTCTTTTGTCTCTGGTGGCCATCTTGGGAGACTTATTTGTTATGAAGTTTCCTAATTTCCTCATTTACTGCAGTCTCCTCAGTAGGAAATACTTTCAGTTTTTTACTTTGATTCCATCAAGAAGGCATTCAGATGTGTCACACATTTGCCATAAATTCAGAATGTTAGCACTCTTTTTGCTCATTAGATCACTGTAGTAAAGCTACCTCTCACCAGGGAAAACTGCTGCTGGTATTCAAAGTGCATGTTTCAGTCTGCATGTCAGAATTTTTTAATGAAATAGAAGAGGATTTGAGAAGTCACTCAAAATGTGCCCTAATTTTTCTTTCTGCAGCACTAATCATACTTTTTATGGAAAAATGAACCCCCTCATTTTGTTCCTTTTTAAATTAAATGTTTTAAGAGTTACAACTTTAATCCAAGCAAGATGGCTTCAGGTGTGTCATACGTTTATCATAAGTAGGACTGTTAGCGCTCTAGTTGTTCTTTGGAACACTCTGGGAAGCTGCAGTAGAACACAAAGGAATCAACTGACAGTCTCTGCCCTTGTTGGATGTACATGTTTTACTGAGAATGTCAGACTTCATTCTCACATGACTGAGAAAGATAATGTGAATTTATAGAAAATAAGCTCTCAGTTTAGCTTATAGATCACCTTCCAAACCTCTGAGAGAAAAATATTTTCTCATGCTTTTCCCACAATCATGATATCCCAGCAGAAGGCTTTTTCACATGGTGAAATCCCCTTAGAACATACCACAATTCCTAAAATGAGTATGGTACCATCAAAAAATGATTTATAATGTAACTAAAGTCTTAAAACCTTCTATTAACTGCAATGCTTTTTAATGAGGTGCTATCATGTATATTGGTCCCAAGATGGCTGCCAACACTTCTTGGATGAAGTGCTGACAGCCAATCAGATCTCAGGATAAGATGTGTGGTTAGGCTCCGCCCACATATATATGATTTTACTTTTGATTTTCTCAGGAACTACTGAACAGATTGCAAAAGGCACTTCCCTGAGCTGAGGACTACCTCTCTGCCAAATTTCAAGTAATTCTGTTCAGCCGTTCGGGCTGTACCTTGGACTAAAGGTCCCTATGGAAAATTGCATGGGGAAAACACGTTTTGGGACCCCCCTTTTTTCTCAGCCCCCGTTTGACGAATCCCCCCAAAACTTTCAGGGTAGGAGCGGA
Organism: Triturus cristatus; assembly: GCF_964204655.1. Lineage (NCBI taxonomy): Eukaryota > Metazoa > Chordata > Amphibia > Caudata > Salamandridae > Triturus > Triturus cristatus. Next base: position 511,359,750 of record NC_140594.1, read on the forward strand.
GCGCCCCACCTATTTTGAAAATTTCGCGAGGATTCGTCAACCGGCACCAAAGTTATTCCAAATAGAATGTTGCGGATTTCCTATGGAAACACGGTCCTAACTATATCTATCTACTGGCGACCGCCAGTAGATAATACATATAGAGAGAGAGAGAGAGAGAGAGTGCGCGAGAGAGAGGGGCGAGAGGGAAAAAGAGAGAGTGCAAAACATGTGTCAGGGGTTGCTTTTATTCACTTCCGGTTGGCTTGGTTAGTATTTTCCCAATTCAAAGCTATAATACGGTGCCTGAAGTGGGAAAAGGCTTTTATCATTTTACAGCTCGGTGTGGACAGCACTGCGCTAGTCCTATGCTTAAAGACTTTGCTGTAGAAATGGCAAAAGACTTTGTCCCTTTCTATCTCGGTGTGGATGGCACTGTGCTCATCCTATGCTTAAAAACTTTGATAGAAAAGCAGATATTTGAGGTGAGCAGATCTAGAGTGTTTCTGGTGTTGAGAGTGCTCTATGCAGGAGCTCCTCTCCACCTAAACATGAGAACTACCCAGAGCTTTCTGCTGCTTCTTTTTCGTATATGCTTAAAATAAAGTCAATGCAGTTACGGGTTTGCACTTTGTACAGCTTTATACAGCGAGTTGTAGGCTAGAGCTAGGACGAACAGAGGGCAAGAAAGGTGTGTGGGGGTGATTCCCGCTTAGGGCACGGTAATAGCAAAATCCTCATCGAGTTGCAGAGGTCTTTGCTTATTTTACAAAAAAGGTGAGTTGTCACTAATAGTCCGCACAGCACTCCCATTCTGAACACTGTTCAAGCTCCCCTGCATTAAAGGGCTGTTTTTGCTTCCAAATAGTACAACCGCTCGGCTAACGCAAAGCTCCTTAACCCCTTCCCTGCTCATGACGGAACCGTTCCGTCATGAGCCACGGTTGCCGTGTGCTCATGACGGAACGGTTCCGTCATGACAATCCTGTTGGCGGCCGCTCCGCCTGCGCGGCGCTGTTTCCCCGCCTGTGCGGGGCGACAACGCAAATGGGCGGAGTCATGACGGAACCGTTCCGTCATGAGCACAGCTCAACTGTGGCTCATGACGGAGCGGCTCCGTCATGAGCACAGGCCCGCCGCGCTGCCCCCCTGCCCCCTCCAGCGCTGCAGCGGAATGTCCGCAGCAGCGAAGGGGTTAATCCCCCCCCCCCCCCACCCATGCGCTGTTTCTTATTGGGCCCCAAAGTCGTGACTTAGCATCAAGCGTCCTTGAATTTTACCTGTCGCTTGCTTGTTCAGTCTATTATTGTTGCATTAAGAGGCGTCCTTGAATTTTACCTGTCGCTTGCTTGTTCAGTCTATTATTGTTGCATTAAGAGGCGTCCTTGAATTTTACCTGTCGCTTGCTTGTTCAGTCTATTATTGTTGCATTAAGAGGCGTCGCTCTGTACCACGGTAACAATGCAGACTGTGCCTGTTCATTTATTATATAACAGTCTATTTTCCGTTAAACTTCAGTTAAGTAGGCATGGAGGGCATCCAGATTTTCAGAGGAGATTGGAGTGGTTTTTGCAGCGTATCAATATTCATTAGGTTTTTAATGGATTATATTTATGGTCAGTCTTGAAGTTGTGCTCTGACAGGAGGCAGAGACATATCAGGGAGCACTTTTCTCAAAAATGCCCTGACCAGGATTTCTGCATGAATGTCGAATTGATCGATCAGGAATAGATCATATTCTTAATGTATTTCTCTTCGTGGTACGACGGCGCCATCTGGTGACGACTTTGTGCAAAGGCGTGTAGAAAACTGAAGTCCTTACTATCCTAATTAATATCCCGCTCCGGATCACGTAAGCTTCCACAACATTCGTAAAAGGCTCCCAAGAGACACATCTCTAACAATCACAAATATGGATTCAGCACACGCGTGGCTTTGGTGTTCAGTGCGCCACATATCACTCGCAATCTCAATGAAAATGCGCATATCACTTGTCACCCACGCTTGGCTTCGCTGTCTTCTGTACACAGTTTAGGCTTAGACTCATTTGTACAACCCCTCCAATAACACGTGTGGCACCGAAAGCAGCTCCAAAACATCCTGTCAATTCATGGTTACTGTTAAAAGGAGAAAACACACCACCATCAGGTTCCAGTCAGCTCTAGAACCTTCCTCAAACAATCTCAAGGAACATTTCAAAGAGAAGGGAGAGGGAGGGGGAAGGTTGGGGGGATGAACTAATAGGTAAATTACAACAGTTATCCATCTATACTTCTAGATGTTGTGTATAGTTGCCATTGGACGCCAAGTATATAATACCAGATTTGAAAGCCATTATTGACAGCTCTGATGCAAAAGCTGTTAAAAACAAGTTTGTTGTTTCACTTCTCATGCATCAGAGCGGTGACAAGTCGAGATCTATGTCCAGTGCTGGTGCCCCTCTACTCTGTCTCTTGCTAGGGGTCTCCAGGTACCTGATGAAGCTGCTAGAATGGCAGATGATGTCTGCCTTCCTTCCTGCATTCTCTAATTTCCTCAAGTCTCTGTAGATTCACCGGAGGCTATGGAATGTGGAAGGCACTCTCGCACCGCCGCTACCGTCTCCCATGTAAGCTGCCCTTCTGTGTGAAGACCCACTGCTGGGAAGAGGTTTCGGTCCTAGCTGATACAGCCCAAAGCAGGCAGCTGTAAGTATAAAACAGGCTCTCTGCTTTCACACGGAGAGCAAAGAGGAATGTCTTCTGATGGGAGAGGGTGGCAGGATGTCTGGAACTGGAATGTTACCAGAGGTTGATCCGGACATTCTTTGCCCCAAAGGGCAGTCTGACTCAGAGGCAATCGGGCACAGTAGGGGCTGCTACCAGACCCGGGTGGAGGGCGGTGGTGGGGTTGGGGGTTGGCTGAAAAAATATTTTTTTAAAACACCTGTAACAGTTGGCCGGGCACCGCCTCTCCTCCATCCTCTTCTTCCTGACTCCAGTCCTGCAGCAGGATGCAGGAAGCACTTGGCTCCCAGCTTCCCGATAGTCAATCACAATGCTGCAATGTGCAATGGAGCATTGTGATTGGTCTGACGCCGTGGATCAGTGCTCAGCCAGGTAATGGGGGCATGGGCATGTTATCCACACAGGCTGTAATGCAGCCTGCATGGAAAAGATGTGAAGTGCGCATGAATGTTTGGTCGGCCTGAGAGGGTAAACCACTCCTCCCCTGCTCCTCTGTCGTCGAAGCAGTCCCACTCAAATGTACAGCTGCAGCAGAAGGAAATATAAAATAATAACTTGCGTTATCATATCATGTTTCTTTACTTCACTGCTGCGAAACAGTGGGGCGATGTTCCTCCACCTTAGCAGAGGTGCTGTCACTGATCAGGCAGTGCACGATGGTCTGGTCTGTCCGGTCAGTGTGGTGGCCTTTTTTTGTCTGTTTTTGAGCCTATTTTATGGTCTGTTACTGATGATGTCCCTGATATTAAACAAACATTGCCTGCAGCAAACACAAATCCCTGCAGCATTCCATATCTTGCAAGAACTTCTACAACGTGACTTTACAAGTTCAAAACTGCCCCGGTTTGCTCTAATAGGCCACTTTTGTTCAGCTATTTAAGCCACTAATGGGAGGCACTTTTATTTTGGTGCCCGGGCTTATTTTCTCTCCCAGCCCGACCCTGGTTAGGATGCCAGAGGGTGATGCTGCTAAGGATGGCTTGGATAATGGCACAGCAGATGGTGGCACGACACATGGGGAGGGACGTTGCTGACTGTGCTAAGAAAGGGAATAAGGGGAGAAAGCCAGTGGGAAATGGGCCAAGGACAAGTAAGGGTGTTTTGCATATGTAGCGCCTCCATAATTCTCTCTTGCTGTACAGCAGCAATGGGGGATCAGCTTGGAGGTGGGTGCTCCTAAACAGCAAACTTAACACAAAATTCTTAAAATTTCAACTGGGAGGCTGTCAATAATATTGTGTTTTCCAATTCAAGATTTCCAGTGACAACACAGATAATTTGATCATTGCTTTTAATATCTATTTTGTGTCTCTTGAAACTCATTGGTGGGGAAAACCCCCACTATTGATGGATATCCGATGTCCATCTATAATTTTGTAAATGTTCGCAGCTCACTCCACAGGCATTATTATTAAGAGTGGAGATGGAAGAGGATGGTGTCAGAAAGAACACAATTTAGGCTGTGAGTGAGGGGCAGTGTTTGTAAGACCCAAGGTTGATGTGGTTGGATTTCAGGGCGAATTTAAAAGCTGTATTTTCTAGAATGCATTTCCCTGACAGCAGCTTTTGCAAACAGGTCTAAACACAGACCACCAAACCTGAAGTGCTGATTCAATAAACTACACAGCAATGCTTCATGTTAAAATGAATTCGGGACTGGGCTCCCGCCAGTGTGCCGCGCTCTCAAATATCCTTGGGGCACTCTCCTTGGTTAATAATTAGGTTTCATACAGGAGGGTGGGAACGTGCTGTGTAATGCAGGCTTCCAGGAAGATGTTCTGTGGTTGCGATGTAATGCAGGCTTCCAGGAAGACATTCTGTGGTTGTGCATGGAAGCGAGTGGAATGACCCCCAACGTGATCAATAAGGTGGCGACAGCTGCAAGAAATTATTATGAATCTTTCAAGCTTCAGTTTCTGCCCTTGGAACATTTGCTTGAAAGCAGATCTTGGATCTATTCATAACGCAGCAGATGTTTATGGAATAGATTTATTTCTCAGTGTTAAACATGTAATAAAATATTATGTCTTAGAATATACATTGGGCCAGATGCATCAGTATTGGGAATAGCGATTACTTAATTGCTATCCTATGTGAATTGCAATTAGGAAATCGCTATTCCTAATGTATGAAACTCATAGAGTTTCATTTAGCGAATACTAGTGGGTCGCAAGTCAACCTACCTCGTTAATATTAATGAGGTAGGTTGTATGTTGAGACCCATTAGGAATATCTAAAATCACAGAGATGGTGGCCTGCTAGAGTCAGCAGACCACCATGTCTGTGATTGCTTTAAAATAAAGCATTTTCTTTAAATGCTGCCCGGTTTCCCTAAAGGAAAACAGGATGCATTTAAAAAAGAAAAGTATAAAGTTTTCTTTTAATTTTTTAAAAGTAAGCAGCGGACCACAGCCTTTTCCTAAATAAAACGTTTTTACGAGCATTCGGGTCCCTTCTTCTTTGTGTACTCATTTTGGAATGGGTTATCACTTACTTGAAGTAGGTGGTAAAATGCAGATGTTTAGGGACCACATTCGGTTGCTAAACATTATTACTTACCACTGCGATTCGGTTTTAGGAAGGGATGCCCTAAACATGCCCTTTCCTAATACTGAATCGGTATGTATTAACAATTTCAAACTGCGATTTGGTAATATATAACCGAATCACAATTTGGCAATGATAGACACAAAAATGCATTTTTCCTGTCGCAAACTGCACAATTCTGCATATCGGGCCCTTTGCCACCAGAAAACCTCTCGATACATCTGGCCCATAGTGATTTAGATATTTAACTTACTTTCTCTCTGCCTTCCGTCTCTCTCTCTTTCTCTGTCATCCCGTCTGGCTGTTTTAAATCTTTTGCATTTCAAATTCTATGCTCTTTTCAGTTCCTCTACAGCTCCTTCTTTTTCTTTTTTTGGCACTCTCGCTCACACTTGTTTCTCTCTTCTTTCTATGTCTCTTCCTTCCGCTCTCTCATACTTTATTTCTTTTCATCTCCCAAAGCTCATTCTCTTGCTCCTCCCTCCCTTTCTTCTTCCCTTCCTCTTCCAAGCTCCTCTTCTGCTCTCTAGATCCCATCTTCCTCTTTATCTTTTGCTCTCTAGCTTCCCTCTTGCTCTTTCTCACTCCCCTCCTCCTCTCTCGACCTCCTCTCTTGCTCTCGGTCAGTTTCTACCTCTATTTCTTTCACTCTCGTTTTATCTCTTCATAACATCTCCATCACTCTCTCTGAATAGGTCTATCTCTTAGTGATAGGCATTTTGTCTGTGGTCCTGCATTCTGTGTGGCATTTCTTCTGCGAAACCTACTAAGCCATATAAACCAGCATTGGCATAGCCAACAGGTCTCGCTTTTGGGACCTTATAAGTATTTAGTTATGCAGCACAATAACCTTGGTGCAACAACAACTGTTGCATGGCTAAACACTTATAAGGTCCCAAAGGCTAGACCTATTGGCTATGCCAGTGCTTGTTTCTTTCTGTTAGTTAATTGTTTATTTATTGTCTTCTCATTAATAATAATAATACAATGCATGGTACAACTGAAAGGCTTCTATTAAAAAATATCACTAGTAAATGGCCACATCAGTGAATGTTTTTTAAATTTCAATTCTTTTACTGGAAGCGTTTGGGGGCCATGTTTAGATGACACAATGTCTTTTATTGGCCTCTAGTTGCAATTAAAACAACAATTGGCATAGCCAATAGGTCTTGCCTTTGGGACCTTATAAGTATTTAGTTATGCAGCACAATATCCTTGGTGCAACAACATTAACTGTTACATGGCTAAACACTTATAAAGTCCTAAAGGTGAGGCCTATTGGCTATGCCAATGCTTGTTTTACATGGTGAGGTTCCAAAACCACACCGTATAATAAACAACTTTCCTTACAATTGACAAACAAAATGTCATCGATTATGTCTAAAATTCCTCCTTTTGAATATTTCATGGACCAAAGTGTAAAACAAACATTGCTCCCTCTGACTCTTTCTCTCCCGCTTCTCTCTTCCCTCCATTCTAATCTGCAAATTATGCAACTGTCAGTGTAGACCAGAGGTCTTCAAACTTTTTGATGCCGAGACCCCCTGCTCAAAAGTTTATAGGTGTAAGGACCCCCTCCTGACGAAAAATTCTAGAACCAGTTACTCATCATCAATAACAATAAACACCCTCAATTCCCATGGCAAATCATTTTTACGGTGGGGAAATAATGTTGAAAAAAGTGTATTCTGTAAGATTTTTAGGTCTTTTACTGACAGGTAGCTTGGTATAAATTAACGGGTAGTTACTCGGTGGGAAATGCTCAATAGTACTTTATGAAACCTTTATTAGTTGAAGCACAACAGCGGTCTGTGTGTAACCAGAGACCTGCAGAATTAAATCTTGGATGATGCAGTGGAGAATAGTGACATGCATTTTTAGTGCTATAAGGTCACAGCTTGTGACAGAAAGCACTGTGAATATGTAAGTCATTATTTAAATCTTGCATTTTAGTAATACCCAGATTGCAAGCAATTGTTTGTTTTGTTTTTAGGTCTCGCCTGAGCCAGCGCGCATGCGCTGCCCTGCAAGGCTTATTGTAAGGACTTCCAACTCGGACCACACAGTCGTGGGTGTTTTTTTTTTTTTGCTCACACTCTATTGGCCTTTGCGTGCGTCTAAGAAAGACAGCACGCAACTGGGCAAAGGTGGGTGCATGTCACTTTTGCATCCGCCCACGGTCTAAGGCTTGCGAGAGCGAGCATCAGTGTCATCTGTTTCCAATTATCACGCCCGCGTCTCGCGTTCGCATTAATTGGAAACAGATTGCGCTCACGCTGACCCTTGCTTTTTTTCCCTTTCAGAGCAATAGTTTACAGTCAGGAAGAATAGGGGATTTCCAGGATGTGCTGACATTCTAAATAAATACAACAGGTATGCCTGAATTAACCCCGTAATGCTGATGTTGTTGTAGGTTATAAAACAAGTATGTTTTCACTTCCTGTTCTGTGTGTGGCAAACACGTCACATCTTTCTTGCAAATTAAATTGTGGAAATGTCTTTTCTAGCGTGCACATATCTTTTTATCCATCCATCCACCTATTTAGGTCACATTCTTCCTTCCACCGCTCCAAGCACAATCCATCCGTTTATCCATAAATACATGCCAACATCTGTTCGAACAGGCGTTCATCCATCCGCACAACCACCCATCATTTCATCCATCAATTCGTTATTTGGGTGAGTGGTTGTATTGTACCCTCCAGCGCTGACAATTACCTGATAAATGCCGGGGTACCCTTGAGCACAGGGGCACCGCGTTGCCGTTTCTGGACGGGAGCGGCTGGAGACAGAGCCTGCCTTTGAAGTAGGGGTAATCCTGCAAACTATGCCCCAGTGAAGCGCTGCTCATGTCCCTGCAGAGATCCCATTTCACAGCGCGGGTCAGCCAGGAAGAATAACTGGTGAAATCATGATTGCTGGAGGCGAAACGAAGATTAATAGATTCAGTGTCTGCTGGGGGGAGTGAAGGCTGTGGAATATTGTTGATATGCATTCCTGATTTTATCAGACGGCAGCCGCTCAAATGAACACAACATGCGCACAGGCTCGGACGGAGCCAGCCAGGGAACTGGAACCGGGCTTCAATGTGCTACAGATACCCGTGTCAACTGTGGGCCTCTAGGTAGATATTATCCGTCACGAGGATACAGCTGTATCGCGGGTGTCCGGCCTTTAAAAAAATATGTAGTGCTACGTATTGTGGGCTAGTCGGTTTCCAAGAGCTCCCTAACTTTGCATTTAAGAGAATGGAGGCACTTAGTAACATACTTTTTAAGTTCAAATAACACTTAGAAACATATTGATTTGCTCAGGATCACAAAGCTTGCACATGGGAAAGAAGCTGGCATTTCTGGCTTCTGTGCCCATTGCAGCCATTTTAGACACTAGACAACTTTAGGCCGTGTGTTTTTTCATTTCTAAACGTCCTCTCAGTGGTGACAATGACCAGGCAATATGAATCTCGTAGTTAACTGCCAAGGGTCTGCTTTCCGGGCCCTTCTTTGCTTTCTTGAACAAATTGTGCACTTTAAACGCCGCTTGGTGCTTGGTTTAGGCTAGCAGGCTTCTAAGCGCACTCGCTCTGTACCTTTCAATACATCGATGCACATTGAGTCTGGGTGATGGGAGCAGGGTCGCACAGTGTGCTCAATTTGGCAAATGAGGATTAGAACCCTGAACTCTTGATGCCCTCATCTGCAAATTGATACCTACATGAATATCTCGCTAAAACCAACAAAGGCAAACGTCACCCAAAAAAGGCCTTGCCGGATCAGACATGCAAAAAGTGCTTCAACTACTTTTTAATGGCCACGCACTCCTTTATTTAGCACGTGCTGTGCTTTCCTGAGGCAAATGTCAATATTTTTTGTGTGCAATCCTGTCCTGTTTGTAAGTGCTTCCAATACTAGTAGATAGAACAACTGTGGCGAAGGTAGATAAAAACATGTCCAGGAACACACAGCTCTTTTGCAAATGGAGGAGCTGGGATTACATGCAGGGCAAGTTGCACAGAAGGTGCCAATACTACAAGATGGCTACTTCCCATATGAATTCGATCACCTTTACAGGAAAATTGCAAAGCAAATACCGCCAGCTGCAATTGATGATTGCCACTAGAATAAAACAATGCGTATTACAGAACAAGAAAACTCACTCCATGCAAAAATCCACTCTGGAAAGTAAAATTACCACTGACTGTAAGCACATTTCCATTGCCAATAACCACCATCGAAAAAGATATGCCAGAAAATGAAGGAATGTACCACTCAAACTAAGAACATTTGTGAAGCAGTTTTCTAACAGGTAAAATCGACCAAAAGCTTCCAAAATAAGAAATGTAAGTTGCACAGGCAAATAAACACTCATCTAATGATGCAAGAGAATTTTGTCTTGCAAAGGCATGTTTCTTCCCTCAAATGAAAGTGTATTGTTTGTTTGGAAGTAGTTTTACCAAGAGTAAATGTTATCATCACAATTATACACATTTACATGCTCTTTATGGTCTTCTCCAAAATGGAGACATTGGTACTCATAGTGGTTTCGAAAGCATCTAGAGCACCCAAAAAAAAGTTGACAAGGAGCAGATATTTTAAATACAGGGTGCATGAGAGGAAATGCCATCCAGGGGTTCTGATGGCATCATAGTAATCCATGCCTTCAAAGGCCACACGAAAAATGGCAAAAGGTAAGGAAAGTTTGTGGCTGGGTGGTTTAGGCCTGTGACTGGTACTTGCCCCCCCACCTCCCCAGCAAGGCCCATTCTCTTTCGTCAGCTGGTGTGGAGTGTGCACAATAGGTGTACTTCTCAGAGTAGCTCCCAGTGCGAGGCTCTGTGGTAAAACCGCCTCGAGCTGATGCCATTCAACAATCCTTGCATGCAGACAATAAGGCTGGGGAATGTGCACCCCCCCTCCCATGACTCCACGACCCCCCTGGGGGTCGCGCCCCACAGATTGAAGACCGCTGGTGTAGACTAATGTATAGAACCACATTGGCTGCCTTTTCTGAGTGGAGTGTCATAGTTATGTTTCGATCAGAAATAGTATGGAGTCACTTGTGGCTTTATGGCACAGTCTTGGACTCTCGGTCTGAAGATTAAGGGTCCACATCATGGTGTCTGTATATAGTGGTCCCGGCGGCCGAGGATTCCACGATGGCCCCCAATCAACTACTTTTAGGAAAGGTGGTTGGAGCGGCGTGCTTCCTTTTCTCTCATCCGTCAAAGTCACAAACCCCACCCCAAAGCAAATGGACAAAGTTGGAGACGCGCGACGAGAGAGGGGAACCAGGCGAGATTGAAGAGAAGACGGAGGAAGGTCATTTACGGAAGATGCTGAGATCTAGCGCAGGAGAGAAGAGTGAGGAAGCAGAGACCCCGCCCAGAGACAATGCTTGCATATCCAATCGTTCCCAGGGTAGTGAGGATGCCGTGATACTACTTGCTGCGGTCTCAGAGGGCTGTAGCTTCTGAACAAGTCCCTCTTCTTTGTTATTTATGGAGATTGACAGGGAAGGGGGAGAAATGCACCACTGCTTGACCGTGGCACATTCCCCCTCCCTTTTCCTCCTTGCACGGGTGATGGCACGGTGATGATAGTTTAACTACCAGAGAAGTGTAGACAGAAAGACTAACCTATCTCTTCTGTTTGTTATTCTTGTTGTTGTTCTTCTTTGTTTGCTTCATTGCTCTGTGGGGACGGAGAGTCTTAGAAGGGACCGGATAAAGACGGAGTCCAGGCGGGAAGGCCTCCATGAGAAGGAGTGGATAACAAAAAAAAAACTATGGGGCAGATTTATGAGCCCCTTGCGCCACTTTTGCGTCACTTTTCCCATGTTAAAAGTGACGCAAAAGTGCCTATGTTTGTATCTTTTCGAATTACTGTTATGACTTTTCATTCTCTATTCCCCAAAAATAAAAGAACATAGACACATTCTCAGTGTCTAACTAGAACCAAGAGCTTCCTGACTTAATGTTTCAGCAGAGACAGTAGTTCGCTTTTTCCCCCTTCAGTGTAGTGAGAATCAACGGTGTCTCAATGGCATATGTCTGGTGAACAACAAAGAGTTCCAAAGCACAGCAAATATTGTAAAAGATTTCTTTCTTATGGATAGTCAATTTTTTTTCTCGTTTCACTTATAAAGAGGTGTCTTCATGCTAAGTATACCATGCCCTAAAATAAAAATTGCCTCTTTCTTTCTACAGCCTTTCTTCCCACTTTGTACATGTTGTTGCTGTCAGTGTATACTCACCTGTGGAAACACAATGACTTGCATTTCTGGGCCACCCCATAGTTATCTAATAAACCAACATAGAAAAGAGTCACAAGTGGCCCAATGGTTAAGGTTTTAGCCTCTCAGTCTGAAGATTAGGGGTTTGCATCATCATCTTTCAATGGTCATGTGTAAGCTCCATGGTTTGACCAATTGCAAAGAGTTCAATTGTTCAACAAATATACTTAAATACGATTTCTTTCTTGGGGGGTGGGCCAAGATAGCGGACAAACCTTACTGAGTTCCTGGACAGACATCCTTGGGTCCACTTCTCGCAGCCATAACTGCCGCCATTCTGGCCCTTCAGCCATCATAAAGCTGCTGGGACTCTCAAAGGAGGAGCCTGGAGTCTGGCAGGTGCTCACACCTCGTGGTCCTGGAAGCCTGACCCCACACTTTGCCATCCCTCATTCACAGACATAGACCAGAACATCCTTGTGCTCTGGGGCCCAGGTGTCCCAAACATGGCTCTATCCATTGGTACAGCTCAGGGGGAGCCGTCAGGCTGAGATCCCAAGCCTTCTGGGAGGGTCTTTGGATCTGTTCTGAGGTCATAGGGAGCCCTCCGTTGGGGACCCTAGCCAGAAAGGTAGCCTCCACTTGGTCAAAGCAATGGACCTACTCCCCACTCTGAGGGCATTCGAAGGATGGAGGACCACTGAAGATGCTCCTAGGCCCCTGAAGCAGAGTGTAAGCCACACTGCACGGTCTGTTGTGCCATCTAGAAGTGGAATCTCCCTCACCGCAAGCTAAAAGGAATAGGTAAAGCGATCCCCTCTGGCATGGTGGGAAGATGTAGAGGTAAAAACTTGACAGCTGTTACCCATCTCCCATCGGCATGCAAGGAGGTGCAAGCCCCCTCTGTCTCTTCTAAATTAGTGCTTGAACGACCACCTTGCATGTACCATCGCAATTGGCTAATCTCTGTATCTGTGACCGTTCCCTCGTAGAGGCCTGAAGACCGCTCCTGACGGCCACTACCAACATTCTAGGCTCCATCCCACCGCCCAAAGGCTGAGCAGACTTTGGAGCAGACATTACATCTCCCTGTCCCATCTGCGTGAGACTGAGCTGCTTATTCTGTTGGCCAGGGCACCCCTGGTGACAACAAGTGGGCCCACACCCCTTGTGGTGGCACATTTGGAACCAGTGTGGTACTACAGTTGACAACACTCTAGCAGCTCCTGGTCCCTGTGGAAATTTGACTGAGTCCAGAGGAGCCCATCTGCTTTCTGCACCTCACCATTGCTTCATCCTTGGTCTGATGCACTCTTCCCCTACAGTCGCCTAGACGCAAGCCAGCCTCTTAGATCAGACTCTACTCAGTCCTTCCTGAGTCATCATAACATCACCTGCCCATGTTCTCCTTTCCCTGCATAGAACCTCCTGCGGCTTAGACCAGCTCTGTGATTGCTCAACAGAATTGGACTGTTAGTGCTGTGGGCTCAGTCCACCACACCTCAGAGGTGGCTAATAAAAGCAATGTGCTCCTGCTGTCAAGCACCAATAACCCTCCTCTCAGTGGCTCCCTGCCGGGTCAATGCCGTAGGCCCCTTTTCATATTCTGCCCAGACAGGCACTCCCCAACCATGGGTAGATCTGAGTCTGGGCACCAGGCCTCATCGGCTTTGGAGTGTGCCTCCAATGCCTCAGACACGGCCCCTCCAGTCATTGGCAGTGACACTGTTTCAAGGGAGGTGTGTATTCTGAATAAAGATTGATACCATTTCTATTGATGTCTGCCTCCTGCAAAGTGAACAAAAGAGTCTTGCTAACATGGCCACATAAACGGCACACAATCTGAGATAGTGCTAAAGGACTTGCAACCACAGACTATGGATCACCAACAGCAACTACTGGACCTGACAGACCAAGTATGTTTTCTAAGGAGCAGGGCATAAAATGCTGAGGGCAGCTCCTGATGTAAGCATATCAGAGTGGTCAGTTAGCCCAAGGGTTCTGAAGGGTGTGACCTGGTGGAGTTACTTGAGAAGTGGATAAAAACATTTGCAACCCTTCAGAATTTATCACACCTTTCCTCCCTCACAAGGTCGCACCACATTGTGGATCGGCGGCCGACCAGTGGTCCCACACTGCATCTGATAATAGCCAAACTACTGCATTTCAAAGACCAAGACAAACTCCTTTGTACAAAACATCAGGCTGAATGCCTCGAATGACATCACCATCTTCCTTGGTTCTACTGTGGCCATCCAACATCAGCGCACCTCTTATGGGCATAAAGAAGAAACGTAGAGAGATGGTAGTCAAATACCAGGCTACTCTTCCTGGCGGCACTCAAGATCCTGACGGACCAGAATGCCCTTTTCTTCATGGAGCTGGAGGTCACCTGGGACTGGGCAAAGGAATGGGTCACCTCCTCCAGACTGATTCACCCTGACAGTGAGGACTCACCAATCCAGGAGCCGCTGGAGGAGGACCTAGGTGAGATGAAGACAATACTTCCTCCTCCCTGATCCTCCATCGAGACTTTGAGTCTCCCTCAGTGATGATGCCTCAAACCGCTGATGGCCTCAGTTAGGATGAGCATGTCTCCACTATACCCATTTTGCTACCTGCTCTGAGACGTACTTTCAGTCTGTGAACAATTTTGTGGCTTCAGCATTCTCACACAGGCCACGAGAGATGGGGACTTTTCTCTCCTCCCACTCATGGTCCCTTTAGGTTGGCCTTCTGATTGCTGGAGGGGCCTGGGATCCTGCGTTGCCCCTACAGCACACCAGGCACTGCTCTCATCTCTCCTTCCTTGATGGGGGTTTCCCAATCACAATGAAATCATCTACAGGGTGAGATCCAATTGGCTCCAACACTCTTAATACAACTGAACCTCATAGAGTGGTGTGTAGCATGGTCTATTAACTGTTTTAGATGATCGGTTGTTTGCCTAAGCAGCTGTGAATTTTCCCCACTCATCCCATGGTTAAATCCTCCTTAGTCAGATCAACTGCTGAGCAGCACACCTGTGGTAACGTAAGCCTTTGACTTAGAATGTCTAGATCTTGGAATGTGTCATGAGGTCACTGAAGCTCTGCATTCTGATTGTAAGCAGTTGCTCCAGTGCCCCTTCACGAAGAGACATGTCTTCTTGATTAAATCTACTAAAGCTTCCTCAGCCTGTGTGTTATCTGCTTCCAGCTTGCTGTTCAGCCAGTGCATGGTGTAGAATGTTAGTATGAGTGTATGATGTCATAGAGTGTTGCATGCGTGCAGGAATGTCAGTTGAGAGTAAGGCTGAGTAGTAAGCAGGCTGCTCCTTTTGGAGTTTGTTTCTTCCTTCATCTGTACCTTACTTCATTTATTTATTACCTAATAAACTACTTGAAGCTACCATCTGAATCCGGACCATTCTTCCGTTACAACACTGGTGACGATTTGAAGAACCTACATGTGTTCCTAGAGGACTACTGGAATTTAAAGCAACTCCAAGGTACGAGCATCTTGTAACTACTATTAAACTTTAAAACCTTCTGGCATCCTGCTAACTTTGAAGCTTTCTGGCACCCTACGAACCCCAACAGTGACCTCCCACCGGTCGCCCTCAACACCTACATGCCAATCTCTGCTTCAATTCTTTGTATCTGCTTCATGTAACTTGCCTGAGAGTGTTCCTCTTATTTACGCTCATGGAACCTGTCACTACTGCCTTTACTTCTGCCTTGGAACACTTTTCTACCACCGTGCGTGCCCTGTTGAAACAAGCGTTTCTGTCTACCTGCTCCTTCTGCTTTCAACCTGACTTTAACAGGACTAAGAGAACAAGAAACGGGGTATGAGGACGAGATCCGGTTGCAGAGCAGATGACACAGAGTCCAGGTCAGGGGAGGAAATTTGAATGTGTGACCCTTAACCTGAGGACAAGAGTTTGTTTTGTGACCCTTAACCTGAGGACAAGAGTTTGTTTTCTACTGTCTCCTTCACTGTTCTACTCTGCTGTGTAACCTCAGTAACCTGCTCTGCATCGTGAAAGTAAGGAGATTTACGGTTACCTTATCAGCAGTGCTTTGAATGAGACAAACTCAGGTGAGACATTTTTATTTGGATTTTTGGTCTACTTGGAGACGTGATTCACGCATCTGTTACCAACTGTCATGTTCAAATTCAAAATTAGTCATGGCACGAGCTCCCCTGCACTCACATACCTGTATCCTGATGACGCGCGGTTGCCTCAAGACATCCTCAATGACGTTGCTGAGAGATTGGGCACTGCTGAAAGGACGTCTTTCTGCACTGGCGTGCAGTGAACCACCCGGCGCGACGTCTAGATGCGTGCCGCCATTTTGGGTTTGTCCTTTCCTTTACTGCATTCACTTTGCCAACCACATATTAATATGGACAAGGTTCACAGCGTTCCTCACTCTTGCATTCCGCAATACTTCATTGTTGACGCGCTGCATTTCTGCTATCCCAGCAACGCAACGATCTCATCTATTTTGCATCGTAACTTGTAACATTCTGCAGTGGCGCGCATTCCTTTCCTGGATCATATTCCTGAGTGAGTGGAGTCATCCTGTAAGTACCCTCAGCGCGGTGACGCGCACTCCTTCTTCAAAATGTGACGATTCTCCTCAGTGTCACTGTAGTGTCACTGCAGCTGCTCGGCAATCCTTGGCCCTTAAGCACTCTTCTGCCAACCAGGTTTGCCATCGCCACTTTAATGTTATACTTCAGTTGGTTGGTGTATTATTTGTTTTTCGTCAAGGTTTGAAGACCGTGAGTATAACTTGTGCAGTTTTATTGATTACGGAATTGTGCCACCTAGCCGTCATTCACCATCTCTGCACCTCTTCAAGGAAGATAAGTCCACTCGTTTTAGACATGTAAAACACAATTCCTCCAGTGTTTTTCTTGCATCAACTGTTCTTCAAAGGTCACCCGTTACTTCACAAGGTACTGTTCCATCTCCCTTCAATTCGTCAGCTGCATTCTATCATGACAACGCTGACCACTTTATTTGTTTTATCTTATTATTTTTTTATTGGAACCTTGCTTAAAGTTTAAAATGTTATAATTTCTCATATGAACCACTTTGCAACTTGCATTTCTTGTGTTCTCGCATTTTACGCTGACATTTGTCACATATTGTTAGTGTGTATTTTACATTACGTTACAGTACTTTAGAGTGTTAGAATTTTGTCAAGAATTCCTGTCATACAAGGGAAACACGCCCTTATGTAAACAGGAGAGCTGTTACATAACTCAAGGGAAACACGCCCTTATGTAAACAGGAGAGCTGTTACATAACTCAAGGGAAACACGCCCTTATGTAAACAGGAGAGCTGTTACATAACTCAAGGGAAACACGCCCTTATGTAAACAGGAGAGCTGTTACATAACTCAAGGAAAACACGCCCTATAAAGGGAGGAACCGGGAGGTACAAGGCTGTCGGATATTGTGTTTACACCGACGTACCTGCTTCGTGAAGAGCAGTGTTCCGGAGTGGTGCTCCAGTAAGGCAAGAACGGAGGTAGGTCGAGTCGTTACTCCCTGGGCCGTGTCTTGCCCCATCGTCACCTGTGAAGGACCCGGAAGCTCTACCGGTCAACCATTGAGCTTCGCTTTTTGACTCGGCTGAGTCCAAGCGCAGTGGCGCTTTTGCTGGTTGGAGTCGTAACTCCCAGCCCGACCAGAGACACAGGGACTGCCAGCTGTAACGCACACCAGGAGGTGTTTGCCGCGTTACAGACTCGGAAGTCCACAGGATCGATCGAGCGGCTGCTCTCGGTTCAGTCTTCTTGCTTGTGATTGGGGTATCGGTGACGCATCACCAGGAGGTGACTCCGCGTCCCGGTGCAGTCTGAGGAAGAGGTTGAGCGGCTGCTCCCTTCAGGTAGAGACCCCGGCTGGGTGTTTCCCTGACTCCTCGATTCTCCCCAACACTCTTCGGCCCCTCACAGCCTACCGATTGGCATTGTCGGCCATTTCATTTCTGCCCTCTGTTGGCATACGCCGGGATCGGCGTATATGCAGAGGACGGTTTGGACCATCCGTGCTGTGGGCTGGTAACGTACTTAGCCTGGAGGATTCCAGTGACTATAACTTTTGTTTGTTCTTTGTATTTTATTTGCCTTCATTAAAAGAACTAACCCTTCACAAGTGGTTGCGTCCTCATTGTCGTGTCTGTTAAACGATCCTGAGACGTTCAGGGTGTTACAAATTTACAGTGTCAGAATTTGCATTGCTTAGAGCATCTGTTTTAATGGCCTACTGGCTGTATATTTTATTTTTCAATGCTTCCTTCTCAAATTCTTGTAGGAGAATCTTCATTGTTCCTATCATAGTATTTATTGCAACATTACTTGATTTAAAAACTCCATATGGAATTCCTTATTGAGATCTACGAGCGATTTTTGCTCTTATGTTACGTGACTTGTCAGGTCACCAGCACAGTTATCCATTATGGTATGTTACTTTGCCATGTTTCGTGACTTGTCAGGTCAACTACTCTGTTATCCATTATGTTACCTTACTTTACATGTGCCTTATCCTCCTGTTTATGATTCATCACTCACAATGTTTCTTACATACATTAGAGGTTTACATTACTTTATGTTACATTACCTTACAGTGCCTTCCTTTGGGGCATATGTTATGTATGTAATTGTGTTGTAATAGCCTATGTTATGTTTCTTAATTCTTGTATCTTATCTACATATTCTTGTTCTTGGGATCTATGACACTCTGTATTTTCATCTTACATGGTACCTGTACGTTGATTTTACATTGTATCACTTTACTATTTTACTATTCTCTTGTGTATTTTCTAATTCCAAATGAGTTTTCCTTACACATCTCTTATACATTCTGAGAGTGTTTTTCTTGTCTTTGACATGCACAGTCTGTTTTCTTTTGCTGTTTCTTCTTGCCATCTACATTCTGGTATGGCCAACTGGTATGTTTGGTGGTGATTTGGAGCGTCAATTCCTTTTTGTTATGTGTGTTTCCTCTCTATTGCTACGCTATAGTTGTCCTTCCGTGCTTTGTTAGTATCTCCTTAGCTTGTTGATATTTCCTACTTTTCCTCTTCTTTTGCTCTTCCTACACATGATTTCTTTGTCGTTCTATTAAAGGGGGAAGATGGGTGTGGGTTATTTGGATTATTCCTGTTATTCCTTGTCGAGGTTGGCATTTCCCCTTTTCTTCCTTATTTTAGTGTTTATCTTCTCATTGTTAGAGGATTCTGTAATAAAACAATAGAATTAATATGCAGACTATCATAATAATTGCAATATGTTCTCTTTTAGTTACTTATGTTATTGAGATTCAGACTGTTTGAAAATGCAAGAATAAGCATAATAGCGACATTACAGGGAAGAAGCAATTTTGTGTTTTTATTCAAGGGGGGAGAAGTGTGGTATCTGCTTCCAGCTTGCTGCTCAGCCAGTGCATGGTGCAGAATGTTAGTATGAGTGTATGATGTCATAGAGTGTTGCATGCGTGCAGGAATGTCAGTTGAGAGCAGGGCTGAGCAGCAAGCAGGCTGCTCCTGTTGGGGTTTGTTTCTTCTTTCATCTGTACCTTACTTCATTTATTTATTACCTAATAAACTACTCGAAGATACCATCTGAATCCGGACCATTCTTCCGTTACAACAGCCTGCCTGATGTCTTCATTATCAAACTGGCGACGACCTGGGATTACTTGGATGTTCCTACGCAATTTGGAGGTTAAACTATCCAAGAAGGGGCCAGAGAGCAAACCGTTGATTGCTTCAATCGTCATTGTTCACCAGTAAGTGAACAATCAAGGTGAGAGATATTTTATTATTCGTCTCATCTCGTCCCTCAGTGGAAATTTTTATTAAAACTGCGCTATTTAGCAACCTCCACGTTTTAAAATCTACTTGAGCGCTGCCTTGTGAATCAACTGTTGAAAGTGCCACGGCTCGAGCGTTTCCTTGCGTTCAAGTGTTTCTTCGCGCTCAAGTGTTTCCTTGCATGTCTGCCTCTCAAACTGTGTTGTGCTCGTGCGTTTCGCCAAAGGTGTATGCTTAAGGGCACCTGTCCTCTGTTCATTTCATTTCTTCGATACTGGCAAAGCGCATGAACACATCAACGCGTGAGACCGCTTTAACGAGTGCTCATCTTCACGAGCTCTAGTCTGTCTGTATTCTGTGAAAAGCCCGTCTTCATTACATCGCTCCGCCTAAGCAGCAAGCAGATTGATCACCTTCTGTGCTACATACAGACTTCGCATCGCTCTGTCATTTAGTGAGCGCAACTCATTTTTATTGTGCCACATTAACATTTTTAGGTCGAGGACTATCCGGTCTGCCGAAGGCAGAACCGGAAGTCGGAGATTTAATGTTTCCTAGAGTGGCTATTTAGCCCGCCTCTCTTTTCGCTTCTCTTCCATTGGCTGGCTTCCTAAACGGAGGCCAGCCATTGGAGGAGAGAGCCGTCCCTCCAAATAGGCTCCGTCTTTTTCAGATTCGGGGGCGTGTTCCTTGCTGTTCTTTCCACTTTTTAGCTACGCCCTTTTAGACCAGCAAGGACACGCCCTCGAATCCGAAAAAGCTTGGAAGCTTCCCGTGTTTTCTTTTGTTTTGTTTGGCTTGACTTTTAAAGCTCGGCTCCCGTGTTCGGCACATATCTTGTTTGTTTTGCGAATCTGGTCACCCTATACCCATGCCTTCAAAAAAAAAAAAAGAATTTGTCCGTCTATAAAGCAAACGGCGCTCATGTAAAGCGTTCTGATACTTTCGGGTCGAGTTCGCGCTATACAAAACCGCAATGCCGGTGTGACATGCCCCTGCCCTGGTGTTTTATGTGGATGAAATATGGCGGCCGATCCCACTGGGTGCGAGGCCCATGCTGCGGAATGCCCTCAACCCCTGTCTGAGTTCCTAATTGAATCACACACGCTCCAGGAACCTCCTGAAATGTAGGTTATTGGAATTTTCTTTTTAAATGAACCTTTGTGGGCTCTACGGGTTTTTGATCGCAGAACATCAGCTGCGGTGTTCTTACCTCCTCCTGCACTCAGTCATAAAACTCTAACATAAATAGTCACTCCCGTAATTTCTTTTGCACAAGAAAATAAGCTTCCATGCCTCTTAGGCATACTGCATAGAGCCTTCACCATTCTGGCCCCAGCTTTGTGTTGTAAAGTTGGTCCCTTCGATGACCCTAAATTCATGATTCTAAAATTCCGGCTGGTGTGGGACAGCAGGATATCTTTTTCGGGTTCAAGTCGCAATGTCCTGCCATCTCCTTCCATATCGTATCAGAGGTGAATGCAATCTGATAAAATAAAGACCTGTCTCTGTCACTGTAGCGCTGGCAGATTGTGTTGCCACCTCGCCTCAAATATAGGCCCATTATATTTCGTAGCGCCAAGACGCCCTTGTCAGTCGCACAATGCAAATTCCAAACAGTATTAAGTAAGAGTGGGCGTAATCTAAATCCCCCCTACAGACTTCTTCAAACGTTGTCATACTCACGTTTTCAAAACTTCGCAACATTCAAAGTGTGTCAAAATGTGGCTTGCGGTCGAAAACTCACACAAAAGATTTGCAAAATTAACCTGAAAAATAGTTTTATCAAGAAAATGATTTTACCAAAAGACATTTTTAGTTGACATTTGCTTCATCAAAACCACCTTTTCAGGATTTGTAGCGTCATTTTTTGCAAATTTTGAGCTATTTGCAAAGGTTCGGAAAAAACCATAATTTTGCGGAACAAAAACTTTACAGATTTGAACCGCATTTGAAGGAAGGTGGTCCATTGAGAGGGCAGTAGTTGAGAGAACACAGTGACCACGCTGGAGACCATGTTGTGGTCTGTGTGTGAAGGGTAGGCAGAAAAGGGACAGAATGTGAGCCTTTTAATTCCTGGCTAAGGTTACCATATGACCATGACACAAGGCCTTAATGTTCCAGTCCTGGAGTTTCCTTTTTAGAAATGATTGTTTTGGAGTGTATTAATTACTGTAGATAATCTGACGTTGACGAGGACTACAACTCCTAGAATGCATTTTGTTACATGGGAGGTCGGGCTGGAGCACAGCATCTCTGAGATGGCATCGTCTCGTAACTTTGTGCCTCCAAACTCAGTGTTTGCAGGTTGCTATGATCGGTGACGTCACGTGGGAACCCTGCCTTTGATTGACTTGCATAAGACTGAACAAACCCGCTTAGGCGTCGGACCTCGGGGCGGAAGGAGAGGCAGAGACGGTAGTCTCCCTTCCTTCTCGGTATAAGGCAGCTCTTGTGCCCCACGCCCGCGCCGCCTGGAGAGACCGAAGTAGTTAAGTAGGACCGTTTCGCAGGAAGTGGAGTAAATGAGAGGCGGTGTGTGTTGGATCACATGTGGCAGCGCCTCCCGCTGATTGTGTCTGACACTTCTCGTAGGTTGGCATCGGGACACCACACCTGCGGAGCCGGGGCTGTGTAGAGTTACTGATCTCTGACTTTCATCAGCAGCTGAACTGCCGTAAGTACATCTCTGAAGTGCAAAGGTTTAAGAATCTCTACAGTTTGTTGTGGAGTGGGGGCGGGGAGTGCTCTTTCTCTGATCGAAGTTTGGCAAAGTAGAAACCTAGATTGGCGGTTGCTTCCACTAATGTTTGTGGACATGAAATGTACTTTGAACGTTTCGGCAAGCAGTACGAAAAGAGGCTTTCCTTTAAACCTTGCTATTCTAAAAAAAAAATTTAAAAAAAAGATAATATTCAAGATGTCAAAATAGGAGCTCCGGGAATCCCGCACAGCGCAAGAAAGATTCCGCATGACTAGATCCACTCTATCTCACTACCTCACTATCTCACAACCTCTCTCTCTCAAAACATCACTACCTCACTCTCTAGCTCACAACCTCACAACTTCACTCTCTCTCACTCACTACCTCAATCACTCTCTATCTCACTAACTCACTTTCACTACCTCTCTCTATCTCACTACATCACAACATCACTCTATGCTTATATATCACTACCTCACAATATCCCTCTCTTTCACTACCTCACTCTTTCACTACCTCACTCTCTCACTACCTCACTCTCTCACTACCTCACTCTCTATCTACCTCACTCTCTATCTCACTACCTCACTCTCTATCTCACTACCTCACTCTCTCTCACTACCTCACTCTCTATTTCAATACCTCACTCTCTCTCACTACCTCACTCGCTGCTAATGCAATAGGTATCACATATGCAAAAAAAAAAGCTAATGCCAATAGAAATGACAATGCCATTTATTTAGGGATAAAAAAATAATAAAAAAATAATAAGCAATACCAATAGCTCTACCTATAATATTGCCGAGACCATTGCATTGTAAATGCTTGTTCCTAACTGCTGCTCTCCTTCGTGCCTCCTCGTCGTCTGCTTCAATTTCGTCATCATCATATAGTGTACTTCCTTACGCTTAGTCACTCTTGTCATTTCACTGCCATCATGTGGTCATTTGTGGTAGTTCACCTTTAGCAGTATTTCTCAGTGACAAGCAGCAGCTGATTAGAGTTGTGTGCACATCACAAAAGAAATTGACCATGTGCCGGTAAAAATTAACACTGAAAACTAACCTCAAATACAGATTTTTAACCCTTCAACGACTCACACATTTTGTTTCTATTTCACATTTCAGTGCAGATCCACATTTCATTGATTTGAACACTTGATTGTATGCATCAGTTTTGTGGCACATGGTCAATTTCTTCTGTGTGTGCACATAATTTTTTTTTTCCAAGTGCAGATTTTAACTACTCAACAGTTTATTCCAGTGCAGATCTACATTTCAGTGATTTGCACACTTATTTGTATGCAAACCTTTCAGCGATTTGCACGCTTTGCGTAAGTTCGTTTTGTTTTCTTTTCTCTTTCTTTATTCTTCGCCAGGGATTTGCTCACTTTATCACAAAGTCCAAAGACCATGCAGAGGATTTCACCTCTAGCACCTTTCCTTCAAGAACCAGGTGAACCCATACTAGAATGGAAACTGTGGATTCATTTATTTAATGCATATTTTTTAGCTATTGATGCTACGAAATTTAAACCAGATAGAAAAAAAAGGTTTGATGTACTATCACTTAGGAGTTGAAGGCCAAAATATTTTTGATCATGTACCTGATTATCCTGATATAGATGAAACTGATCTTGATGAATATCAACTCGCTACTGTCCAACTGGATAAATATTTTACCAAGTCTAAAAATCTTGTTGTTCATAGATGACATTTTTTTTTACACAGGTACAAAAACCTACTGAAACTATTGACTCGTATGTTACTGCCTTAAAAGTACTAGCGGCAACTTGCAAGTTTGAAGATTTCACTTCACAATTAAGAAGGGTTCAACTTGTAGTTAGATGTAATTCCCCCAAAAATCAAGAATGTCTTCTTACATGTAAAAACCCATCCTTAGATACAGCTGTTGACATAGCCAAAAGTATTGAGGGTTCATGTCAAGACGTGAAATTTTTGGAAGAATTACTTAGCAAAACTACCATTTCTGGTGCTGTAACTAGGCCTAGACGGTAAATTCCATTCCGCTCATGGAATTTGCGGAATTTGGGTAATTTTGCATTCCCAGGAGAACGCGGAATTGCACAAAATTCTGAGTTCCGCGGCTTCGCCGAATTCTTTGCTTGTTCGCGTTCTCAAAACGCGTGCTCGCAAGCTATTTCCCCCCAAGCACGCAAACAGCATCGCGAACAGGAAAAAAGCATCGCAAACAAGCAATTCTGAGTGTTCACAGAATTTCTGTATGCTTGCGGAGATTTTTTACCGTTTCGCAGAGCTTTGCGTAGCGCGACTACGCAAATTCCACCCACCCCTAGCTGTAACCAATAAACCCATTTCTAATTTTGATCAAAAATAACAAAACTGTTTTTAAATCTTCATCCCAAAATTCACATCTATTTCCTCAATCTCGTAAGATCATTTGTTCCAGGTGTGGCTCACCTTACCATGAATCCACCTTCAAATTCTGTCCTGCTCTTGGTCTACAATGCAAGAAGTGTGGAAAAGTAGGTCACTTCTCCAAAGCTTGCAGGGGTGGTAGGTTTAACAATGGGGGTAGATTTAGCAATCCTAATACTGTTAATTGTTTAGTAAATGACGATCATGACACTGATGACAACAACAGCGATGTTTTGGTTAAAGAATTATCATTAGGTGTCAGAAGATATTTTCTCTTGTTTGATACATCTATTGCTGACCCAGAAATCGAAGTTTGGATTATTGGTATTCCTATTATGCTCCTAGCAGATACTGGAGCTCGTATTGCCATTATAGATCATACTAAATACACACAGTTTTGGGTTCACAGCACTTATTACCTCCAGATGTCATGGCTGTGGCTTTTGAGGGCAGTAAAGTGGAGTTGATGGGTTATTTTTGGTCATCCATTAAATTACTACATGCTTCTATCAGTGGAAAGCTTTATGTGGCACGCAAACGCATTAATGTTTTAGGTCTTATTCATCAAGCTGAGTTTAACTTCACTATTAGACCTGGTTCACATAATCCTATCACCATTGAAAAACATGATGTTAAATCTATTACCAATATCGATATTGATTGGGAAAATACATTTCCCAAAGTCTTTCAAAATAAATTGGGAAAAATTTCAAATTTTCTATATTCTGTAAAAGTTAAACAAGGGTGGTAAAGAGGTGTTCTCAAATGTTTTATAGCACAGTTTTCTAAAAATGAAGACATATCAGATGACGTAAACTGAACCCCATTATCAGTAAGAATCTTGCCAGGGAGACCTTCTCTTGAAAACACTCTTTGAGGCAATTTCTGAACCTACTACTAAAAAAAACAATTGAATGTTTTCAACTTCGACCCATCTAGAGAGATGATCAACCATCACAATAAAAAATATCTCATGTAGTTGGGAAGAATTTGGCAAGGGCCTGAGAAGTCTACCTCAATGCTTTGCCAAGGTTTCTTGGGACAATGATTGGCTGATTGGACTTGAGTTTGAGTTATTAAAACCTTGTCACTAAGTTTGCATTTAGTACAGTTGGACACAAATTCTTCAACCTCGGAATCCATGTGAGGCCATCAAAACCTCTCTCTGATCTTTTTCTTGGTCAAACTGGAACCCATGTGAGGCCACCATGTGCTAAGCTAATTAAACGTTGACGAAAACAAAAGGGAGCTACTAATATATCGCCACGGACTAAAATGTCACCTTCATGAGACAGTTCATCCAAAACCTTCCAAAATGTTTGGAGTTCATGTTGCAACACAGTTTCTTTGGGCCAACCAGATTTTACAAATGTAATGACTTGGTTGAGAATGGGGTCAGATTGAACGGCAGAGATCCAATATTTTTCACAAAAAGTGGCATCGCCTATGTATGCAATAAAACACTCCTCTATTTCTGTTTCCCATTCTTGATTTTCAGGTTCATCAATTGGGAGTCTGGAAAGGCAGTGTGCACAGGAGTTTTTCCACCAGGGATATATTGAATAGAAAAAGTAAATTCCAGGAGTTTTGCTGCCAACCCTGAGATACGAGCTGCGGTACGTTTAATGTTCTTACCAGATAGTATATTTACCAAAGGACAGTGATCAGTTTTAAGTATAAAAGGTCTACCCCAAACATAAGCTTTGAATTTTTCTACACTCCAAACACAGGCTAGGAGTTCTTTTTCGATCACTGAGTACTTGTGTTCAGCAGATCTAAGAGTCCTGGATGTAAATCCTATAGCAAATTCACGCCTATTATCCATTTGAGTGAGAACAGCTCCGAGACCATATTCACAAGCATCAACAGTTACAATGGTGGTTCTGCCTTCAAGAAAAGGCTTTAAAGCAGGAACATTCACAATTCTTTCTTTAATCACCTTGAAAAATTGTTCACAAGACTCTGACCATATAAATTCTGCATTTTTCTTTAACAAAAGCCTAAAACATTCTGTCAGATTAGCAAAGTTCTTTTAAAAAATTAGCATAAAATACACACATTCCTAGGAAAGAAAGTAACTGTTCTTTGTTTTTGGGAGCTGGAGTATCTATGATACTCTTGAACCCAAGCCTTGTTTTGTCAACTCCTTGAGCAGAAAAAACATGTCCCAAATACTCAATTTCTGTAGCTATTAAAATACATTTGTCTTTTCTTAATGTAGCTCCTCTGGATTGAAGTATGTTCAGAATTTTTGTTATTAAAAGATCATGTTCAGACTCACTCTTAGTTAATAGTAAAATGTCATCTTGAAAGACAGCTACCTGCGAAATATCAAGAAATATTTCAGAGATTAATCGTTGAAAAACAGCTGCCGCTGAAGCTATGCCAAAGGGCATTCTACAAAACTGAAATGTGTCATCAGCAACACCTTCTAATACTCTGTCACAAAAGAACTGCTACGCAGCTCAAAGTTGGGGTCCAACAGATGTAGTGAGCCATTGTAAACCCTGTGCACCCCACTCATTTGATGCACCCCCCTATTCCATGATATTAAAGAGTAAAAATGTGTTTGGTGTGTGTGTATATAATATAAGCGCTATAAAATCAGTCTCCTCAGGCACTGAGGAGCCCACATAGCGTTTGTTCATTAATATGTTGTATGCAAACCCCACAGCACACTCCCGGCTGGGAAATCCTATTTGACTTGCCTTCCAAATCCACAGAGGCACTCAGCAAGGCTGCCCCCCTTTTCCCTGCTCTTCGTCTGGGCAATGGAACTCCTCACTGCAAGGTTGAGGGCAGAAGCACAACATGCCCCGCCCCCATGCAGACAGAGCACATGCTGTTACCATATACACCAATGACACCTTGAACTATATTAGGGAAATCCAGGGGAACCACCCTGACATTATTCAGGTGTTCAGGGACTTTGCTGTTGCCTCTGATCTACAGGCAGCCATTATAGAAAAATGGGGTAACCCAAACAAAGTCCTTGAACCTGGGTGTCGAGTGGTACAGAGAACAATGTTCCTGGACCTTTCTTTTCCCACGAATTACTTCTGAGAATAGTTGCCATTCAGTTAGGACATGGTGTGTGCATAAAGTCAGCACATTGTTGCACATCAAAGTACTTTGTCTATTTTGGATCTATGTAACCACCATCAGTTTTGAAAAAGCATGTATTTATTAATCACAAAATTAATTCAACATATGGTGGACATCCTACTTTAAAAGAGAAAGAAGGATGAAACAATGTAGAGATATATTATCTGTAATAAATTAAGGGAAGAGACATGTGGTCCAGGCCTGCTGGAGGTAAGCGTTGACGCTTTGACCCGACTTGTGGGCATAGAGGGTAATTGTAGCCTCAGCCTGCAGGTCTTCTTCTGGATAAGGAGAAAGTAGGCAACCTATTCACATGTCCCTTCCCTTACCTTATTACAGATGATATCTCTCTCCATTGTTTGTTAATCATGGTGAACCAATTAATTGTATAATTAACCATTATTGGCCAGGCCATTTTTGATTGATTTTTGTTATTAATCACACCTACAATTTTATCAATTCCCGTTTTCTGATTCCATTTGGGATTCCTTCCCCTTTCTCTTATCTACATTCACCCCACACTAGAGCACCCCTGTTCTTGCACGTTCCCTTGGAGCAACCTCCTCCTTTCTCTTTTAAAGTAGGATATCTACCATCTGTTGAATTAATTTTGTAATTAATAAATACATGCTTTTTCAAAACGGATGGTTGTTGCACATCAAAGTATTTTGTCTATTCTGAATCTATGTAATCATGTGCTGACTTTATGCACACACCATGTCCTAACTGAATGGCAACTATTCTCAGAAGTAATTTGTGCACAAAGAAAGGTCCAGAACCATTGTTTTCAGATCTACAGGTAAGATGGTGGAAATCATGCAATCTCCCATTCCTCCCTAACTCCAAAGTCAGGTTGAATCTGGGATTGGGGCCCCTCAAACGGGAGTGGGTATTTTCCATTACCTTGGAATCAGGATATACCACTCTGATTGGTATTTTATAGACAGTAAGGACACTAGAGCGGTTTCTGCACTCAGATCCCAAATAACCTTTGGGAGAACCTTCCAACTTGCACACTTGTGGCACATTACTGTTTCAAAGATGATGGTTCAGCCTCGCCTCTTGTATTACCTTGATAACTCGTGATAGTTCTTACGCAGAAGTTCTTCCATGATCTAGACAAGCTGTTGGGAGAGCTCACCTGCATAATGGCTGGCATGGAGAGCAATTAGCTATACCATGTCTTCTGCTGCAGAGTAACTTTAAAATAAAGAAAAAGACAGGTCCGGTTTCAGTCATGCAAATTGCAGCGATATTCCTCATTTATTAAAATGGTACAATTTACATGTGTTAGATCAAGGATTTACTATACCTCTGTAGGAACTGGGCCCAGGCTGACAATGGATAATAAGATGGATGCCTGGCCCAATGATGCTTGGAACGGTTTAGGCAGCTAGCAGGGGCGGCTCCTCTGCCATGGCGGAGGAGTGTCGCCCCACTGCTTTCTCGCAGTTTGAGTAGCAGAAACATAAAATGGTAATAACTTTTAGTTATTACTATTTTATGTTTGCATGGCGGACAGGCGGGTGGGCTGGGCTGCTTTGCTCCCCGAGCAGGGGAGGAGTGGTGTGCCCTCTCCTGAGTGCACAAAGACTGTTTGGTCAGCCCTATCGGGCCACCCAAACCAGTCATGCGCACTTTGCCCTTAACCATGCAGGCTGCAATGCAGCTTGCAGGGAGAACATGCACACCCCATAAGCCCCTGGCTGGGCGCTGTCCCAACCAATCACAATGCTGCTTGCAGCGTTGTGATTGGCTTAGGGGAGGGAGCCTGGCTGCCAGCTTCCTGCTCCTGTCGGAGGCAGGAGAGCAGGAGCGGAGAAGACTCAGGACCCGACCTCAAGGTAAGTTTGTTTTTTTTAACCTCCCTGCACGCAACCTTCCACACCAACCCCCCTCCCAGTGCGACCCTCCCCCATGCCCGTCCCCATCACTCGACCCACGCTCGTCCCCACCTCGCTCGAACCCCACCCGCTAGCCATGCCGGCCGCAACTGGGAGCCAGAAGAAATTGCTGGAAAATTGTTCTTTACAATGCTCCTACCTCACAAAGGTCAATTTTCCAACACAAACAGCATTTATTAACATAAGTCAAGTGCATGCGTTACTAAATGCAGGCCTCAACGATAATTTGAAACTGCAGCGTTGCTGAGCAACAAAGCTACCTGCTGATAGGTTTGTTTCTTTATCAACCTCAATTAATGTTTTTTTGTTATATACAGCAACAGCAAATTCGTGGAATAGTATTTCAGCACTTTGCGTGTCAGTATATGTGAAAGCGTGTTTGTTTGTGCACAAACACTGCTAACGTTTTTGTAGATTTGAACACTTACTTCTTGAGTATTTTTTCATAATAGCCAAGTGAGCAAGGAGCTGCGGCAAATTTTGCAGCACCACGCTCCATCATTTCTAAAAAGCAGGGATGTGCCGTATTTCCAACAATATGGTGCAATTGTCTGCTTTCCCTAGCGCTGGAGCTAAAAAGAACTGCCTAGCGCCAACACAGACACCCTTGCACCATAGCGCAAGGATGCCAGCGCTGTAGGAAATTATGTGCCGGAAGGAACAACTTCCTGCACGTAAACAATAAACAATCAATAATGGCGATTTGCCATTCTAAGTGGGTTGCATTCTGCAGCACACATAGAAGGACCAAGAGCATGGGTAGGGGATTAATCACCCTGATTTTGAAGTAGGGGAACACGGGTAACAAGAGTGGGGGAAGAGAGAACAATAAACTTCATGGTTTGCAGAGTCATTAGTCTATGAAAGCTCTATCTATATTGGCCCAGCTCGTGACCTGCTCACTTGCCTCCAGCATTTTTAACCAATTTGATGATCACGGAATAAAGCTGGTTAAAAATGTCAAATTTGAAATGTTTCTGATCGTTTTCTTTTCAGGACATTATCACACACCCTTCACTATTACATTTGTTTTCTTTTTTTTTTAAACCTTTCCTCCATTTACTGCTATCCACCACTGAACCCCAAAACCCTTACACCGCCTCACCTATACTCACTCCCTGAACCCTAATAAACCTTTGCTTCCTTTTATCTTTAACTGCGTGGAAACTTAAAAACCCCTGTACCGCTACCTACCCTAAACACTAAAAACCCGTACATCCCTTTACCTCTACCTGCACAGTACCTTAAACCCTTATCTCTCTGTGGGAATATAGAGAGACTGACTGCGAGGGCAAGTTGTAAAGGGCGCTGTGTCTCCCTTGTTTTATTGCATGGGTTAATAAAGTCAATAACAAAATGTTTGTCTCCGTCGACGTCTGCCACCAAGGTCGAAACTGGTTCCCTGTTCCTCTCTCTGGACCCGGGTACTGTGGGGCGTGGTCCTCTCGTTGAACGGTGATGTGGAGTCGGACCAGAAACCAAAAACAAAAGAAAGGCACTGGTCAGTGCAACTGGGGTATCACAGCTTTAGCAAAAGGTTACACCCGTGTTGGAGTCCTATAGCGCTGGAGTGAAGATTCCAGGAGGATGGACAGGACTGGGGACCGTCACCAGAATGTACAGGAGGGGGGGGAAGAAGGTTGAAGGTGTAGGCGTGGGGAAGGCCAGGGGAATCTCGAGCGCTCTCGGCAGGTCTGATGCCATGCTCCCTCTCTACCCTGCTGGCTTCTTTCCTCCCGCCCCGCTCCCAATCCCGCGGACCCTGGCATGCACCTGTTCGAGCCACGTCCCTCCCATGGGGCCGTGGCGGGGCGCTGCGTCCTCCTCGCGATGTCTTGGCTCCTTTTCTCTTGAACCGCACACCGGAGGGGTTCCCAGCACTGGTCTCCGCGTCTCTGTCGGACGGGTCAGTTGGCGCTCGCTCTCTTCCGGGATCGACGTTCCGTCCGCGTCATCAGGAGGCTCCTTCTTGTTGGTCTCGGGACTGCGAGACCCCGCCTCCATGAAGAATGGGGCGGGAGAAACCGGCCAATCCGCGTCGGTTTTCTGGTACGTGGCGGGGAAGTCATAGCCGCCAGAGGGCTGGAATGAAGAAAGAAGGGGCAGATCAGGGAAACCCTCGGGTAATGGCTCAGCGGTTCCCGGCACTCCCCGACACTCTCTAACTCTTTCCACCCCTGAACTCAAAATATCCCTTCCTTCCATTTACCATTATCCGGTCTGAGCCCAATAAACCACTTGCATCCCTTTATTTCTATTCTCCTCAGAAACTTAACATCTCCTCACTTCCTTTTACCTTTATCTGCCACTAAACCATAAAAAAAAACATACCTCCCTCTACCAGCCCCTGAGTCCTAAACACATTTGCTCTGATTACTTTACAGAACATAAATAAAAATAAAGCATACTTGCAAACTTTGACCACATGCCTGCCTTTCTATTTCATTAAAAAACTAAATATATCTATATTGGGGCCTGAAACTGTGGTAAATAAAATTCCTTTACCGGGACTGAATTTGATACAGAAACATTATAAAATAGCTCAGTAAAATGAGAGGCAGGATCCGTGATTTTAGAGTTTCGGAATGGGCTTTATTCCAGTGATCGATTATAATCGGTTGCTCCAAGTTCCATCACCACGGGGGTTCAGGAAGTGAAGTACATACTTTATTGACAAGAAGTAACTTTTATAGTACATACATTACAATGAAGCGAATGCAGTAGGCGTAACAATTGATAAGGAAAATGACGATTTGTCTGCGTAACCAGAAATGGGTGTAATAAAGAGTAAAAAGGAACATAATTGGTTATGATGTCATACATAGGTGGATCTATAAGATAATACTTGGCCTAGATGCGCGCGCAGCAGTATGACGTGTAATTGACGTGTAACTAGGGGGTGAAGGGGACTTGACATTTAGCTCTACATGTGGAGACGAAAAGTCTGGGGGGTCAAGTCAACCTAATCCCAAATCATATCTAACATCCTATGTTTAAAGAACTATGTTATCCACAAAAGAAGGACTCTCGGACAGAATCTATTCTATACTGACTGTGCGTGCATGTACAAGCGTCTAAGTGTCTACACTGAATGCGAGGGGGTAGGAATATTCCATGGTAACAGGGCTATGAATTACTTGCATGAGGACAGAGAAGCCGGGCCTTTTGCTCGGTAACTGGAAGAATGTTTACTTAAGCTACTAGGCAGGAAGGCATCGGCTGAGGGGGAAGCAGATAATTCGAAGGTGAAATACAGTACTTGGCAGAGAATAGGCTGATGTCAGGCTTCGTGAGCCGCGCAGAGAATGAGACAAAGTTCATGGTCACAGATGCAGGCTCCGACTGGAGCTTTCAGAGGCAGAAGGCAAAAGGAGTTTTGATGACAGAATCAGGGCCTACTTGCCTGGACTGTAAAATGGCATAAGTGAGCCATACAAAGCCGGTGGCCTTTCATATTTAGGAATGGAATATCCGGCCTGTTCATGGCGGATCTGACAGAGGACACGTTGACGGTGGACGCATATGTATTTGCGTCTTCATAACTGGAACTGGAGGGAACATACATGTACTTGTGACACGCACATAGAACCGTTGGGGTCCAAGATAGGGGACATAACTGACCAGAAAAATCCATATTTCCACATTCCCTCCTTGTCCCCTACTTGCCCTTCAAGAGATATCAATCTTCATCAATCCATTGATCTGTTCATATAGCATCATTTGTTCTTCTTTCTTCTTCCGTGACGAATGAAATCTTGGTGGTGGAATACACGATGTGGCACACAGACCACAGATCGCTGGTCCACATTGTAGACATAGACAGCAACTGAATAGTATGAGAAGGCCAATACCTAGGAAGGATAAAACTCTCCATCCCCAGGCTGATATCACACTCCAAAACCAACTGGACCAAGTCCAAGTCCCTGGGTTCTGGTGTATCTGGCTTACAATCTTATGAAGGCGAGTGATGGCTTTATATACAGATGGCGAATTTTCTGGTATGAATACGCAGCAGCTTGATCCGATGACCCTACAAGCTCCGCCCCTATCAGCCAGGATGACGTCAAGGACAAGACGATTTTGAAGCACAACAATCCGCATAGCAGACTGCTCTTCTGTTAAATTGCCTAAGGCGGAAATAGTCTCATTCACTACTGCTTCAAGGGTTCTAGTTAATCTACGTATCAGCTTACTATTAGTAACGGTACCTATGTAGGGAAAGATGCCTTTATTAAAATCTACATACTGGTCCCATGCTGTCTCAGTGTAATCGACAATGGGGAGATCTCTCCGCTCTCTGTTGTGTACTAAATGAATATTTCTGTAATAATCGGGAGGAGCTAGGAAAACAGGTGGCAAAAGGAATGCAATGTAGCAGGTACCATCCCAATCTAGAGGTAAATGCATATATGCAGTCTGACCACATACAAAGTAGGAATGGCGAGAAGCTCTAAATGAAGATTTGCCTTGATCACTGAATTCTACTATAGTAGTGCATTTACTATGGCCCATATGTATGGAACCAACCTTTCTTACACACAATTCACCCTTCGCTGGAAATACTGACATGGTGGGTAAGACTAGTTCAATTTCGGATACGACATTTAGAATCATGAGATTAGGTGTAAAATTACCTAATCCATATACTTCATTTTCTAGATCAGTTCCTGTTCTTTTGGGGCGACCCTCCTTGTCAGGGTGGCAGACCTTGAGTAAAACTAGGTTCAGGTTTCCCCATACCCAATGATCTTGGTAAACTGCTGTGTCTGAGTCTATGGAATTGATTAAACTGAACCATGCTCCACAGGAGCCATTACGTGTAAATGGATGTGGAAAGAATGGCAGGACTCCTTCATAATTCTGATAGGGAGGGAGCCGACCACACACCCAACAATTAGTAGCATTACTAGTCTGATGGGAATGATGTAACATACTAATGAAAGTGTTATTGCGCAGCGCAAGTCTATAAGACAATTCATGCGGAGGTAAGTCACTAAAAGAATGTTCAGCAGCAACATTATAAACATGTCTAGAAATAGGGTAATATATGTGCAACAACATACTTGTAATAATTATTAAAAGACTCAATAAAAATAAAATTAATAATGTCACTATGCAGTGGCTACGCAGTGATTTACAATACGCCTGTCGTTTCAACATTTTCCGGGTATTTTCTCTACTCAGGTCCAAGGGATACATGTCAGAGACAATTCAACCGCTTCACCTTGGAGAGGACTTAAACAATCAAATTGCTCGACTTGTTGGGCCTAAGCTTTAGTTTGTAAAGTTCGGTTTCAGTCTTTTCA
The DNA here is from genome assembly GCF_964204655.1 of Triturus cristatus. Taxonomy (NCBI): domain Eukaryota; kingdom Metazoa; phylum Chordata; class Amphibia; order Caudata; family Salamandridae; genus Triturus; species Triturus cristatus. Next base: position 511,394,468 of record NC_140594.1, read on the forward strand.
ACCAAAGGAAGTTTTGAATCAGTCTGTGAGGGAGTGCAGGGCACAATGTCTATATCCGAGGATAGTCCATGAAATTTCTTGATATGACTTGAATGAATCCAGCCCTTGCGGCCCTCGATCTTCACGGCTGTCCTTGTGGTCAGCAGGACCAACTTGGGTGCTTTCCACCTGGGCTCCAGCTGAGTCTTTCGGTCGAAATTCCTCACACAGACGAGATCCCCCGGAACTACGTCATGGGGTTTCACCTCAGTGTTGTCAGGAAAGGCTGCAGCTACCTGTGAACGACAAGATTGTAGTGCAGACATCAAGGAAGCCAAGTAATCTGTCAGCATATTACAGTCAACATCAGTTATTTTTCGTGGTATAGGCGTCCCCCACATATTTGGTGGTCTACCGAAGATCACCTCATACGGGGATAGCCCTGTTCGTGAGTGTGCTACCATTCTCATGTAAAAGAGTGCAACGGGTAACGCTACTACCCAGTCGACACCTTTTTCTCTGCATATTTTGGACATTCTGATTTTCAGTATCTGGTTATGTCTTTCTACGAGACCTGCTGCTTCGGGGTGTCGGACACAGTGGAATTTCCACTGATATCCTAACAGAAGTGAAACGTGTTTCATTAATTCGGATGAGAACGGCTGGCCGTTATCTGAGTGAACAACACGTGGTAAACCGTATCGTGGGAAGAATTCTCGAACCAACTGTTTGGCAGTAGTCGGGGCAGTGTAATCTGAAACCGGGTACGCCTCTGTCCAACGGGAAAGAGCACAGACAACTACGAGAACATATTTGAATCCTCGACATCGTTCCATCTGGATGTAATCCATCTGTAGGACTTCAAAAGGGTGATTAGGAGGATGAAATCCACCCTGTTCTACGGGAACACTTTTTCCTGGGTTAAACTGACAACAGATCATACAGGTACGGACCTTTTGTTTGGCTGCTGCTCGTAAATGTTTATTAAACCAAATGTGTTGAATGCTGTCTAGCATAGCTTTTTCTCCTAGATGTGCTGGACTATGTATTGTGTTAATTATAACTTGGACCATTGAATCAGGAAGGAACCATACAGACTTTTCCTTCATCATCCATCCTTGGTCCGTTTGAATCCCTCCTAATTCAGTCCATTTCTTTATTTCGTCTGGTGTAGCATGTGTCTGTATGTCAATCACGTCAAGAGTAGGATCTTTAACTGTCATACAATGTGTCGGTGTCGGGACTATTGTCTTTGTCATGTCGGGGGTTTGACTTTGAGCAGTCTGTTTAGCTGTTCTGTCGGCTAGATCATTGCCTTGGGAAATGATATCAGTAACCTTCGTATGAGCCTTACATTTCATAATTGATATTGCAGTGGGTAGATGTATTGCATCTAATAAGGCATGAATGAGGGGTCCGTGCTGAATGTGGGCACCGTGGGAAGTTAAATAACCTCTTTCTCGCCACAGCACGCCGAAGTCATGTACAACTCCGAATGCATAACGTGAATCAGTGTATATGTTGACTTTTTTATTTGTGGCTTGAATACAGGCTTGTGTCAGAGCGATAAGCTCTGCGGCTTGAGCTGGCAAAGTATTTATACGATTAGTTTCAATGACTTCAGTATCTGTTGTGACTGCGTAAGCGGCCACTAACTTTCCTGTACTTGTTCTCATACATGAACCATCTACATACAACGTCAGGTCTGGATCGGACAATGGAACATCGGTCAAGTCTTGTCTGGGTTTTGTCGTTACAGTAATAACTTCAATACAGTCATGGGCTAGTGGGTCTGTTCCGGTTACTGGCAAAAGTGTGGCAGGATTCAATGTGTTACAGCGTCTGATTTCTATGTGTGGCTGAAACAATGTAAGTTCGTATCCTGTAAGTCGCGCTATAGTCAAGTGTTGTGTTTGCGTTCTATTTACAAGAACCTCTACTGCGTGTGGTACTTGAACTGTCAATGGATGTCCTAACACTATAGCATCGCTTTGTCTGATTGCTAAAGCTGTCGCTGCTACTGATTTCAGGCATGCAGTCAAAGCCTGAGCTACGGGATCTAGTGTACTAGAAAAATAAGCACATGGTTTGTGTGCTCCTGCTTGATCCTGTGTGAGTACTGACAAGGCAGTACCTTCGCGTTCTGTAACAAAGAGTGTAAACTGTTTTCTGTAACATGGTGTTGCTAAAACAGGTGCTTGGCATAAAGCTTTCTTTAGGCTTTCAAAAGCTTGTGTATGTTCTTGAGTCCAAGGGAGAACAGTCGATGTGGCTGCCTCCTGTGTGGTTAACTGAATGAGTGGTTTTGCTAGAAATGCATACTGAGGGATCCACTGCCTACAATATGAAGTGAGGCCTATGAAAGCTCGTACCTCCTTTTGTGTCTTGGGTATAGGCATGTTAGCTATTAACTGAATGCGGTCGGGTGTAAGCTGCCTTCCCTCCTTGGACAGCGAGTGTCCAAGATAAACAACTCGCTGGACACAGAATTGCAGCTTAGAAGGGGACACCTTGTGCCCCTTTTCGGCTAGAAATTGTAAAACTGTCAGTGATGCTTTTTCACATTCCGGTTCGCTTCTCGCGGTGATCAGCAGATCATCGACGTATTGAAGCAGAGCAGTGTTAACTGGCATGTGGATACTGTCTAGTTCTCTTTTCAGTGCTTGGCTATAGATGCTGGGGCTTTCTGTAAATCCTTGAGGTGCGCGTGAGAATTTAAAGCTACGTCCATTTAAACTAAATCCGAACAAATATTGGCTTTCCGGATCTATTGGGACGCTGAAAAAGGCATTCTTGAGATCAATTACAGTAAAGAATGTTGCTTCGGAATCAATGGCTGTCAGTAATGACGAGATATCTGGGACCACAGGAAATTGTGGCACAATGCACTTGTTTAATTCGCGCAGATCAATAACCAATCGATATACTGGCGGGGCCTTTGGATCTGTTCGTTTAAGAATCGGAATTATCGGTGAATTACATACATTGGAGTCTGTTTCCACAACTACTCCTTGGGCAATGAGCTCGTCAATGATTTGTAGTAAAGCCACTACAGCATCTGGTGGTAACTTGTATTGTCGCATTCGTGGTAGCACCACTCCTGCCTTTAATGTGACTCTATATGGTGTAATATTCATGCATCCAACATCAGTAGGGCCTTGTGCCCATAGACGTGTAGGTAAAGTCTGCAGTCGGGGATCCATGTCTCTAGACACATAGTGACCTTTAAAATCACGTAAAAACAACCTTACACCTTCCGGAGAACAACATATTATGGCTCCTAGAGCTTTCAGGGTTTTAATTCCTAACAGATTTTCTGGACATGATTTAGTAAGCAATAAATCTGTAGTTCGGGTCAGAGGTCCTATCGTAAGTGGCAGAGGCTGTGATACTTCATTAACAATAGGTTTTCCTGAAAAACCAAGGGAAATATTCTGAGAGCCTGAGAGGGGTGCCCCTGGAACTTCACTACGTTTTATGGTCGTTCGACTTGCCCCTGTATCGAGTAAAAACTTCCTATCTTGGCCTAATAATTCACTATGTACATAAGGTCCTTCTTGATCTACAGGAACCTCGATAAGGGGTAAGTCAACTTCCCTCTCTAGGCTAGTTCATGCGTAACGCTGATACTCAGGATATTCATACTGTGCGGTCTGATACATTTGTCGTGTTGTTGTCTGTGTGGCAGCAGCAGGCAACGGTGGTGCAGCTGGCACAAACTGTATTGGCTGTTGTGCGGCTGGCATGGCCTGGGCATGCTGCATAGCTCCTTGTTCATTCTGATCTTGTCTGAGTGGCCGTGATCTTTCTTGTGTTTTACCTATGGCGATATTATGTTTTAAAACTGGACAATCGTGTACGTAATGACCTGGCTTTTTACAATAATTGCATGTCCCTTTTACAGGTCCTGCTGAATCGGAATGTGTCATACCCTTTTTATGTCCTTCCGCTGGAACTGTCTGGGAAACTAGCATTTTCATTTTCGTGTCCTTCATGCGTCTGTGTTCATGTTCTTGTTCCTCTCTAATTCTATTGTGATGGTACTGTAGCATTTGTAACATTTGTGATGGAGTGTTACCTTGCCAGGTACTCTCGAATTTTAATACTCTATTCTTTACTGGGGGCAGGGCATTTTCCACTAACTTTGTTACAAACAGATGTGGGTATGATTCGCTACTTGCTTTTATGCCACTATTTATACCAAAACATTTTTCAAATCGGGCATAGTAATCACTAGTGTCTTCATCTTGCTTCTGCTTACAGGCTGAAATCGTTCCCCAATCTTCCTTTTTCGTAGTTAATAGACGTGGCAGTACCTGTACTAGTAAACCTGGTAATGCTTTAGTTTTATCCCCAAGTCCTGCTCCTGCAGTTCGGGCCTTTTCTTCCGCTTCTAGCACTGACCATTCTATCTTTTGGTCTCCTACCTCCCACTCTTTTTCCTTGAGTTTCTCATAAATGCCAGCAGGCATCAACACCTTTAATATTGTCATAATGTCGGGATAGGTATACTCTCCTATGAGTAACATGTCTTTAATTTCTCGGTGAAAACCCGCTGGATCTTTGTCATGACTGGGTACCACTTTCTTCATTTGTAACAATTCTATTTTTGATATGGGCGTATATACAAATACGCGCCTAAACTCGTTGTCCTCGCCTCTTATTGGGTGCACTTCTCGTAAGGGATTCTGTCTATCCATGTGATACGTGGTTCTTTCCTTGACGGGCAATGAAACATGCTCTGAGCATACAAAAACAATATACTGCTTTCTTGATTCTAGAATTTCTTTAATTAATTTAGTACCTGGACCTCTCCATTTATTCATAAGCAATTCAGTCAATATGTCAGGTAAGGGACCAGGGTCCGAATGCTGACTCCGATATAGTATAATGAGTTGTTGAATCATATAAATCCCAGCTAACCTCTGTTCATCTGGGGTGAGATTCAAAAATGTGCGTACTACTGTATCATCACTATATTTTCCGGGACTGTCCACCCAATGGACAGCTGCCCTGGCCAAATCTTGTTCGTCCATAGAATCGAGAAAATGATAACCCCTTCGTTCTCGGAGTAGCTTGTCGGCGGTTTGGAACGAATGCTCGTTAGACCTTATATTAATTATAGGTATTTGAAAATTCCTGTTATTATCTGGACATATCGGATGTATTGAGTCAGTATGACATCTAGTCTGATTCCTATTACAAGATCTTCCTCTACCTACATAGGCTATGGTGTCCGACTGTCCTGCGGGCAGTCCTGACCCTTCTTCCTCGCTTTGTTCGAACTCGTCTGCCTCTAATCTTTCTTCGTGTAGGCGTTCTATTTCTTTACGGATCTTTCGGCACATGGCTATTATACAATTTTGCTTGTCATGTCTCCCTTCTGATATATTCTGACTCCATCTGGTAAGAATTTGCATTGCTTCCGGGTCCACCCCCGGTCGGTCTACATTTCTGATCACACAGTTTATGAGGAAACGTAACAGTTCCCCCTGTATCTCTACTTTCTGGTACTCCATAGCTCTGTTAATACATTCTGGATCTCGTCCTGTTTGGACAAAATGATATATTTCGTCTAGATGCGCAGTCATTCCTGGTAACTTCGCTAAATACACTGTGGCTCGTCTGATACGCAATGAGGCCAGGGTCATTTCGTCCTCTATACCGGGCACCGGGTCATATCTACAATCTACAAGAAGTTCTTTAAGCGCACGGGCACTTACGAATTTGGGTGTACGTGAATGCGCTGACTCTTGAAAAGTAAGTTTATTTATTCTAGGTGGCGTAGAAAAAATATTGGTAGCACCTCCCGTGGCCCCATCTGGGGCGTCGGGTGTGAAAGGATTCGTCGAACGTGACACAGCAACTATAGGTGTGGACACAGCTATAGAAGTACCTGTAGGAACAGATGCGGAAACAGATGTGCTTGCCGGAACTTGTGACTCGATTTGTTGCTGTAGGGATACGGGTGCTGGATCTTGGCGTGAGACCTCCCTGGTATGCGGCCTATGTGGGGCAGAATTAGCATACTCGGGAGCTGCGTCATCTAAATATGAGGAAAGAAAAACATCTTCTGCGGTTCTAGGATGCCCCTTAGGATGTACCTTGATTGGGAATAATGGGGGTGGCAAGTCTTTCGGTATCTCTGGAGTAGCCTTAGGTAATCCTTCGGCCAGAAGGGGATACATACCATTCATAAGGGCATTTCTCTGTCTGTCTACTTGTTCTGATTTCACTCTGATACCTTCCTCAATTAATAGATTTTCTCGAACTTTGTTTGAACTCTCTTTACTCTTCTCTTCCTGTCTACGTGCTTTTTCTGTGCGTCTATGAGATTCTTTACGCCATAACTCAACGGCGTCCTTCTGTGACTGTCTGACTTTCCTTTTCCATAACTCTTCCTCGACTTTCATGATGCACTCTGCATCCCAGGTCCCCGCTGCGGGCCACCTCTGACTTTCTGGTAATCCCTTGGTGTAGTCTACCCATAAATCAAGAAATAATATAGCGTCTAAGCCATGTTTGTGATACATGAAGTGCCCTGGAGTATCCCTAGGGGGAATAGGGACGGCTTCTTCGAGTACCCCTTTTCTAGTAGTAATCTGTCTTAATTTCGAAAAGAGCGGCATATTGACAACTGATCTGACACTTAATCTTGAACACACTTAATACGAAAGCACAATAATGAACAACCATTCATACAACAATATGCAGGACGTTTAACACATTAAACATTAAACATTAAACATTTTTTTACCTTTAAAATAAACAACAATGATGATCGTCTGCATAACTAATCACCAAGCATAACTCTTGACACTAACTAGATACTTCGGAATACTTGATATACTGCTAAACAGTACAGATACACTGCTAAAACAGTGCAGACCGGATTTGTGTACCCAAACCCGTCTTGACCGGCACAACCTATGTGCACGTCAGAAATGCCTCCCCGGTAATGGTACTCACCGGGTAGCTTCGGAAACGGAAGGCCTCGGTAACTTGAACTTGAACCGGACTGGACTCGACTCGTCTCGTCGGAAACTGGGCTTGACTTCGAACTGGTGGGTCTCTGTATACCTCGGATCTTGCTCTCTCAGCTAGGCTCTGGTCGGGATACTTCGCACTTCTCACCGCCTCGTCTGGGTGTTGATCGCAGTCTCAGTCGCCCCCGCTTGGCCGGAGGGAGATACAGGAAATCCTGCTGGTACGCGTTATTGTCCGTCCAGCTGTGGCAGGAGACCGGGCCTGCAACTCACCGCCGGCGCGTGAGATGAGAAAGTGTCCCTGTTCGGGCGCCATCATGTGGTAAATAAAATTCCTTTACCGGGACTGAATTTGATACAGAAACATTATAAAATAGCTCAGTAAAATGAGAGGCAGGATCCGTGATTTTAGAGTTTCGGAATGGGCTTTATTCCAGTGATCGATTATAATCGGTTGCTCCAAGTTCCATCACCACGGGGGTTCAGGAAGTGAAGTACATACTTTATTGACAAGAAGTAACTTTTATAGTACATACATTACAATGAAGCGAATGCAGTAGGCGTAACAATTGATAAGGAAAATGACGATTTGTCTGCGTAACCAGAAATGGGTGTAATAAAGAGTAAAAAGGAACATAATTGGTTATGATGTCATACATAGGTGGATCTATAAGATAATACTTGGCCTAGATGCGCGCGCAGCAGTATGACGTGTAATTGACGTGTAACTAGGGGGTGAAGGGGACTTGACATTTAGCTCTACATGTGGAGACGAAAAGTCTGGGGGGTCAAGTCAACCTAATCCCAAATCATATCTAACATCCTATGTTTAAAGAACTATGTTATCCACAAAAGAAGGACTCTCGGACAGAATCTATTCTATACTGACTGTGCGTGCATGTACAAGCGTCTAAGTGTCTACACTGAATGCGAGGGGGTAGGAATATTCCATGGTAACAGGGCTATGAATTACTTGCATGAGGACAGAGAAGCCGGGCCTTTTGCTCGGTAACTGGAAGAATGTTTACTTAAGCTACTAGGCAGGAATGCATCGGCTGAGGGGGAAGCAGATAATTCGAAGGTGAAATACAGTACTTGGCAGAGAATAGGCTGATGTCAGGCTTCGTGAGCCGCGCAGAGAATGAGACAAAGTTCATGGTCACAGATGCAGGCTCCGACTGGAGCTTTCAGAGGCAGAAGGCAAAAGGAGTTTTGATGACAGAATCAGGGCCTACTTGCCTGGACTGTAAAATGGCATAAGTGAGCCATACAAAGCCAGTGGCCTTTCATATTTAGGAATGGAATATCCGGCCTGTTCATGGCGGATCTGACAGAGGACACGTTGACGGTGGACGCATATGTATTTGCGTCTTCATAACTGGAACTGGAGGGAACATACATGTACTTGTGACACGCACATAGAACCGTTGGGGTCCAAGATAGGGGACATAACTGACCAGAAAAATCCATATTTCCACAAAACTCACAGACCATGGGTGACTGTAAATATGCCCCTACATGACGGAGGGAGATTAAACCATTCCCAAAATGTTCTCATAGGGCAGCAACAAAAGCCTTTTCGCTGCGCTGCCTACCTCAAACGAAAAAAGCAAGAATGTGCTGTATCTACATTCCTGTCCTTTCAGGCATCACCGGTGCAAAAACTACAGATGAACACCAACACAGGCACCCTTGCACCATTGTGCAAGGGTGTTTTTGTTGTTGGCATGAATATGTTTGTGCAGGAAGGGACACCTTCCTGCACAGAAACAGTCAAAGAGGGTGTTTTCCTCATTCTATGTGTGGTGAAGAATGCAGCACATGTGGAATTTGGAAATAAAGAGGAGAAATGTGAACGTTTCTTTCTCGTTATGCCTGCCCCAGATTTACTCTATGCTGTAAATCAGGGGCAGTGTCAAAAACAGTGAGTGTTGCGTGGGAACACCCACACCAACTCCCAAGGATCAACCCTTCAATTGTAAGCCATTGCCGTACTCCATATTTAGAAGGCCATGAAAAGCCATGCAGGGTGGCTTTGTGAATCTTCGGAGGCGCAGCGTGCTGGCCCATATTTACAATGGTGATGCTTTTGTGGCTAAAAGTGCTGAAGGGCATTATAAATATGCACCACAGTGTGTCCTGTATCCCTGGTCAAGACAGATAGTCAGTTGACTCATTTTCATCTGAAATGTACCTGGCTGCACAAATTCGCAGCTTTTGTAGGTCCCATTGTGCAACTGATCTCTACTTTATAAGTTTCTTTAAAAAGACCCATGAACAAGTCATGTCCTTAGCAACAGCTCAGCAGCCCACCAACGGATGCACATGCTGTTCTTTGCCCAGGGAGGTTTTCTCCCAAAGGAATGAGACTAAAGCCTTGTCCACATCCATGATGGCACAAAGAGGCAGGTCTCAGTCCCGGTAGTAATTATCGGGCTCTGTTTTCATATCCTTAACTGTAATAGAAATTCACCTGTGTATTTGCCAAGTAATGAATGTAAAAAACATTACACTAATCCGTAGGATTTAGCTCCCATTTGTATTTCACATGTTTTAATTAGTCTTGCATTCCCTTTGGAAAAATCAAGCACTCCTGAGTGGTGCTGTTTTCAATTTTTTCGGTGTAGCAATTACTCTTGCATAGTACTTAATATTAAATAGCTAACGTTCATTGACAAACACAATACTCCTGACTAGTTTTAGGTGTTTGCCAGTTTTTGTATTATGTCAGTTTTTGTATTATGTATCTATATGATATTATGTATCCCGAGGTTTAAGAAGGCCCGGATTGGTGGGAGATAATTCGTGGTTACAGCTACTAAGCAATGGAATGCTTTACCAAACTTTTTGCGGCAGATTGAATCTGAGCCAACTTTTCAGAAAGCGCTGAAAACATGGCTTTTTAGCCTAGAACCGAAGGATTAGGTGAGCTTGAGTATTCTCTGTGGCTTGCTCTTTTGTCTTGCTTTAGCGCCGGGACACCTCTGTTTGAGGTAGCTGTTCGCACTCTTTTAAATGCCGTTATTATGATTATGTATCTAGATGCAATAACAGAAAGCTCATTGAGGTACTAAAATGTACATTTCTGTGATTCCCGCAGGGTGCCACCCAAATGCTATGTTTAAGGCACACCCTAATTGCATAGACAATGCCCCTTTTAGAGACTCTTCTAATTTTCATCCCACTTAAAACCCAATCGGAGGTAGCTCCTACCTGCGACTTACCATTTGGTATCCTAGGATCCACCCATGTTATACTTGGTCTCAAGGGCCATGAAAGACTGTTGTAGGAGCAGGAAATGAACAGAGCTCGAGGAGCTCCCCTCAATTTCTGTAGTTTCCAGGTTATGCTCTTCCACTTGCCCCTTAACATCAACTCAGAGGCTGTTGAGAACTTATGGATGATCAAGAAGTCAACTGTGTGATGTCATTGGGTGCCAGAGGGTTACATATGCTGCCCTTGGCACTTTGGGGAATCAGCTTCCATGAACCACACAACTCAAATCTACTCAATCCGTTCTTAAATGTGACTAAAAAACTTCTCCCTTTTTATGCAGGAAAGATTCTGAGTGGGTTAGGTCTAGGCTCATTTAGACTTGGACTAGCAGATGCTCTCCCTTCCACATTCTGTTCCACAATGTGACTTCGCGAAAAAGTTTCATTCAACCAATCGAAGGTTCTGAATGGTTGGTTTCAGTAGTTATCGTACACAACTTTTCTGACTCCCATTTCAACTCCCTCTGCAAACTTAATGGTACCTTAAGTGCCTTATGAGTAACATTCTGAGCTTCCAACTTTTCCAGCTGATAGCTCAAAACTTCAGGCTTTTCATTAACCAAATCATCAGCACTCAATTGAGCAGCATGACTAAGATACAAAGTACCAAATTCCTTATGTGACAAAGCCATGGATGGGTGATTTTGGTCTAAAACAATATTAAGTGTATCTTGTTCATCTTATCCTAATACATTTGAACCATCTTACACAACATACACTGGTCCGACTGCAGAACAGCCTTCAAATTCTAAAGTGGCATCAAATTTATCTATAAGGTCTACTATTTCACCACCATATGCAAAAATCTTTATACAAAATTATTGAAGCGGAGTTTCATCAACTATTCTAAAATTATGTTTACTGATTCATGTAAAAAGAGACCATAAATCTGCAATGAACTTGACTACATTTTGGTTAATGCCAATTTCCCATGACTGAGGATTCCCTTTACATAGACCAGCCATTGAGGATATTTCTACCTCTTTTATGAAGATAAGTTCCCCAGGCAACAAGATTAAAAAAGGTATCTGAACCTTTAACAGCATGGTCATACAATGAAAGGACTCAGTGTACATTAGACCCAAATTGAAAAGTTAAATTCATTTTATTGATATACATATTTTTTCCATAATAACAATTCTTTAAAAACATGTAAAGAATCATGACTAACTAGACAACAATAATTAAACACAAAGCTAACAAAGAGTCATTACATATATACATTGTAGAAAAATTCACAATACCTATGAATAAAATTGAGATCAGACATCACATGTACATAAAGGAATACACATATAATACAAAAGACAGAGTGGTGGCAAATTGATACATTTTCTAGTATGTATTTGCTATGTGCGTTTCGGCCTACACAGCGCCTTCTTCAGGAAAGCCACTAAGATTCCAGAAATGAATAGATGAATATCTCAGGTAAGTGGAAGGTTGTTTGAATGGCAAAAAGGAACCAAGATAATTCTTAGTTGTTTCTATGATGGTACTATTGCCAAACTGGCTACATCGGTTTAGGAACCCCGGGGTCCAAAGGTTGGCGGGTAATTAAAAAATAATCAATGCGGTAGATGTTAGAACTTCAAAAACAATTCACGTCACGAATAACACGCTCTAATGGAGGTACTGGAGCTCAAGTACCTTACTGGAAGGCTCTCTTAAGATGAAGAGAGTATGATATTATTAAAAGTTGTGTCCCGCAGTTCGAGAAAGTGCAGGTGTCTGGCCTGGAGATTAAAGATTTAATTTCTGAGAAGTCTGTGAAGATTTAGGACAGGCCATTCTAGTTGGCAATATATTGGCAGTATTCTGTCTTGAAATTTGTTTGACATCCCAATCTTTGGTACTGTCATTGATCTCTTTCATACACAACTGAGAATGTTCAATACTTCTTGCTAAAGCTAGGATCATTTCTAAATCTGGACCCTCCGTGGACAATGGATGTTTTTGAATTTGCATATTATTCATTCTCTCTATAAGTTGGTCCCAAGTAATTTCATCCTTAAACTCCATATAATTGCATGTAGAGTTATGACAAAATCATCTATGGATTCTCCAGGTTACTGAATACTTTGGAAAAAAAATTCAAACCACAGAAAAAAAAAATTGTAAATGCTTGTGTCGTTCCCCCAGAGTGTTAATAATGGGTGCTTATTCATCTACCATCACTATCTTCACCTACTGTGCGGTCAGCAAATGTACAACTTCCATAGGTTGTGTTTTCAAAATTCACCTTCCTTCTAAAGTGTACACTACAAGTGATTTTTCTTCTTAGAAGTTAAAGTGTTCCCATCAACAGCATCCAAATAGCCAAATATCCAAATAGCCTTTAAATGCTTCCTACTACTGTTGTCAAACAAGTGGAGGAGTGCCAGGAACCTGAAGAAATGGTGGGGTGCCAATATCTTCTCCATTAAGGTGACCTAAACATGAGTGAGTTGTTGGTCCAGCAAATGTCATACAATTATTCTTGTGAATGTGTGAGAGAATGTAGTAAGGTTACTCCTATGTAGTAAGAAGTCTGTCACTAATAATACAGGTAATACAGGCTTAAAGGCGTGCCTGTCTCTGGCAGGCAATGTTCAATGTGAAGAATAAAAGAAAGTCCATCGTGTTCCCCACTGTAGATAATGGAAAGCTTCCCAATATTAAAAAATGTCCACTGCCTGCGTTGTTAACTTGCATTTTCTAAGGTTGGTAGGGCACTTATTCCATTTCAAACTGTTAAAATGGCCACTGATACTGTGTGTTTCTCTGAGAAGTTGGGCTTACTCTGGAGCTGCGCTGGAGAAAGTCGCTTGCGGCCGATCATGAGGACATGATCAAACCGAAATGTTCCGCGTGGAACAAAACATGCACATCTTGGCTTCAAATTTTATTTCGGGGGCTCCTATTATGCTTTCTAATCTTGCTTTAATTTGACCAGCAGCAGTCGAGAATTAGAAAACTACTCATCACCTAAGTCGTGGAACTACCAGCCAATGGAAAGAGAGAACGTAGTAATAACAACTCAATAGGTATCCAGTCATACCTATAAAACTAAGCTGTACTGCGAACACCTCTCTTTCCTTGCTTCTCACAGTCAAGATAAGTATTGCCCATACTTTATTACATTGTTTCATATATATTTAGTGATACAATGTTTGTTATAATTTTCACTGGTTTTTATATTTGCCCCGAGTCAACATGTTGCCCATCTGCATGCGTGCGCTACCCCTTGTGCTCGGTTGTGCTCACCATTGCGTCGGCCATTTTCTTGGGTTCTCTGATGCACTGTTGTTAGAATCCGGGGTCTCTGGTTGGCGCAGGTATGCACTTGCGACAAGCAGGGACCCTTTCCTTTAAGTCAGGGCGTAGGATTACCTCTTTAAAAATAACCCCTGCTCACCCTCTAGGTAACGTGGCGCGAGCAGTCAGGCTAGGTTTCCAGAGGGCATTAGGTTAAGCGTTCAAGATATCCCACACAATAATCACCACCCCACCACACAGAGACACAAGGCTGTATTTAGGAAAATAAAGTCCTTTGTATTTGAAGCCTGCATAAGAGATTTATATAGTCTTCTCTCTTTAAATAAGGTTCCAGTTACTTTCAATGCTTTTAGGCAGTCCACAGGTCTTAAAATGGCACTTTTCTATTCAAAACAAGCTTCTTTGGGGTATTGTGCGCTTCCTAGCGCCTCCGGTACACTTCGTACCGCTGTTTGGTCGTGTCGTGCCGTTCCTCACGCTTCTCGCGTGAGCACGCGTACTCAGGACGTGAACCGTACGGACCGTACCCTCGTAGGTACGGGTCGTACACGTTCGGTACGCCTCATTCCAAACCTCACGCTTCCCGCGTGAGCACCGGCAATGTATTTTATGCTGGACGGGCCGCACAGAGACATGGACGACAGTGCAGGTACGGCTCGTACGGAGTGAAGTACGTGTCGCACCAAGGCGGGCAGTTCACATTACCTTTGGTCTTGGGCAAGAGGGTCGCAGCAGCCTCAGGGGTCCTTAGAGGGGCGTCCCACGTCGCGTTGTCGTCCCTCTTGATCAGCGGGCGGCGATGCTTCGTGGGGCGCTTCGGATGGTCCCAGGCACACGACCCAGTTCAGAAGTAGGGGGGGCCGCTCGGGGGCAATTTCTTCAGTACGTCGCGCTGTCGGCTTCACTTAGGGGACGAACGGTGCACAGGTCCTTGCAGTGATCTCAGCGGCGCAGGGTCGCAGAGGCTCGGCGCTTGGAGCCTGATCAGTCTCTTCTTTGCGGTGCGAGCTACGGCTCGGGGGGCAGTTGCTTGCAGTGCTTGGGCCAGGCAGGCAGGCCCTTGCGGTGCTTACAGTAGCCCCGGTGGCAGACGTCGCGGTGCTCAGATGAGGGGCACACAGGTCCTCTGGAGTCAGCGTTACAGGATCGCCTCCAGCAGCTTCTCTTCTTGGGGGAAGGTAGCACCCACTGTTCCTGGGGCGCAGTTTAGGGGGCAAGTTCACCAGCAAGCCCTTGGAGATTGTTTAAAGCACAAGTTGATCAAAAGTCTTTTCTTCTCAAGTCTTTTCCTCCTCTCCTTCTTGCAGCAAGGCACCCACCACAGGCCAGTCTCACAGGTCAGAGACAGTAGTCCTATGTGAGAAAAGGTTTTCCCCAAATGATTTTTAGGCCCAAGAGGGGGGAAGAAACAAAATTTTGAAAGAGAAGCTACCTCTTTGACGGCCTATATTTCTTTCATTTCCTGGTAAATACTCTAATTAAATCTTAATAAACATGCACACCTACAGTGATGACCCATAAATACAATGTATACACACAATTCTTTACTTTTTATCTTTGAAATGAAATGTTTATAATCACTTTTTGATATAAAAAATGTACTTGCTTATCAAACAAAATAAACAGTGTTATGATTTCAAATAATTCCCAAATATACTGAAGAGCAAATATGTACAATTGAACAAGATAGTAGACATATCTAAAATGACATAAACACAAATTATTTAGCCCCTCGATAGGCTAATTAAATCCCTACATACATATCTTGCATACTAATCTTGCATCCAAACAATCATACCACAGACAAATCACTACGAAGGAGAGAAAGAGAAACCAATAAGAAAATGTACAACTGGGAAAGTCAATTGTCTAAAAGCAATCAGAATTTTTTTTTCACATTTGACTGTAAAGTTTACAGTAACAGACTTAATTTCCTCTTATTCTTTAGTCTGAGTATGTCCAGATAAGCTTTCTTGTCCAGTTGTAGAAGAGCTGGTCTACGCACGTTTCGGTGAGAGATAATTTAAATTCACCTTCATCAGGACCAATAAGGAGAGAAAACTTTTCTGTGCACAAACGAGGGGACAGATCTCTGCTAGAGGTAAGTCATATTTTCAAGCTCTTATAATTCTGTTACAATCCTCAACGAATCTTCTTTCAAATGAGGTGGATCTCTTGTTGGAATAATCATAAAAACTGTTAGTTTGCCACGAAGTATAGATTTGGACAGGCCTGTATGTAATATCTCCAAATAAAGTTGTTCTGTCCTAGAGGTATGCCTTCGTATGAGAATGTGTGGACAGAAAATATTTTTTAATCTTAAATTCTGGCTGTTGTCAAGGCCATAGCCTCGAATTTGACGACATTGGAGAAGACGGCGTAGCTTTGTGAAAATTAAGAATCAATAATTCACAAACTCCTTTGGACCTGATTTTGACACATGCTATGGCCTTGACAACAGCCAGAATTTAAGATTAAAAAATATTTTCTGTCCACACATTCTCATACGAAGGCATACCTCTAGGACAGAACAACTTTATTTGGAGATATTACATACAGGCCTGTCCAAATCTATACTTCGTGGCAAACTAACAGTTTTTATGATTATTCCAACAAGAGATCCACCACATTTGAAAGAAGATTCGTTGAGGATTGTAACAGAATTATAAGAGCTTGAAAATATGACTTACCTCTAGCAGAGATCTGTCCCCTCGTTTGTGCACAGAAAAGTTCTCTCTCCTTATTGGTCCTGATGAAGGTGAATTTAAATTATCTCTCACCGAAACGTGCGTAGACCAGCTCTTCTACAACTGGACAAGAAAGCTTATCTGGACATACTCAGACTAAAGAATAAGAGGAAATTAAGTCTGTTACTGTAAACTTTACAGTCAAATGTGAAAAAGAAATTCTGATTGCTTTTAGACAATTGACTTTCCCAGTTGTACATTTTCTTATTGGTTTCTCTTTCTCTCCTTCGTAGTGATTTGTCTGTGGTATGATTGTTTGGATGCAAGATTAGTATGCAAGATATGTATGTAGGGATTTAATTAGCCTATCGAGGGGCTAAATAATTTGTGTTTATGTCATTTTAGATATGTCTACTATCTTGTTCAATTGTACATATTTGCTCTTCAGTATATTTGGGAATTATTTGAAATCATAACACTGAAATGAAATGTTTATAATCACTCTTTGATATAAAAAATGCACTTGCTTATCAAACAAAATAAACAAAGATAAAAAGTAAAGAATTGTGTGTATACATTGTATTTATGGGTCATCACTGTAGGTGTGCATGTTTATTAAGATTTAATTAGAGTATTTACCAGGAAATGAAAGAAATATAGGCCGTCAAAGAGGTAGCTTCTCTTTCAAAATTCAGAGACAGTAGTCCTCCATGCAGCTTTCCCAGGTCCTTCTCTTCGGGCAGAGTTTCTTCTTGGCGCAAACAGGATCTGATTTCTTAGGAGCAGGGCTCCTCCTTATATAGCACAATTCTTTTGTTCTTTGTCGCCAGGGGGCCTGGGCCTGGCTCAGTCCAGTTTTGGAGCACTTTGTTGTGGTGACTCTGCTCTTTCCTTTCAGCAGCAGGGCAGAGACATCAGCCGCTCCACAGGGGGCGGAGCCGGCATTGTGGTGGCAGAGCACAGGTCTATTCAGAGTCAAGGTGTACTCCTCCCACCCATCCTGGTGTAATCTCTCTACCCACCACCTGGCAGCCAGCCTGTCTCCTGGAATTCCCCAGCCCTGCTCCTTACTGTTACTAGGCAGAACACACACACACAGTATTTACTGACCTGGCCATTTCAGTCCGCCTCTGCTAACTTTCTAAAAGTAGTATTTACAAACACAGGATATTAAAATAAACTTTATTAAAAGAAGTATTTTATTATTCTGAGTTCAGGCATACTAAACTTGACTTTCTACCATGCTCTCTGAGTCTGCTGGGATTACAGCGTGTAGTAATTCCAGCAGCCCATTCTGGCCTATGGAGAGCAGGTAGCCTTCAATAGTGAAAAACGAAAATGGCTGTAATTCACTATTAGGACATGCCACACACATCAGGGTATGTCCTACCTTATACCTACAATGCACCCTGCCATTGGGCCTACCAGAGGGGTGACTAATATGTAGTTAAGTGAAGGTTTGAGGACTGGCAAGTAGGTGCACTTGCGCAATCATCGCGACAGTACCAGACCGCGCGCAGGTTCTGCAGTGGCAGACCTTAGACACATTTTACCAGGCCGCGTCTGTGGGTGGCACAACCAGTGCTGCAGTCCCACCAGCAGCATTTGCATTTACAAGCCCTGGCACTCCTGGTGCACTTTACTAGGGGCTGATAGTAAACCAAATAAGCCAAACACGGACACCAATCAATGTATACACTTTTCAAAGGGAGCACTTGCACTGTGGCACTGATTAGCAGTGGCACAGTGCCCTGAGCAGCTAACACCAACAAAACACAATGAGGCACATCAGCAAAAAGTGGAATGGAAACTCACGCCAAGGTGCCAGGTCTAACAACTGTCTTTGCTGCACGGCCCCTCTTTGCCTTTGCTTTGGTGACTGCATTATTGTGTCCCTACCAGCATTTTTTTCAGCCGGCTTCTAGAGCCTCCACTTACTTTCACTCAGCGTCTCCGTCTGAGCCATCAGAGTACTTCCCCCAGGGGAGCAACCTTCTGTCCGGCCTTTGCTCTTTGTCCTGCCTTCCCTCAGCATTGTGCTAGCCTTGCGTGATGCCCAGAGGGGGGATCCTGCTCCTTTCTTCCCTTTGGCTTACAAGTTAACCCTTTTTGCTCTAATTATTTATTATTCTGGCTCTTTTTCCTCTTCATCTTTATAATGAAAATTGACAGATCTCCCCTATTTCAAGATGAAGACAACAGTCTTAAGGATAAGTTGAAAGATTTCATTCAGGCCTCTGTTGAAAAGGTCAAACAAAATCTAGAAAATTCTGTAATAAATGTAATGTTGAAGACGATTTTGGCCAATTCTGCTGGGAAAAGCAGAAAGCATAAGCAATTGGGTTTACCTTTACTAGCGTATGTTAGTCCCAAAGTAAAAACGAATACTGCGTTATTGGTTATTGAGATTTCCTCACGCACGACAGAAAGAGGCCTGGGAGGAACCACATCCTCTAAGGAAGGAAATTATATAGATGTCAATGTTAATGGGAGACAAAATTCATTTAAACTTGGACTTACATTTGGCTGCAGTTGATTTGTCATTTCCCATATCCCGGACACTGATGACGACATGGGTGATTTAAATTCTGATTTGGACAAGAATGGGGCAGGTGACCTTGATCCTTTTTCTGCCCCTTCCCCTAAAAACCTAAGTTGGGCTTTCAAAGGGTCATGAGTGGGAGAACCCAAGTTGGTATTGGATTCAGAGGCTGCTCCAATGTTTGACCTCAATCTTATCCATCACCCTAATTCAACCGAGTGGTTTCCTGCCGAGCATGTGGGAGAATATGTGGCCTCTAGAATATGTCTACAACTTGACAAGCCAACAAGAGCAAAATTATAAATCAGACTGCCCTCTTCCTTCCCTACCTTCCAGAATAACTCTTACCCCGGCTAAAGACCCTTCTCTTCTCACTTTATTTTCTAAATTCGGCAAGGACCATTGCGAGGTGGTGGACAAAGTCTGGTCCACTTGCCAGGGCAAATTATTTGACATTGTTTGTCTCTTGCACCGTTTTTTTGATCTGGCAGAATCAGCACATCTGGATAATTTGTATATTGATGCTGAAGTTCTTTCTCTTTGGGTACAACGCTCTTTTTGCCTACTTGGTAATGTCAATGCTGCCATTACCCATGAGCATGGCAAAGGACTCTTATTAAAACTGGACCCTAAACATGGCAGCTTTGGACGCAGGATTAAAGGCTGAAGGTCTTTTGTTTGGCAATTCCTATATTAAGGAGCTCAGTAAATACTTATCTACTTTGTCCTGCTTTATCAAGCAAAGCAAGTCTCTAAGTTAAGGTTTTCTCTTAATGGGTTTTCTCCAGGACCAGTAGAGGTAAGAGCTGCTTTAACAGCCTCAACTTCCACCACCAAGGATCCGGAGGTTACTTCAATTTTTCATACCAGGAATTCAAGCCTCAGTTCTACCCCAGCATGGGACAGTTTTCAGAGGTCGTCAACATAAAGGCTCACAATGTAATACCCAATCTGGTAAGTCCATTTTCTGGCCTTCCTTCCGAAGGGAGTCATCTATGTTTGTTTCTACCAAAATGGTGTCCATAACCTCAAACTCATGGGTTCTAAGCACAGTTCAAGGTTATCTTATAGAGCTTTACTCCAAGCCTTTCCAGATTGTGTTTCCGTCCCTTCTAAAATTCTCTTCTGAGATAGCCAATCTAATCAGTCCTTGCTATAAAAATGCGCGATTCAGTTATCCCCTTCCAATTCTTCTGTCTTCTTCAGCTAACTCTCTTTAGTTCACAAGAAAAACAACAAAAATGAAGCCAGTGATAAACCTCAGACAGTTCAATTGGTGTGTCATTTATTGCCATTTCAAGATGAAGATAATCATTCACCTCAGAGACTCCTTGTTTTTCAGTGTGACTGGATGGTTCATTTGGACATTCAAGACACTTACCTCACAGTTCCCATCCATTCTACTCACAGGAAATGTCTGCAATTCCAATTGCTGGGCCAAATATATCACTTTTTATCTCTTCCTTTCAGTCTGGTTAAACACCGTGGTGCTAAAGACAAACTCATGAAACTGGTTGTAACCTTCCTCAGAGCTCAAGGTATCAAACTAATCATCTAGTTAGACAATATCATTTTAATGAGACAAAGCTTGTCCTCCCTAAAGAATCACATTCACTGGATATGTCTTTTTCTCTCAGACCTGGGTTTTCATATAAACACAGATAAATCCACGCTCACTCCTACCAAACAGATTGCATTTTTGGGTTTCTTAATAAATTCTTCATCTGCCACTCTGGACTTACTGAAGCCATGCCTTCCAGGCTGGAGCCTTAGCTGCATTGTTATGGGCCAGGCCTTGGGGAGGATGGAGGGGGTCACTGGACCCTGAAGAATACCTGCCCCTAGACCCCAAAATGAACTGATGAAAGGAAGGTGGATGCCAATGGACTGGATACCTCCCTAGATACTGGGTTGGTCTCTCCTCCTACATTGGCTACACAAGAGGTGTCTTTTGCTATGTTGGTGAGAAGGCCGGCCAAGGTCTTAGTCTTACTTGCAACAGAGTGTAGGCTAAGGTCCAATGTCTTGACAGAGGTGCTTCAGCTAGGAGTGACCCCCTGAGAATCGCTTCTACCATTTAATGAAGCCCTTACGGATCTGTTTGGGTATAATGGCACATGGGGACTTCGGATACAGTGTGTTAAATACCAAACCCTGAGATTTGGCATATGAAAATATCATAACCAATATCATCACAAACCAAATCAGCAGGGTCCGTTTTATACATGGGGCACACTGTCCCTGTTGGTGGCATGGTATATCTTTCAAAAGGTGTGCTTGGTGTAAAGCATGATCGTGCTCTATGATGAATTTGCTTCTCCCAGGCAGCAGTGAAATTGTGCTGCCCTAAAGGATGCACATTCAGTGAAATACCCAACAGATGCTTTCAAGCCTCTCTGTGTCTCACAGTGCAGGAGGCAGCCACCTACACTTTAAAGAGGGGAAGGCAGATGCAGTGAGTGACTGCACCCACAAGAAGGGGGCTGTTGTCGGGTGTGCATGGGATGACATTTCCCTCCTCCAAGGGGCTGCTCTTTTTGTGGCATACTGTGAGTGCACCACCTCCTAAGGGCCTGTTTGCCTCTGTACCTGCAACCCATAAAAATGAGAGCACGCCCTCTCATGATAGCACTACATGAGCATCAGCTATATCAGTATTACAGAAGGAGCCACACAAGTTTCTCCATCCCCTTCTGTAATACCACAAAGCAGATGCGCAGGGCCGTTGTGCCCCCGGGGCACTTAGCATGTGGAGTTACTGCACCTGGGGCTATATTGTGCAGATACAGATGAGCCCGGGAATGCCAACCCTCCAGGATGTCAGAATTCAAGGCTAAGCCCATCCTGATAAACAAAAATAAAGTAGTTAGATTCATTTCTCGATGTGACCCTCGCAAACAAACTTGTTTGGACAAGGGTTTTACATGCTAAACTAATGTGTAAAACAAAAATAGTCAAAGCTGAAACAAAGGTGACGTGAAACAAAAAAGGTCGGCGCAGCCCAAACAAAGTTAACTTTTCGAACAAAGAAAGCTAACTTAGCCACACGCAGAGCAGCCTGAAGGATTAGGGTTTGTATCTTCGTCACAAGGGGGTGAGGGCAGCCAAAGTGTTTGCAAGGATGCCTGTCTCCAAAGCATCAGCCACCTCATAAAGTAAGGGCTGAGGTGATAAAGCGGGTCAGAGCTGTAATTAGAAAGGTATTCATAATAGTGCATGCTCCTTTTGATTTTCACAGCCCTGCTAGAAGCAGAGAGCAAAAGGTTTGGTTGACAACTCTAAGGGAGCAGTTTAAGGCATCAGGCCCCATCCCTCCCTACGTACATTCTCATATTTCTCCATCACCATGGGAGCCCCTTCCTATTAAAACCACTCTTATCTTCTTTTATGCCCATTCCAAATCTTGAAACCGGTCCCAGGATGCTTGTTGCCGGTCCAGGGAGGACACGGCTTGGCAGTTCGGTCTTTATGCCAACCTAGTTTGTTCCCATGAGGCACAGGCTGGTTGTAGTCGTGAGCAAAAGAACGATGGATTAACCCAGATCTGTTGACTGGGGGAGAATGTTAGATGATGGACGGAATGCAGAGCAAATCAGTGTGTCTTTTGCATTCCACATCTTGGCCTTTCTTCGGGAGAACCAGATATTTTTAGCTAGCCCCTAGGCACACTGTGTATCTGCAGCAGAATTTGAGTATCGCCTCCTGCAATGCAATCTGATAGACACATTTGCCCTTCAGTCATGGTGCTGACCAACATCTTTTAGCGTCTCGAACAGTTATGGATCTCTGGCACCATATAGGAGCTTTCACATGATTCATGTTAATGGAACCAGCCACGTGATCTTTTATAGCCACTCTCCCATGCACGCGCATGACATGTCTGCAACTGCAAACCCTTCCTCCCTCCTGTAATTTTCCTTCTATGTGTGTCTCATCAAATCATAGCACTGCAAACACCCACAGAAACAAAGCACACACTAACATTGACATTGCAAAAAGAAGTGACTGCATTAGTTGCCCTGGAAATGGATCTGCAGCGATACCACTGAGGTATTAATCCTAGAACTGATCAATACCTGAGAGCGATCGCCGCCCTGCAAAGCAATAAAGAGCAGTATCTTAATTAAAGGGATTTTTATCGCAACCATATCCAAGATATTAAGTTAATTAACTGATAAAAGCGCAGACTTTACAAATAGGATCTAGAGAGCGAATCAGCGAAAGTTAAATGTGGATTTAAATAGCCTCACAAGAGAATCATTCACTGCGTGGCTGGTCAATAATTAATACACTGCTAAAACCACAAGTAATCCATTCCTGATCTGTTTGTCAATATTTCCTATATGCATTTAGTAGTCATTGAAAAGGCTCATTACATTGCTTTGTGTATAGAAATTTGTTTGATTTCTTTTTGCGAATATTGTTTAATTTTCGAGAGGTTTAGACTTGTTCTGATTTATTTACGAGTTCTTACTGGGTAAATACAGCTAAATACTTCACATCCCTATGTGCTATAAGTAGGTAGATCAGCGTCCAGATTACACTGGAGTGGGGCAGATTTCAGAAATATAGAGACTGATTTAGAGTTTGGCAGATGCTGATGGCCCGTTAAAAGCCACCTGCTTGCCCATTCACCCGCATGGAGGCCCAAAAGCCACCTGCTTGCCCATCCACCCGCATGGAGGCCCAAAAGTCACCTGCTTGCCCATCCACCCGCATGGAGGCCCAAAAGCCACCTGCTTGCCCATCCACCAGCATGGAGGCCCATCCGTCCTATTCAAAGTATGAGAGTCAGTGCTCCGTCCACTATATTTAAAGTGAAATTTCCATTGCCTGGCACTTGGCAGTTTGTCCTTCCCCCCTGTGTTGAAGGGAAAAGAGCATCAATTGTCAAACCCGGCCCCCAACAACCACAAAACCTACTTAATCAATGTGTTCCTGCTACTCCAAGCCCTGGGACTATAGCTGGCAGTGATGGGTGAACAACAACACAATGCTCAACAAACAAAATAGTTTCAAAAGTTGTCCTTAACTTTTAAAGTGCACCCAATTTACGACCGATGTCACTAAACGTAACGTTATGCACACCAAACAATGTTATCACAATTTACTCTGTGTCTCTGTCTGGTCACATGCCTCACAATTCATACACATATAAAATAACAACCTGTACTATAACACAATCCCCAAACACAATTTTAATAACGCCCTCAAATTAGTAAGTGAACACAAAGGGCATCCTAACATGTATGTGCATGAATAAGCTAGAGGAGATACATAAGGCTTCATGTAAAGGTTTTTTTGGGGTTAGTTAGTGACTAAAGTTATTTACATACCACCCTCTGAATTAAAACTCTGTTGTCCCTGTTACATGCAATAGAATATAACAATGTGTCTGTCTGCAGGTTAGTCTAGTACGTCACAAACTTGTCAAACTGTTACTCATAGACATTCTTTATATACATATATTTTCAAGAAATTCTGCTGGGAGGACATTTCTCGTTGGTTTAAAGCAATGAGGTGGGTCCATCAGGCGAAGGTGCTCCCAGCTGTTGCGTAAGTAGATGCTACAGCAGTTGAAGATCCCTGTTAGCTTCTTGTAATGACCCACCACTTGATGGGGGGCTCCCTACACAGAGGAAACAAATACAATTCTGTTAAAACCATTTAATAGTAAACATTCAAATTTGTATTACAGAATTATGCACATATGATTACAATTTAACTGAACATTCGTTTGGCCTGATTTAGAGTTTGTCACAAGTATCACAGGTATACCGAGTAACATATCTGCCAATCAGCCTTTTTTGATGTCTATTATTTGCTATGCCACTTGCAATAAGGTGGACTGGATATCTGCCAGACAAGTTACTCCGTCAGAATGTGACAAACTCTAAATGAGGCCCATTTGTGTGATTTAATATTGTTGACACACGTTTATTTAATTTTAAGATGGGCATCACTTCATGTTATAAGATGACATTAATCAGGGCCACAGGAAATTTGTGATTTTGGAGCTCCTGCATTTTCCGCATTTGCCACATAATCCACCAACTGATGCATAACTTGCAGATTTTAACCAAAACAACATTCGTTTCTAGTTTAAAGGGCTAAAAAGTTACTAAAACGTGGTGGCACGAGTTGCCACACAGAGGAAGGCCATTTCCAAAAGTCCCCTTTCTGTTGCTTGTTGCTGTATTTAGGTGGTAAACTGGGAGAACATTTCACCTTATTAGTACCAGACAGTACTAGTTCACTATTTTGTCATTTGTTACACTGGTTAATACTATCACAAAATCTGCTGCATATTGCCATATAATTGTGCCTTTTCTTCCTGCATAAGTGAGTCAACTCTGCAGCAGAGTTTGATCCTCCCCTGTTGAATAATTCCAGTGGCCCTGCCATTAAGTGCCATTCTCTCGGACTGATATTGTATAGGGGTAGACGGAACTCACGGAGGTTTACTCCGCAGCATTCAGCGGAGTTACAAATAAACTCCGCGAGATTCCTCGGAGTTCAAAGCACTATTATGTGTTTACTATTTTAGCTGACAGCTTCCGAACCTTTTATCCTAGGATGCCAAGATGCGATTAACGTTGACGTGCCCACAATAGAAATAATAAAACCAAATAAAATGGTTGAAATGAACGGGGCACAGGAGGAGTCTTTCAATGCAGTCACTAATGCTGGTGTGTCAGCGTCATTACAGTACATAGAGAACAGGCGGGGAAGATGTACTGAGCCTTTTGTTTAAATTGACCATCAATTTGATACCTGAGACCACGTCTGATGTTATCTAGTTGTTATCTAGTTGTGGGTTTCAACTTGTCACTCATTTGTGTCATCTACTTCTCACCGTGTGTTGGTTGTGAGTGCCAGTGTGTCATCAATGTCAGCATCTTTTCTCTGCAAGTCACAATACTAAACTACAAAAATTCCAATTGCTTTCATGTCCAATTAAAAGGGTTTACACATAAAACGTTACAGCAGACCCTTCCGTCAAATTTTTAAAAAGGTAGGATAGTTTCAGGCAATGCCCAAGAAGACACGTTTCCCAGGCCGGCCCATGCGAACAATATCCTCAGAGTTCTATCCCTTTAGTTCTCCTGCTCTGTAGCCCTCACCTTTCAGCAGCATGTATTTTGCTCGAGGGCCAGTTCTCTAATAAGGTGCATGCGCTCTGCACGGTAGCCTAATGCTTATAGTTTGTGTTAGTAAGGTCCATTTTCCAGTAGGTAAGGCCCCAATGAATAGATCTTGTCGGCGTACTGTGAGCTCCGTCCATGGCATGGCTAAGCTGGTATAAGGATGTTGTCTCATAATTTCGTTTTTAAACCGGCAAAAGCACCAGGGCTAGATTTTCATTTAAAGTAGTCCAGCATCGGTTTTTGCACTTTGTGTTGGTACTCCTCAAACCCAGACAAGGCTGAAAAGCATCTCTGAGAGTTTGTACGAATCAAGCACAGCAGGCCAGGGTTGAGAGGTCCTTTTGAGGAAGGCAGAAGGCAGAGGCCTCTAAGCAGGTGCTCACTCCTTCTCTTAAGTATATTTCCTTGAGGAAAACTCTCCTTGCGTGGGCTATAGCGGTACTGCAGCATAAGAGATGTAGCTAAGATTCATGATGGTAATTACTGAGTCTACAAGCTCTGCCAGGTGTATATTTGGCCCAGGCCCAGTTACAATTCGCAATCGGAAGAGTTTAACAGTCGCATATACATTATATCTCTTCTGACTTTAGGGTTGAGAGCAGCTGAGAAGTAATGTTGCGGTTTGGATGCCAGATATTAGGCATTTAATGGTGCCAAGAACGAAGAGGTTTTTAATGAGGCCTGATCTTGTTGGAAGGAGGCTGATTGCACCTGTCTATTAATGACCTTTTTCCAGGTTGCATAGGAGATACAGTGCAAGAGAAGTGCAGATTGATTAATCTCCAGTGTGACAAGTGCATTCTTAAGCTGGGTATTCCACGGTGAGCCGTTTTCTTCAAAGAATCGCCTTAGACTCATATTTGAAAGATTTCTCAGGTGACTTCAAATTTTGGATGTAATATTTAAAGAAGTCAGCCTCGATGGTTAGGGCTTGTTTGGCCATTCCAAATTCCAGTCTAAGTCTGGCCCTAAGCAAATGTTTTGGTAGTCTGAAAATCTTTTTATACCCCACACACTGAGCCCACTCCAGACAGTTAGTTCAAGCACCCGGAAATGCTTGATATCCATAAGAGAGTGCCGGGAGAAGGGATGCTTGGATAACTTTCCTTATTCCTTCGGCTGACGGACTTTGTAGCTTGTTGGTAAATATGCTTACACCGTAGGTAATGGCCGTAGCTTTCTTCTCCAAGTCGTTTTTATGGGTAATAGCTTTGCCAGATTCTGTGAACCAGACCCCCAGGTATTTGTACTTCGAGGTAGAGGAGATGGCCGAGGGGCCCATGGAACATTCAACTTGTTTTTTATGCTTGTGCCTGCCAAATACAACAATTTTGGTTTTGTCAGGATTGATGGTGAGAAAATGATTTACACTGTAGTTGTGTAGGGTGGTCAAGGCACGTTGGAGACCCACTTTAGTGTGGTCCATAATGAGTGGGTCTTCTTCGTATTGAAGAATGTGCAGAGGGCTACAGCCTAAGCAGGGCAGAACCAAACAGCTGTTCGCTAGAGCTTTCCCCAAATCAGCTGTATAGAAATTGAAACAGAGTTGCATGTTAGCACCTCTTCTTTTTAAACCCTCGTTGGTGCGAATTTTAGCAGATAGAGATGTAGGGCCTGTTTTCACTCGCACCCAGTGTCATGCCCCGCGGTCATGCCTGGAGATGCGGAAGGTATTTAAGGAGCACTGAGGGTTTCTAACGCTGCTTAGCGTTCTAGCTGTTAGCCCGTTTCCGTCCTTCGTTGTATTGCCTGACTTCCTGTTTTGGCGTGTTTCCTGTTTCCGGTTCAGTGGTCGCTGTGTAGCGAACAGTACGAGCTGCCGTGCTGTTCCTTGTGTGGCGGTGGTTGGATTTCCAGTATTCATTGGGGCAGCAACGGTAGTCGTGCGCTGGTCCGTTTACTTGCTGAAGTCGTCTACCGTCCAGAAGCCTCTGGTTCCAAGTAAGGCCTCGGTGTTAGTAGCTTGGTGCTACTCACGGGGCTGTTCTCTATTCAGCTCACTGTTGTGGACTTCTTGTGTTTGCTAAACGAATCCTGCGGTTAAGGAGCCTCTCTGACTATTCTGGCCAGAGGGATATTGTTTTCTTGGATTTCTTCAGTTCCGTTTATCTTTTATTACCACTGTTAGGTAGGAGAAACTGGCGTGGACCTTTGAGTTCTGTCGTAGGTTACAGTAGTACTTCCCCAACAAACACGGTAAACATTAGTTATTGCACGGGTCTAATTGGGAGGGGGTTGTTCATGTATATCCCTTACATTCTATTCCACTCATATTCCCTGCAGCTCTTCGGTGACGTATTCACCTCAGACGATCAGTAGACAAACAAAGAAACTAGCATTCCGCCTACTCCTTCTCGTTAGAAGATAGGGGTAAGCACAACAATTACAGTTAGAGATTTATGGTCTAGAGAGGGATTGATTGTTGGTGGTAACACTTGTGTATTCACATAGGGTTCCTAGCATCTATGATAAGATACGTACTGAGAGTTCTCAGAGTCAAGATAGCGTGGTAGGTGTCTTTCCACTCGCACAAGGTTAGACAGTAAGGGTGAATTAATGCACATTAACGAAGCGTTTTTTGTTTTACAGCTGTGAAGGCCTGCCTGTTACCCAGAAGTTGTCCACCACACGACCTGCCTTTTTTCCCCTGCCTACCCTTGTTTTGTTTCCCTGTTTTCCCTAGCGTCCCTCCTGGCTCTAGAGTTTGATAGAGCAGAAGGGGCGTGGGGGACGACTGAGGACTTCTCTTCAGGATTCCTGGTGCTCCTGCGGAACAGAACCATTGATCGTTACACCCAGGTGTCAGAGTAGAGAGAAACAATGGATGTCAGGAGAGATGAGGGGATTTCCCAGCTTGCCAATTTCTTTTTGTGGATTTTCCAAGCTTTTTTTAAGGTCTCTAGATTTCAAGACATCGGGTTGAGCTTCCACTGGCGAGTGCAACTCCTTAGATTCTTCTGTGTGGGATTGATGTTCCATTGAGATAGGAGTTTCTTTAACTGACGTAGTGTCTGCAATGAGTGCTTAGGGAAAGCCTTTAGATCCCTTGTAGAATCACTTCAGGGGCGAGTCATGGAGTCCCATTTTGTAAGCAAGAGCTCGCCTGGTTGGTTCATATGCCGGAGTCTCCCTTCGCAGAGCCATTTGCCCGCCTGAGGTGAAAGGAAGGGTTCCCACTTAATTCTCTTGACCTGAGTATGCGTTTAGGTTGTTTAGGGATGTCACTAAAACATTGTTTCTTCTTCCTATTTTTTTGTTTTGAGGTCTTTGGTCTAAATATACAGGGGTTAAAGCACAAGTTACACAAGTGGTAACGATATATCTGTAAGAGACATTAGTTAGTGATTGACGCCTGGGGAATATTCTAAGGTAAGGAATCTGTCTGGATCTGGAAAGTTTCTGTTTAGCAGTACCCCTGCACGCCAGCAGGCAGCGCCGTGTAGCTCCATGCCCGTCACTGGCGTCGTGCACGCCGGGACGACATCACGGAGCCTACTTAGCTGCCACTCATGCGCGCTGACGTCAGTTCTGTACACAACTTTCTGCGCCGAAATGCAGTCATGCGAGAAACTGACCTTAGGTGCATAAAACTAGGGCCCTAAAAGGAGATGACCTTAACCCTAGTAATTAGTCACAGAACGGGGAGGATGGATGGGGCGGTAAGGAATCTATCACAAACTAATATCTCTTACAGATATATCGTTACACAAGTAGTAACTTGTGCATCTGAAAGAGACACGTTAGTGATAGATTCCATACCTTAGAATAGATATCCCAGCAATACCAACCCCGGTGATGGGTCTGCGAACAAGATTACACCAGAAAGTCACGGAGCACAGAGCAGCCAAAGAAGCCGTCTTTCCGGACCTGACTGTCAAGGCATTAGTGCTTGGTAAACGTGTGCAGCGAGGCCCACGTAGCTGCCTGACAAATATCCTGCTAGGGGACACCGCGTCCCAAGGCAGTAGTGGCTGCAGTCGCCCAGGTCGAATGGGTGGCAGACCCACAGGAGGCTCCTTCTTGGCCAAGGAGTAACATGCCTTGATGCACAGAACGACCCACCTGGAGATGGTCCGTTTGTGCACCGCCTGACCTCTTTTGGTGCCCACATAGCCAACAAAGAGCTGATCATCCACCCGGAACTGCTGTGTATGCTGCAGATAGAATAGAATGCAAGCGCACGTTTAGGGTCCAGACGGTGGAGCCGCTCCTCTTCCCGTGAGGGATGTGGAGGTGGAAAAATGGTGGGCAAAGTGATTGTCACGCCCTTCCACATCGGGCAGACCACCTTTGGCATGAAAGAAGGACGTGTCCTCAGAACCACCTTGTCCAGATGAACAGAAAGGAAAGGAGGTTTGGAAGAAAGAGCCTGGAGCTCACTCACTCTCCTGACAGAGGTGATAGCTACCAGGAAAGCCGTCTTGAGAGTAAGAAGACGTAAGGGACAGTTATGAAGGGGCTCAAAGGGAGCGCACATCAGAAAAGTCAAGACCAGATTCAAGTCCCACTAAGGCATTATGAAGGGCACAGGTGGGAACGTATGCGTAATGCCCTTAAGAAAACGGTTAACAACCGGCGACTTAAAAACAGAAGGCTGATCAGGAAGCCGGAGGAAGGCAGAGATATCCGAAAGATAACCTTTAAGCGAGCCCAGAGCAGAGCCCTGCTGGGCCAAAGAAAGAAGGAACAGGAGAACCTCAGAAAGAGGGGCAGAAAGGGGATCCACAGTCTTAGTGTACGCCTGTCGGTGGAACAGATTTGTGGCTTGGTGCACAGCTGTTTTAGTGGAGGGACGCCTGGCTACCAAGTTGACATCACAGACTTCGGGAGGAAGATCAAAAGGTGTCAACTGTCGCCGCTCAATCTCCAAGTGTCAGGAATCCCCTCTCGCACATGGATTCCCTCCCACGATGCCACTGCCGTGAACCTGGTGCGTTTGGAGGAGAGCGGACTACAACTCCCAGAATGCCCTCCGGCAACAATGCCTTATGCAACTCAAGAGTTCTGGTTACATAACACCCAGGGGTAACGCCTAGTTTACGTGTTATGCAACTCAAGAGTCATGGTTATACAACGCCGAGAGTACTACTTAAGGAGAAGAGCACTGGGACTCGGCGTCGGATATTTTGATCTTTACCGGAGTACCTGGTTGAGGTACACGGACCCGTTGGAGAGTTGAGCGGCGGAGGGAACATTCTAAGGAGCGGAGGAGAGGTGCTGCGTGTGCTTCCTGCCCGTGTCCTGTCCCGTTCTGAGAGCCGTATTCAACGTCATTGGGCACAGGTACCGTTGGTAGAGCCGAAGCTCCCAACGGCCTGACAATTGGAGAAAATGAGGTGGGTGCGAGCCGAAGCTCCCCACCCTCGTTACTTGGGTAAACACACGCCTAGAGCTAAGACGCTATCCAGGAGGTGTTTCCGCGTCTTAGCCATCGACACTCGTAGGAGAACTGGGAAAGGTAGAGCGGCTGCTCCCATCCATTCTCTGCACTCACCTTGGGTAGCATCACTTAAACCCGGATACAAGAGACGCACACTAGGAAGTGTTCCCAGCGCCTTTGTGTTGTGGCAGCACTCTGGGGAATACTGGTAGAGCGGCTGTTCCCAGGTGGTAGAGAGCCCGGCCGGGTGACTCCCACGTGCCCCCCCTGTTACACCTTAGATCTGGTTGTGGCCCCTACACCGTTAACCCCCTTTAAAACCCTGTCCCGGTCCCGATCCCTTATTCAGTAAACTACATGTCCCAGAAGGTAGTGGGAAAGGGGAGGAGGTTGTGTGCACTCGCAGCGGTCACCTGATGGACGAGACGGTTAAATAACGTCTCGCTACGTAATTCCGGTGCTTGACAATCCCTCCTTGTGATGGACCACGCCTCCCGCAGCTGTGCTTCGGACCTTTTAATTGCTGTTGGACTTCGTGTTACAAGCGTATGCTGCATTCCTGTTTGACCCCGTCTGTTCCCCTTGGTTGTTGCGCGTTTTTCCCGTCTGCAGCCTCACTTCCCATGGTCCTAGTTTATTTTCCGTAATCCTCCTTGGACCCGGAGGAGATTGGGATTTCTTTGGATACTTTCGGAAAGTAACATCGTGCTGGTTCTCCTTTCGGCTCCCTCCATGTGCCGTCTGGATATTTCCTCCCGCATCAGGCGGGCCTCGTTAAGACTGGCGTGAACATCTAATACCGCTTCTGCTACTCTCTCCCTAGGGGGCTCGACTATTCTTATACCCGCTCCCCCACTCCTCTGACAGCCGCTACAGGCTCTATCGCTCTGTGCAGGGTGATTGGACTTCTAGTTAGCCCGCTTCCAGGGTCGAGTGCTGGGCGTACACTTCTATAAGGAATTACGGACTTCTGATCACGAGACCTGTCTATCTCCACGCCTCACCAGAAATGGACGTGCCTTGCATTCAGCTTTTCTGCCGTTCCTGTGGATGTTCCTTCGTCCGCTGACTCCCACCAGGCTCCTACTGTGTCGCCATTTCTTATCACACCACGGTGAGTCTGAGGGAGCACACAACCTAGGTGGGAGGGGTGTAGCTGCTGTAGGATTAGGAAGAACAGGCGGGAGGGGGGTAGATGTTAGAGAAGGGTCCCGGCCATATCCTTTCACTTAACGGCTGTTCCTTTTCTCTTCCTATAGGCACATTCCCCGTCCTGAGAGTCCCATACCAACCCCTGGGAGTCGTACCTCTCTACTATCACCCCCTGAAGCCTGGTGGTCCTTCGCTGTCTCCTCCCTCCCCTTGGGGCAGGTGCTCGGTTCTCGAGTTGAAGTCGAGGCTGGTCATGCTCTGAGGAGAGTGGTGAGAACGTTCTTCGCTTCTGAGGTTTCGTATCCTTTACTTAATATCGTAACCTGACACCCCCCCCGTAGATTCCACAACCTTGGAACTACCCTTCACAGCGATCGAGTGGCATTGTCGGCCACTGCTTAGCACTGTGCCCTCCGTTGGAGCATACCGGGCCCGGTGTGCATGCGGAGGACGGTTAGAAGAGATGTGAATGGGTATCGTACTTTAACTGGTGATTCCAGTACCGGTATTCTTTGTTGTCTGTAGTTGTTTATCTGTTTATTAAATCATCCTTAAACCTCCATTTCTCTGGTCCGTGGTCTGTTTTCCTGGCTTTCTCGGGGTTGGGACCATTACACCAAGCATGGAGGTGGAGACTGGACAGGTTTTGGTGGAGGACCGTCCCCTACTGCTGCGACAGAGTGTTGATCCCCCGCTCCGTCTGCCTCTTCGGGAGGATCTTCTAACGGAGTAGCTCGGGATACCATACTCTTCGAGCCCAGTCCGGAGCCACAAGAATAACCTGGGCCCTGTCGTGCCTGTTATATACCACTTCTGCCCAGAGTGGTGAAGAAGGAGGAAAGGCATACAACAGACCGCAGCTCCACTCAAGACGAAAAGCGTCTCAGAGCGAGTGCCGCCTTGGAAATTCCAACGGTCTGAACTGATGACATTGCGCATTCTCTTTAGTGGCGAATAGATCCAACCAAGGCTCTCCCCATCTCAGAAAGAGACCTTGCGCCACGTCCAAGTTCAGACTCCACTCGTGATCCACCATGCACCGGCAACTGAGTTTGTCCGCCCTGGCATTCAGAGAACCTGCCAGGTGTTGAACCACCAAGGTAATGCCTTGATGTTGCTGCCATGTCTAGAGGCACAGAGCCCCCTGACAAAGCATCCACGACCCCACCCCGCCCTGTTTGTTGCAATACCACATGGCAGTAGTGTTGTCCGTGAACACCTGCACTACACTTCCCCGGACAGCGGGAAGGAATGCCTTCAGTGCAAGTCGGATAGTCCGCAGCTCTAGAAAGTTAATATGGAGCCGGGACTCGGCCGGAGACCAGAGGCCTCTGATCTCCGCCTCCCCCATGTGGCCTCCCCAGCCCAGGAGGGACGCATCCGTCACTACTGTGTGCTCCGTTTGGGTCAATGGCAGATCGCTCTCCCTTCCCCAATGGTGATTCGTAAGCCACCACTGTAATTGCCGTGCAGTGCCTTCCGAGATCTGGACATGATCGGACAGGTTGCCCTGATGCTGCGCCCACTGGAACTTCAGGTCCGACTGCAGAGCCCACATATGCCATCTGGCATGCGGTACCAGCAGGATGCAGGTGGCATCAGGTCCAGAAGCCGGAGGGACATCCTGACTGAAACCCGGGATAGAGGCTGAAAGAGCGGAACCATAACCTGAATATGCCGGACTCTCTGTTCGGGAGGATAAACCCAAAACCGCGTCAAATCCAGAACCGCTCCGATGAAAGGGAGCCTCTGAGAGGGACTCAGGTGCGACTTCGGCACATTGATGAAGAACCCCAGCAGATGCAGGAGGTCGGCCGTAGTCCGGAGGTGGGAGACAACTGCCTGGGGCGAACCCGCCTTCAACAGCCAGTCATCGAGGTAGGGGAAGACTGACACCCCTGACCTGCGCAGATGAGCTGCTACCACCCGAGGGGCACTGGTAAGGCCGAAGGGGAGCACGGCAAACTGAAAATGCTCCGGGCCTACCGTGAACCGCAGGTAACGCCGGTGGGCCTGCAGGACAGGAATGTGAAAATAAGCATCCTGCATGTCCAACGCTACCATCCAGTCTATAGGGTCCAGGGAAGACAGGACCTCAGCTAGAGTCAGCATCTTGAACTTCTCCTTCCAGAGGAAGCGATTGACGTTCCGGAGGTCCAAGATGGGGCACAGTCCCCCCTTGTCCTTCTTGGGGACCAGGAAGTAGTGGGACTAGCAACCACTCCCTACTTCCTGATCGGGAATGTACTCGACCCCTTGGCCAGGAGGGCCGAGACTTCCTGACGGAGAAGAGCCAAATGATCCCCCGACATGCGGTGGTGCAGAGGTGGCATTGATGGAGGGAGGGGAGGACAGAGCGAGCAACCTTGGCAGATGATCTGCAGCACCCACTTGTCTGATGTAATCTCACGCCAGTGGTGGAGGTGGAGGTGAACCCTGCCACCAACTGGCATGGGGTGCCCCCTGAAGCTCGGATTAGGAAAGTTTCGAGGCGGAAGCGGCAGGGGTGGAAGTGGACTGCCCCGCACGCTGGTTACCAGACCCGCCCCTGCAGAACCCAAGTCCGCGGCCTCGCTGAGCCTGGTTCTGCACAGGCTTGCTGGAAGAGCGCGCCTGGGTACCCCTGCCCTGGCCACAAAAGGAACGAAACCCCGTTGTGGCAGGAGTTTTCAAGGAAAGACCCAAAGACTTATCACCAAGGAGGCGGGAGCCAAGGCTGACAATGCTCTGGAGCGCTTTAAAGACTCTTGTGCCACGGCCATCGAAGTGCATGTCCATGAGCGAGCTCTGGACATCGGGTGAGAAGCCAGTGGAATGCAACCAGGCGTGGTGTCGCAACGGCTCCGTCGTGGAAATCGCCCTGCCCAACGAATCAGCTGTGTCCAAACCACACCCGATGGCAAACTTCGCCACATCCTTGCCCTCCACAATTACTTGGGAAAAGACAGCCTGGACCTTCTCAGAGCACGGAGGCAGAACCTCCGCCACCGAATCCCACACTGCGTGGGAGTAACGGCCCAACAAGCAGGCAGTATTAACCGACCTCAACCCCAAACTGGCTGAGGAGAACAACCTCTTGCCATATTGGTCCAGCCTCTTAGAGTCCTTATCCTGCGGAGCCGAGGTAAAGGCACTCTGCGATGTCGAGGCCTGAATGACCAGGCTCTCAGGCGTGGGGTGAGTTGTCAAGAAGGCGGGATCACCAGGTGATGACGCCTAGCGACCTTCTTATCCACCGGCACCCCTGAGGCCGGCCGCAACCAAGTACCCAAGAGGACTTCGGCAAGGGCCTCATTGAAAGGGAGAAGCGGCTCGGACGACGCAGACGCAGTCTGGAGCACCTATGTAAGGAGGTTGGTCTTAAGGGCCACCGCAGGGAGGTCGAGGTGGAGAGTCTCCGCAGCTCGACGCAGCACCATAGTGTAGGAAGTGCCCTCCTCCATGGTAGGCGGAGGCAAGGCAAACCCCGGGTCAGAAGACACATCAAGTTCACCCGCGTCTTGAAGGTCATCCACCCAATCCTTCTCGGAGTCACACTGCCGCGCAAGGGGGTCCTCGGAGCCGTCCCAGTCGTCATCCGGCTCTGGGGTAGAAGGAGCGGGTCGCGGCGGCAGGACCGGAGCAAGAGAGGGACCCAGCGGCACTGGGAGTGGAGCCAGGAGCGGTGCCGGCCGGTGCTGAACCGGAGCCCCATCCCAATGAGGATCCCAGGTCAGAACGAAATGGTCCGAGGCAGGGGCGGGATACACGGCACCAAGTGCGGCGCCTGTGGCGGAGCCAGGGGCGGCGCTGGAGCCAAGGGCTGCGCTGGGGCCGGAGCCAGCGGCGTTGCACCTTGTGGTGCCAGGGCTGGAGCCACAGGCCCTGGATCCAGTGGCTCCAGGGCTGGCGCCGGAGGCGATGCCACCGGTGTCAACAGGATCTAGATATGTGGCCGCGGGGCATGAAGGCACACCAGCGGGAGCCCGAGGCCTAAACAGTCAGTCCAAGGCAGCAAGAAACCCTTGCCGCTGTGCGGGAGTTGCCGACAGACCCGGATATAGCGGGTAGCCCCTGTCCCCCATGTCCGCCTCCGGGGAGCGACGGGGGGACGTCAGAGAGCGAATACGCTTCTTCGACTTCTTCTTATGGCGTCGCTTACCGGAATCTGAAGGTGAAGACTTAGAGTCCGAGGAGCGACGACCGCGTTCTAACTAGCAGTCCCTCAAAGGGCCCCTAGACCC
This sequence comes from Triturus cristatus, assembly GCF_964204655.1. NCBI lineage: Eukaryota > Metazoa > Chordata > Amphibia > Caudata > Salamandridae > Triturus > Triturus cristatus. The sequence continues at coordinate 511,431,095 of NC_140594.1, forward strand.
AGAGCAGCGGTGAGAGAAGTGCCGGACATCCAGCAACTTCCGGTGCCGCTCCGGTAATGCCTTCGGGGCCATGGCACGGCAGTCCCAACAATTCCGGGAGTCGTGGTCTGCCTCTACTGCCTGGAGACAGACATTATGGGGGTTGGCCACCGACATATTACAGTGGCACGACCCGCAAGACTTAAAGCCGGGCATCCCTACGTGCACCAGGTGACAAGAGGAGAAGACAAAAAGTCTCAAAAAGTGGTCAAAAATTGACCAAGGTACGTGCTCAATCCAGATCTGCGCTTTCGGCGTGGAAAAAGAAAGAACTAACATCAGCGCGCATGGGTGGCACCTAAGTAGTCTCTGTGACGTCGTCCCGGCATGCACGACGCCAGTGATGGGCGTGGAGCTGCACGGCGCCGCCTGCTGGTGCACAGGGGTACTGCTAAGCAGAAACTTTCCGGATCCAGACTGACGCCTGGGTAATATTCTAAGGTAAGGAATCTATCACTAACATGTCTCTTTCAGATAGCGTTTTAGGTGTTGTTTATTTTATGAACTATAAAGAATCAGGAAATATCAAAATCATATCTGATTTTTTTACTACGTTTAGTCTTTCTCCGATGGTACATATTGGGAAAGATACTTATGAAACCTAAACTTTTCCTATCACAAAGCCCTTGATACATCAGCCCCCTTTCCTAGTGAGTCAGTACTGATAGTAGATGAATAGCCAAACACCCCAGGCTTTGCACTCTTTTCACATATACCTGTCACTATACCTTGCATTGAATGTTTAGTCACAAAGCATCTGGGATACTGGTGAAGACATGACACCAGACGTTTGGAAAACATGGAACACAGTGTTACTTGAATGCTGCTGCAAAAAGTTCTTACCAAGTTCAACAAAGATTGGAGTGATATTGTTTGTATTTACAGTGATTCAGTTACGTATATGAAAAAAGTTGTGTGATGACCTGTCAAAATGAATACCTGAGCTGAAGCGCTTCCCTGTAAGAGATCCTTGCCACTTTGTAGAGATGCTTTCAGCATACCATCTAACATCTTCAGAGTTACTGAAGAATGCTATTGACTTTTTAGTCCATTCTGGTGCACTGTTTTGTTATGCGCGGAAACTAAAACACACATTTTTCTCATTTTGTGCTTTGAGAACCACCAGCTAAGTGACACAGTTGGGATGACTCGTTCTTTGATGCTACACAGTCCTAGATGCCATGAATGCTATATTAGCCATGTGGCAATTGTATACAGAACTTTTGCCAAGTGATGATGCCAAAGGCAAGAAATGTGAGGATCTTTGGTCACATATTGATAATGAATTGAAAAAAGTACACACTACTGCATTCTTAGTCTGAAAATACCCTTGTCTACCAAGTGCTCAGCATAATTGGTGTAGATGGGAAACATCTCCTTGAGAGTAGGCTGGTCGACGTTTACTGACTTTGGCACTGCAACATGTTCCATGTTAGGTTGCTTGCCATTTGGTAAGAAAAGAAATGTGGAAGAGCAATTCAGTAACTTTTATTTTACAATGTATGAGAAATGGCCCTTCACCAAACATGGCATTTGAAGTCAACAAGGCCTCACTGTGGTACTCTGCAACTGCTTCTACAACATATGCCGTGATGGAAATTTCTCTTTACAGAAGGAATCTATAGCTTATGCAGAGAATCACAATCTTCAGGTGCACCAGTATAGGCATGGAAAGCTATGTCAGTGGCTAGAGTTAGCAAACTGTGAACTGGCTACTTTGGTGTTGCTGGTCTCAAGTGCGAATGTTGAGAGGGCCTTTTCACAGATAAAAGTTTACATGGGAAGGAAATAGCGAGTGGGCATGACCAAAGACTCACTGAAGAAGTAACGTATGGTGTACTACGATCAGTTTGATTTGTAAAAATGTGTTTGTACGTACACTGGACCACATAGACACAGTACATGGTATATAGACAATCAGTGCAGAAAGCAAATAATAATAAAAGCAAAAAATTCCATAAACCCTGGAAAAAACTGTTTCTGTTGTATTTAATGGCACAAAAATGTGTAACCACTGTTTTCAAGTGATTTCAATACCTTAAACACTGAGCAAAACAAACACCAGAAATTACCAAAAGTAGAAACTGAAAACAGTGAAGCCTACTTATATAATGTCGTCAGAAGTTTGCGGTGTCACTACCAGGGGAATCGGTGAGTCAGGCCCCTTGGGCCACAAACAGGTGGATTTTTCTTCATTCATTCATTTGGTGGACTCAGTTTCTTTGTCTGAACTGCACATCTGGTCATTGTTTGTCCCGCTACCTGCAGAGCCTCATGTCGCTCTAGTATTATTTGCTCCAGGTCAGGGACAGGTTTAGATGCGGTTAGTTGAGTCGCTCCTTTGGTCTTGACCTTTCTGCAATTTTCCCTGTCCTGGCATGGTCTCACTTGTGTCGGTTGACCAGTCCAAGACCCTCCAACCAATCTCAGGCATCCAACGGGAAATCAAAGCGGTGCGCAGTGCCCTTCGCTAACACTCTGCGCCGAGCTGGGAACAACAGGGAGTAACGCATATCCAGATCACGTAGGCGCTGTTTCACTGATTGGTAGGAGCTCCTTTGCCTCTGTACCCGGGTCGTGTAGTCAGGGAACAGCATGATATGCACATTTTGTATTGTTATCCTTGGTAGTTTTGTGGTAAATAATTTAATTACCGGAACTTAATTTGATGCGGAAAATCTATAACAATAGCTCAGTAAAATAAGAGGCAGAATCCGTGGTATTAGAGGTTCGGAACGGGCTTTATTCCAGAATCAATTTAAATTGATGAGCTCCAGATTCCATCACCACGAAGGTTCAGGAAGTGAAGACCTTACTTTATTGACAGGTAATCATTTTTATACAATAGGCATTACAGTGAAGCAAATGCAGGAGGCGTAACAATTGATAGTAAAGATAAAACATACATGCGTAGCAAAAGTGGGTGTAACTGGGCGTAACTAAAGAACGTCATCAGGTATGATGTCATAATAGGGTGGTTCCATGAAAGAATTTCGCAATGTCAGCAGAAATACTTGGCAGAAATGCGCGCGCAGCAGCATGACGTGTGATTGACGTACAACTAGGGGGTGAAGGGGACTTGACATTTAGCTCTACATGTGGCGACAGAAGTCTGGAGGGTCAAGTCAACCTAATCCCAAATCATATCTAACATCCTATGTTTAAAGAACTATGTTATCCAAAAGAGAGGTCTCTTAGAGTAGAATCTTATTCTATACTGACTATACTGACTGTTAGTGCGTGTACAAGCGTCTAAGTGTCTACACAATATGCGGGGGCAGAAAATCTTCCATAGTAACAGGGCTATGAATTACTTGCATAAAGACAGAGAAGCCGGGCCTTTTGCTCGGTAGCTGGAAGAATGTTTACTTAAACTACTAGACAGGAATGCATTGGGTAGGGAGCGGAGCAGATAATTTCGAAGGTGAAATACAGTTTTTGGCAGGCAACAGGCTGATGTCAGGCACCGTTAGCTGCGCAGAGAATGAGGACAAAGTTCATGGATACAGATGCAGCTCGGACTGAAGCTTTCAGAGGCAGAAGGCAGGAAAAGGTTTGATGGCAGAATCAGGGCCTACTTGCCTGGACTGTAAAATAGCATAAGTGAACCATATAAAGCCGGTGGCCTTTCATACTTAGAAATGGAATATCCGGCCCATTCATGGCGGATCTGAAAGAGGACATGTTGGCGGTGGACGCACATGTGTTTGCGTCTTCATAACTGGAACTGGAGGGAACATACATGTACTTGTGATTTATACATGAAACCGTTGGGGTCCAAGATAGGGGACATAACTGATCAGAAAAATCCATATTTCCACATTCCCTCCTTGTCCCCTACTTGCCCGTCAAGAGATATCAATCTTCATCAATCCGTTGATCTGTTCATATAGCATCATTTGTTCTTCCTTTTTCTTCTGGAATGAATGAAATCTTGGTGGTGGAATACACGATGTGGCACACAGACCACAGATCGCTGGTCCACATTGTAGACAGACAGCAACTGAATAATATGAGGAAGCCAATACCTAGGAAGGATAGGACCTTCCATCCAAAGGTAGATAATATACTCCAAAACCAACCGGACCAAGTCCAGGTGCCTGGATTCTCGTGTATCTGGCTTACAATCTTATGAAGGCGAGTTATGGCTTTATATACAGATGGCGAATTTTCTGGTATGAAAATGCAACAACTTGATCCGATGACCCTACAAGCTCCGCCCCTATCGGCCAGGATGACGTCAAGGACAAGACGATTCTGAAGCACAACAATCCGCATAGCAGACTGCTCTTCTGTTAAATTGCCTAAGGCGGAAATAGTTTCGTTCACTACTGCTTCAAGGGTTCTGGTTAATCTACGTATCAGCTTACTATTGGTAACTGTACCTATATAGGGAAAGAGACCTTTATTGAAATCTGTGTATTTTTCCCATGCGGTCTCAGTGTAATCGACTATTGGGAGATCTCTCCTTTCTCTATTGTGTACTAAATGAGTGTTTCTGTGATAATCAGGAGGAGCTAGGAAAACAGGTGGCAAAAGGAATCCGATATAGCAGGTACCATCCCAATCTAGTGGCAAACGTATATATGCCGTCTGACCACATATGAAGTAGGAATGGCGGGAAGCTCTAAATGTAGACTTGCCTTGATCACTAAATTCTATTACAGTGGTGCATCTACTATGGCCCATATGTATGGAACCATTCTTTCTTACACATAATTCACCTTTTACTGGAAACACTGACATGGCGGGCAAAATTGGAGTAGCTTCGGATTCGACATTCAGGATCATGAGATTGAGCGTAAAATTACCTAATCCATATACTTCATTTTCTAGATCAGTTCCTGTACTTTTGGGAAGTCCCTCCTTGTTAGGGTAGCAGACTTTGAGTAAAACTAAGTTCAAATTTCCCCATACCCAGTTATTCTGGTACACTGCAGAATTCGAATCTAGGGAATTAATTAAACTAAACCATGCTCCACAGGAGCCGTTGTGTGTGAACGGGTATGGAAAGAGAGGTAGAATTCCTTTATAGTTCTGATAGGGAGGGAGTCGGCCACATATCCAACAATTTGTAGCATTGCTAACCTGATGGGAATGATGTAACATACTAATAAAAGTGTTATTGCGCAGCGCAAATCTATAAGACAATTCATGCGGAGGTAATTCACTAAAAGAATGTTCAGCAGTAACATTATAAACATGTCTAGAAATAGGATAATATATGTGCAACAATATACTTGCAGTAATTATTAAAAGACTTAAGAAAAACAAAATTAATAACGTCACTGTGCAATGACTACGCAGTGATTTACAGTACGCATGTCGTTTCAGTTTTATCCTTCTGTTTCTTTCTCTACACAGGTCTAAGGGATACATGTCAGAGACAAATTCGACCGATTCACCTTGGAGAGGACTTAAACAATCAAATTGCCTGACTTGTTAGACCTAAGTTTTAGTTTGTATAGTTCATGGCTATTCAGTTCAACCAAAGGAAGTTTTGAGTCAATCGGTGAAGACACGCAAGGTGTGTCGTTTACGTCTGATGGTAGTCCATGAAATTTCTTGATATGACTTGAATGTATCCAGCCTTTTCGTCCTTCGATCTTTACGGCTGTCCTCGTCGTTAGCAGTACGAGCTGAGGCGACTTCCACCTAGGATCCAGCTGAGACTTCCGGTCAAAGTTCCTTACTAAAACTAAATCTCCTGGAATTACATCATGGGGTTTCACCTCGGTGTTGTTGGGAAAGGCTGCAGCTACCTGTGAACGACAAGATTGTAGTGCAGACATCAAGGAAGCCAAGTAATCTGTCAGCATATTACAGTCAATATCAGTTATTTTGCGTGGTATAGGCGTCCCCCACATATTTGGTGGTCTACCGAAGATCACCTCATAAGGGGATAGCCCTGTTCGAGAGTGTGCTACCATTCTCATGTAAAAGAGTGCAACGGGTAAGGCTACTACCCAGTCGACACCTTTCTCTCTGCATATTTTGGACAATCTAATTTTCAGGGTCTGGTTATGTCTTTCCACGAGACCTGCTGCCTCGGGGTGTCGGACACAGTGAAATTTCCACTGATAGCCTAACAAAAGTGAAACGTGTTTCATTAATTCGGATGAGAGCGGCTGGCCGTTATCTGAGTAGACAGCACGTGGTAAACCGTACCGTGGGAAGAATTCTCGAACTAACTGTTTGGCAGTAGTCGGGGCAGTGTAATCTGAAACCGGGTATGCCTCTGTCCAACGGGAAAGAGCACAGACAACTACGAGAACATATTTGAATCCTCGACATCGTTCCATCTGGATATAATCCATCTGGAGGACTTCAAAAGGGTGATCAGGAGGCTGAAATCCACCCTGCTCTACGGGAATGCTTTTACCTGGGTTAAACTGACAACAGATCATACAGGTACGAACTTTTTGTTTAGCTGCTGCTCGTAAATGTTTGTTGAACCAAATGTGTTGGATGCTGTCTAGCATAGCTTTTTCTCCTAGATGTGCTGGACTATGTACAGTGTTAATAACGACTTGGACCATTGAATCAGGAAGGAACCACACAGATTTTTCCTTCGTCATCCATCCTTGGTCCGTTTGGATCCCTCCTAATTCAGTCCATTTCTTTATTTCGTCTGGTGTAGCATGTGTCTGTATGTCAATTACGTTAAGAGCGGGATCCTTAACCATCATGCAATGTGTTGGTGTCGGGACTATTGTCTTTGTCATGTCGGATGTTCGAGTTTGAGCAGTCTGTTTAGCTGTTCTGTCAGCTAGATCATTGCCTTGAGAAATGATATCAGTAACTTTCGTATGAGCTTTACATTTCATAATTGATATTGCAGTGGGTAGATGTATTGCATCTAATAAGGCATGAATGAGGGGTCCGTGCTGAATGTGGGCACCGTGAGAAGTTAAATAACCTCTCTCTCGCCACAGCACGCCGAAGTCATGTACAACTCCGAATGCATAACGTGAATCAGTGTATATGTTGACTTTTTTATTAGTGGCTTGAATACAGGCTTGTGTCAGAGCGATGAGCTCTGCGGCTTGAGCTGACAAGGTATTTATGCAATTTGTTTCAACGATTTTGGTGTCTGTTGTGACTGCGTAAGCGGCCACTAACTCTCCTGTACTTGTTCTCATACATGAACCATCTACATACAATGTCAGGTCTGGGTCTGACAAGGGGACGTCTGTCAAATCTTGTCTGGGTTTCGTCGTGATAGTGATAACTTCAATACAATCATGTGCTAGTGGGTCTGTTCCATTCACAGGTAACAGTGTGGCAGGATTCAATGTACTACAACGTCTGATTTCTATATGTGGCTGAAACAATGTTTAATTCGTAACCAGTAAGTCGTGCTATAGTCAAGTGTTGTGTTTGTGTGCGGTTCAAGAGAACCTCTACTGCATGTGGTACTTGTACTGTCAATGGATGTCCTAATACTATGGCATCGCTTTGTCTGATTGCTAAAGCTGTTGCTGCCACTGATTTCAGGCACGCAGGCAAAGCCTGAGCTACGGGATCTAATGTACTAGAAAAATAAGCACATGGTTTGTGTGATTCTGCTTGTTCCTGTGTGAGTACTGACAAGGCAGTACCTTCGCGTTCTGTAACGAAGAGTGTAAACTGTTTATTGTAACATGGTGTTGCTAAAACAGGTGCTTGGCATAAGGCTTTCTTTAGGCTTTCAAAAGCTTGTGTATGTTCCTGAGTCCAAGGGAGAACAGTCGATGTGGCTGCCTCCTGTGTTGTCAATTGAATGAGTGGTTTTGCTAGAAATGCATACTGAGGGATCCACTGCCTACAATATGAAGTGAGGCCTATGAAAGCCCGCACCTCCTTTTGTGTCTTGGGTACTGGCATATTAGCAATTAGCTGGATGCGATCTGGTGTAAGCTGCCTTCCCTCCTTGGACAGCGAGTAACCAAGGTAAACAACTCGCTGGACACAGAATTGCAGCTTAGAAGGGGACACCTTGTGCCCCTTTTCGGCCAAAAATTGTAAAACCTTCAGTGAGGCTTTTTCACATTCAGGTTCGCTTCTAGCGGTGATCAGCAGATCATCGACGTATTGAAGCAGGGCAGTGTTGACCGGCATGTGGATACTGTCGAGTTCTCGTTTCAGCGCTTGGCTATAAATGCTGGGGCTTTCTGTAAATCCTTGAGGTGCGCGTGTGAATTTAAAGCTTCGTCCATTTAAACTAAATCCGAACAAGTATTGGCTTTCCGGATCTATTGGGACGCTGAAAAAGGCATTCTTGAGATCGATTACAGTAAAGAACGTTGCTTCGGAATCAATGGCTGTCAGTAATGAAGAAATGTCTGGGACTACGGGGTATTGTGGTACTATGCATTTATTTAATTCGCGCAGATCAATAACCAATCGATATACTGGCGGAGCTGTTGGATCGGTTCGTTTAAGAATCGGAATTATCGGTGAATTACATACATTGGAGTCAGTTTCCACAACCACTCCTTGGGTAATAAGCTCGTCAATGATCTGTAGTAAAGCCACTACAGCATCTGGGGGTAACTTGTATTGTCGCATTCGTGGAAGTACCACTCCTGCCTTTAGTGTGACTCGATATGGTGTAATGTTCATGCAACCAACATCTGTAGGGCCTTGTGCCCATAAATGTGTCAGTAAAGTCTGTAATCGGTGATCCATGTCTCGGGACACGTAGTGCCCTTTGAAATCGCGTAAAAACAATCTTACTCCTTCCGGAGAACAACATATTATAGCTCCTAGAGCTTTCAAAGTTTTTATGCCTAACAAGTTTTCTGGACATGATTTAGTAAGTAATAAATCTGTAGTTCGTGTCAAGGGACCGATCGTAAGTGGAAGAGGCTGTGTTACTTCGTTAATGATAGGTTTTCCTGAAAAACCAAGGGAAATATTCTGTGAGCCTGAGAGGGGTGCCCCTGGAACTTCACTACGTTTTATTGTCGTTCGGCTTGCCCCTGTATCAAGTAAGAATTTTCTATCTTGACCTAACAGTTCACTGTGTACATAAGGTCCTTCTTGATCCACAGGGACCTCAATAAGGGGTAAGCCAACTTCCCTCTCTAGGCTGTTTCATGAGTATCGTTGATAATCAGGATAGTCATACTGTGCGGTCTGATACATCTGTCGGGTCGTTGTTTGTGTGGCAGCAATAGGCTGCGGTGGCGGAGCTGGCATAGACTGTTGCGGAGCTGGCATGGACTGTGCATGCTGCGGAGTTCCTTGTTGATTCTGATCCTGTCTAAGTGGTCTTGGTCTTTCTTTTGCGTTACCTATGGCAATATTATGTTTTAAAACGGGACAATCGTGTACATAATGACCTGGCTGTTTACAATAGTTGCACGTCCCTTTTACAGGACCTGTTGAAACATTGGACTGTGTTATACCCTTCTTATGACCGTCAACTGGCACTGTCTGGGAAACTAGCATTTTCATTTTCGTGTCTTTCATGCGTCTATGTTCATGTTCTTGTTCTTCTCTAATTCTATTGTGATGGTACTGTAGCATTTGTAACATTTGTGATGGAGTGTTACCTTGCCAGGTACTCTCGAACTTCAATACTCTATTCTTAACTTGGGGCAAGGCATTTTCAACCAATTTTGTCACAAACAGGTGTGGATACGACTCGCTACTTGCTTTTATTCCACTATTTATACCAAAACATTTCTCAAATCGGGAATAGAAATCACTAGTGTCTTCATCTGATTTCTGTTTACAGGCTGAGATTGCACCCCAGTCTTCCTTTTTCGTAGTTAATAAACGTGGCAATACCTGTACTAGTAGGCCTGGTAGTGCTTTGGTTTTGTCCCCGAGCCCTGAACCTGGACCTCGAGCTTTTTCTTCGTTTTCTAATGCTGTCCAATCTATCTTCTGGTCTCCCACCTCCCAATCCTTTTCCTTGAGTTTTTCGTAAATGCCCGCAGGCAATAATACCTTCAATATTGTCATAATGTCGGGGTAGGTATATTCTCCCATGAGTAACATATCTTTAATTTCACGATGGAAACCCGCTGGGTCTTTGTCATGACTGGGTACCACTTTCTTCATTTCTAATAGTTCTATTTTGGATATGGGTATGTATACAAACACACGTTTAAACTCATTGTCATCACCCTTTATCGGGTGCACTTCTCGTAAGGGATTTTGTCTATCCATGTAATACGTCGTTCTTTCCTTGATGGGCAGTGAGACATGTTCAGGACATACAAAAAGAATGTACTGCCTTCTAAATTCTAGTATTTCTCTAATTAACTTAGTACCGGAACCTCTCCATTTATTCGTGAGTAATTCAGTCAATATATCAGGTAGGGGGCCAGGATCGGAGTGTTGGTTTTTATATAATATAAGGAGTTGTTGAATCATATAGATACCAGCTAAACGCTGTTCATCTGGGGCGAGGTTCAAAAACGTATGTACTAGTGTATCATCACCATATTTTCCAGGACTATCAACCCAATGAACGGCTGACCTGGCTAATTCTTGTTCGTCCATAGAATCGAGTATATGATAACCCCTTCGTTCTCGGAGTAATTTGTCAGCGGCTTGGAATGAATGTTCGGGGGACCTTATATTTATTATAGGAGTTTGGAATTTTCTGTTATTATCTGGACGTATCGGACATATCGGATCAGTAAAGCATCTAGCATTATTGCAAGATCTTCCTCTACCTACATAGGCCATTGTTTCTAACTGTCCTGTGGGCAGTTCTAATTCTTCCTCGTCCTCGATTTGTTCTGGTTCGTCTACTGCTAATCTTTCTTCGTGTATTCGTTCTATTTCCTTGCGGATCTTTCGGCTCATAGCTACTATACATGATCGTTTATCATGTCTCCCCTCTGATATATTCTTACCCCATGTGGTAAGAATTTGCATTTCTTCCGTATTTACCCCCGGTTGATCTTGATTTCTGATCACACAGTTTATGAGGAAATGTAACAGTTCCCCCTGTATTTCCACCTTTTGATACTCCATGGCTCTGTTAATACTCTCAGGGTCTCGCCCTGACTGAACAAAATGATATATATTTTCTAAATGTGCAGTCATTCCTGGTAGCTTCCCTAAGTATATTGCAGCTCGTCGGATACGTAATGATGCCAGCATCATTTCGTCCCCTTTTCCGGGCACAGGGTCATATCTACAATCTATTAGAAGTTCCTTGAGCGTGTTCGGAGTTACTAGTTTGGGCGTACGTTGGTGGGCTATTTCTTGAAAGGAAAGTTTATTTGTTCTGGGTGGCGTAGAAAAAATGCTTGATGTACCTCCGGTAGCACCACCTGGGGAGCTGGATGTGAAAGGATTCGTTGAACGTGATATAGCAACCATAGGTGTGGATGCAGATGTAGAAACAGATGTGCTTGCCGGAACTTGTGTCGGAGTTTGCTGTTGCAGAGGTACAGACGGAGGAGGGTCTTGGCGTTGAACCCCCTCGTCAGGCAGTCTATATGGCGCAGCATTTGCATACTCGGGAGCTGCGTCGTCTAAATAAGAGGAAAGAAAAACATCTTCTGCGGTTCTGGGATGCCCTTTGGGATGTGCTTTTATCGGAAACAATGGGGGTGGCAAGTCTTTTGGTATTTCCGGAGTAGCCTTAGGTAATCCTTCGGCCAGAAGAGGATACATACCATTCACAAGGGCATTTCTTTGTCTGTCTGTTTGTTCTGACTTTACTCGAGTACCTTCTTCAATTAATACACTTTCTCGAACTTTATTTGAATTCTCCTTACTCTTCTCTTCCTGTCTACGTGCTTTTTCTGTACGTCTATACGATTCTTTACGCCATAATTCAATGGCGTCTTTCTGTGATTGTCTAGCTTTCTTTTTCCATAATTCTTCCTCTACTTTCACGATGCAATCTGCATCCCAGGTCCCAGCTGCGGGCCACCTCTGACTTTCTGGTAATTCCTTGGTGTAGTCTACCCATAGATCAAGAAATAATATGGCGTCTAGGCCATGTTTATGATACATGAAGTACCCTGGAGTGTCCCTAGGAGGAATGGGAACAGCTTCTTCGAGTACCCCTTTTCTAGTTTTGATCTGTCTTAATTTCGAAAAGAGCGGCATATTGAGAACTGATCTGAGACCTAATTTTGAACACGTTTAATACCATAAAACACAGTAATGAACAGTCATTCACACCACAATATACAGAACATATTTAAAACATTTTAACATTTAACATTTAATGAATAAACCATGATGGTTATTTTAGGGAACTAGTCACTAAGCATAATACTCGATACTAACTAGGTAAATCTGAATTATATACTAGACATACTTGATATACTGCTAAACAGTACAGATACACTGTTGAAACAGTGCAGACCGGATTTGTGTACCCAAACCCGTCTTGACCGGCACAACCTATGTGCACGTCAGAACGCCTCCCCGATAATGGTACTCACCGGGTAGCTCGGAACGGAAGGCCTCGGAACTAAACTGAACTTGAACCGGACTGGACTCGACTCGGAACTTCGGAAACTTCGGAAACTGGTGGGCCTCTGTATACCTCGGATCTTGCTCTCTCAGCTAGGCTCTGGTCGGGATACTTCGCACTTCTCACCGCCTCGTCTGGGTGTTGATCGCAGCCTCAGTTACCCCCGCTCGGCAGGAGGGAGATACAGGAAATCCTGTGGGTACGCGTTGTTGTCCGTCCAGCTGTGACAGGAGACCGGGCCTGCAACGCACCGCCGGCGCGTGAGATGAGAAAGTGTCCCTGTTCGGGCGCCATTTATGTGGTAAATAATTTAATTACCGGAACTTAATTTGATGCGGAAAATCTATAACAATAGCTCAGTAAAATAAGAGGCAGAATCCGTGGTATTAGAGGTTCGGAACGGGCTTTATTCCAGAATCAATTTAAATTGATGAGCTCCAGATTCCATCACCACGAAGGTTCAGGAAGTGAAGACCTTACTTTATTGACAGGTAATCATTTTTATACAATAGGCATTACAGTGAAGCAAATGCAGGAGGCGTAACAATTGATAGTAAAGATAAAACATACATGCGTAGCAAAAGTGGGTGTAACTGGGCGTAACTAAAGAACGTCATCAGGTATGATGTCATAATAGGGTGGTTCCATGAAAGAATTTCGCAATGTCAGCAGAAATACTTGGCAGAAATGCGCGCGCAGCAGCATGACGTGTGATTGACGTACAACTAGGGGGTGAAGGGGACTTGACATTTAGCTCTACATGTGGCGACAGAAGTCTGGAGGGTCAAGTCAACCTAATCCCAAATCATATCTAACATCCTATGTTTAAAGAACTATGTTATCCAAAAGAGAGGTCTCTTAGAGTAGAATCTTATTCTATACTGACTATACTGACTGTTAGTGCGTGTACAAGCGTCTAAGTGTCTACACAATATGCGGGGGCAGAAAATCTTCCATAGTAACAGGGCTATGAATTACTTGCATAAAGACAGAGAAGCCGGGCCTTTTGCTCGGTAGCTGGAAGAATGTTTACTTAAACTACTAGACAGGAATGCATTGGGTAGGGAGCGGAGCAGATAATTTCGAAGGTGAAATACAGTTTTTGGCAGGCAACAGGCTGATGTCAGGCACCGTTAGCTGCGCAGAGAATGAGGACAAAGTTCATGGATACAGATGCAGCTCGGACTGAAGCTTTCAGAGGCAGAAGGCAGGAAAAGGTTTGATGGCAGAATCAGGGCCTACTTGCCTGGACTGTAAAATAGCATAAGTGAACCATATAAAGCCGGTGGCCTTTCATACTTAGAAATGGAATATCCGGCCCATTCATGGCGGATCTGAAAGAGGACATGTTGGCGGTGGACGCACATGTGTTTGCGTCTTCATAACTGGAACTGGAGGGAACATACATGTACTTGTGATTTATACATGAAACCGTTGGGGTCCAAGATAGGGGACATAACTGATCAGAAAAATCCATATTTCCACAGTTTGCGGGTTTCCCTTTGGACAGTGTCTCTGTAGTTCAGTAGCCGGATCAGCAGTGGCATGTGATTTGCGCCTCGAGGTGGTTTGCAAACCGGTACTCTGTGCGCACTCTACTACAAACTGAGGATAAAGGAACTATTACCCGAAAATGCTCTGTCCCAAGTTCTCCTTGTAGGTCACTGCATCTTGACCCTCTTCGCCCTCTGGCTGTCGTAGCCTGGAATCCTCGGAGTCGTACGTTGCTTTTATGGTCCACCTCTCGACACCACCACGGTCTGGTTTATGTTCACAGACTCCATGGAGTGGTCAAGCGGGGGAAGGGAAGGATGGGGGACAGCGGGGAGGGAGACCTGTAAACAAGAGTACAAACACTCAGATATAAGGAACTCACATAAGTGTTGACAGGGTATATAGATTACGTTTATACCGGGAAGGCACCTATGGCATAGGAGGTATACCTGCAAAGGAAGAAAAGACTTCTGCTTGTTTCGCCAGCAGTCTGAATTAGCAGTTCTCAATCGTATCTAAAAACAAGAATCACATTTTGTTTAGCAAGAGCGGTCCCACCCCTAACGTCTCATGACCCCCTCAAAGACGTATCAACACCTACCCCAGGAGGCTGGGAGCTGGACTGTACAGGGGTGCAGGGCTGACAGAGACGCACGTTCCCCTGTAGTTGAATAACAGAAACACAGCACCCTCTCTTGAGGGATTACTTCATAAATCATAACATTCACTGGGCACTGCTATGTCACCGCACACGCCACTCCGGGCGTTAATTCACAATTGAAAAGATAGAAGTATCAGACCTTGGTGTGTTGACATTTCACACCTTTAAGACTTCAGCACTTTAGTTTGCCAGCAATCACAAGTTCCTATGCCAGCAAATCACAAGTTCCTACGTTGTACAGATTAACACGTTCTCGTGTTGGTCAATCACAGTAGTTGCACTTGGAGGGTTTACCCTTCCCTGTATTTGTAGTACGTAACCCAACAGAATGTTAGTTGCATGTGACACGCGGGGCAGACGCCACTGCGTGGTGTCCTATTCTTATCCGGGGAAGGATTCCCCAGCCGGGGCTTCCCAGAAGTAAACAGGATTCTTGCGGGAGGAATTGTCTCTTGACATGGATTCCGCCAACGGGAGAGTTTATGCGTCACCAGGAATATTGCCGCTTCCACTGCGAAGCACTGCCACACTAGAACTTGAAAGACAACGAGATATGGTGCTACCGCACCCTTACCGGACCTTCGGCAGCGATTGCTCCTCAGTGTCTGGAATAACCGGCACCTACACGAAGTGTTCAGCCCCGGAAATACCTCTCCTCTCGCGTCGCACTGACGTCATCGACGCGCCTCGGCAGGGGCTCATGGGAATTGTAGTCCTGAAGCTTGTCGCGCCGGGAATCTCCTGCTTTGCCTCCTCAGTGTCTTCCGATGTGGCTCCTGACACTGGCAGACCCCCCCACTGGTATATTGTTGCAGGGCAATTGGCCCTCTGCATCCTCCAGTTTTTCTTCAAAGCTGCTCACTCTGTACAGTAAGCAGTGTTCAAATGCATGGTTGGGCAAAACTCAGTCAGCGCAAGTTCATTGGCATGCATTTTCTCGGCTAATTTGCGATGAGCTGCAAATAAGAGTCTGTTGTAACTTTGTCTATATTGGCGTGACCGTCGCCCAAATGCGTACGTCCATGGAAGCCAAGTTTTTCAACCGCTCTCAGCACTCTCTCCATTTTTGTAACTAGTGTTAGGTGTAAGGACTCGGGTCAATAGTAGCTTCAGTGTGGAGCAGTCCATCCGCACCTTGTTGGGGTGCTGTCTGTGATGTTGTGACTGAAGAACATGGCTCCTTTGCCTACACCCTAACAGCTAGCAATTGGTCACCTACAGATTGCTCTTTGATCATGTCGATGTTATATTGTCTGTCTTGTGACCAGTGGTCTTACTGTCACTTTTGCAGTCACTGCGGCAGGGTTGGCTCGCATTTCTGTCATTATGCAGTTCCAGTTGGACCTCTCAAGGTTTTAGCGATACCTGGTCCTTGTCCCAAGGTCGGCTGTATAATATTTTGCAGTATTTTGGTTGTGGCTCATGTCACAGGGCCCGAGGGTATAACTTCTTTCCCTATGGGTTACTACTGTGTCCTCTCTTGATGTCCTGACTTGCAGGCTGCCTGTGGTGATTCCTTCAAACAATGCGAGGGGCCGGTGGTGGAATCGTCATTTAGTGTGAAAATGTTTCTCAGGCCTGGGGCACCTCACAGACAAAACCACGGCAGAGGAGAGGATATGTGTGGTAGTGCCTGGAGAATTTGTTCTAAGTTCTCGTGAGAACTAATCCAGTGTCGACTTAGATGCACTAATTCACCTAGCTGCAGCACACTCAATTTGTGCTTTTTTCGCAGCTCGTGTCTCCCAGTACACAGGAAACCCCAGGCCTGGGCCCAAATCGGCCCTGACCTCTTTTGGTCATCTCTTTGGAATCGATGGGTTCTCTCCCTGCTCCTCACCTCATGCATCTGAGGAGAGACGCGCCTGACCACGGAGGCAACAACTGAACACACAGTCATGTGTTGGCCTCTGCTGTGTGCGTCGGGCCTCTCCATGGTCTCGCTGATGAGGCAGGAGGAGACGTGGCGCATTGCCGCCACTAGGTTCAGGATTCTTTGTGTCATATACCCAGTCTGTCCTCCAGGGCTCGGGGAAGGGGTTCCCTCGGAAGTCAGATCAGGACAGCCAAGGATTAAGGCTGCGCTTCAGGCCGCGCTTCAGGCCCTGTTCAGCTCCATTGTCACCAATCACTTATACCGGCGCTGCCGTGAATAGCCGTCTGCAGGGTGTGTTATGGCCTGTTTCCTCCAAGGCAAAGTCTCAGGCTCAATTCTCCGCTTGCTATAATCACCGGCAGCCCAGTACAAGCTGGTTGTGGCAGGATTACTTTTCCAGTGCAGAAGCGCCGTCTCCCATTCTTTGTATTCATCTGGCCTGATGCAGCGGCAAGGTGAGAGGAGACGCGGCACTCCATCACCGCCCGTATCAGTATGTGTCTTTTAGCATAGGCCAGATTCGACCTCTGGGGCTCCCAGGGATTCTCGCTGCAGCTGGACTGGGACAGCCAAGGGCAAAGGCCACGGGTTAGGCCCTGCCATGCCTTCAAACTCCTTCCCACTTCTATGTCATATCGCTTTCCGCTGGGCGTGGTGTGTGTTGGTGCTCTGCAGCTACTTCCACTCGCCCCTTTTTCACCCGCTGTTCATTTATTGCCAACCTGGCTGTGATTTGTTTCTGGTGAGTGTTTCACAGGCACCGCAGGGCCGCCTCTCACACACAGTAGGCCTGCGGGTTTCCCTCGATATATGCCGATTCGCACTCCCGTCAGTACTCTCATTTCTCACTGCTGAGCGCACCAACGTTTTAGCATTTTTCCACCCTCAGATTACTTGGTCACGTCTGAGCATATTATGTTGAAAACCAGGAAGAACAATGTATCTGTATGGTCCATGTCTTGAATCTCTGTTTCCATATCCTAGTACTCTAGTTGATTCTCCTTTAGCAGTGAACCAGGAAGGTAGGTGCATATACTTGAAGGTTTCCTTTGGTTTTCTCTGGCAAAGTGTCCCAGTGCAGTAGACCTGCGTCATCTAGCCGATCCCCCTACCTATTTTCGTATCCCATTGTCTTCAGTGGGATAGGTAGCTGATCTTTCATACATTCTGGTATGCCTGAAGATAGCTAGATAGCAGCCATTCCACCCTAGATTATGACTCATCTAGTTCTAACTTTAAAATCCTTCAAAAAGGTGCGCATAATATAGTGCAGACTTCAGAGAATCTTTGGTATAGTGTGTAGGATTTACACAGAAGGTTCACAGCCTTATAACTGCTATTGGGCCTTGCAATATTTGCCATCTACTAGATTGATTTGGAGAGGCGCTTAATGTCCTACTGCTTTTGAACTATAAAGCCCAGAAATCCAAAGATATATCAGAGAAAGAAGGATTGCAGCTTTCTACTTTTCTTTGGTTTATCCATGATATCCTGTTACTTTTAGATACCCACATTAAGCAACTGAATTCAACAGTAAACTCTCAGAAATGTGTTTAACTCACCCAATAACTTCCAATTATAACTAATAGAAGAATACACATCTTTATGTAACTTATACTACTTAATCTATGACCCTCAAAACGTGTTACTTGGATATCCTGCCCTATGGTCCACTCAACTACGCCTTAGCAACACTGTGAGCAGTAGAGCCCCTCAAACATTTGGTTGTCAGTATTGGTAATGTGGATCTGTCAAGAATTCCTGTCATACGAGGGGAGGAAAACGGTAACCAGCGAAAACGGACTACATCTCCCAGGATGCTTAGCGGTTGAGAGGTTATGTAAACAGGAGAGCTGTTACATAACTCAAGGAAAACACGCCCTTATGTAAACAGGAGAGCTGTTACATAACTCAAGGAAAACACGCCCTATAAAGGGAGGAACCGGGAGGTACAAGGCTGTCGGATATTGTGTTTACACCGACGTACCTGCTTCGTGAAGAGCAGTGTTCCAGAGTGGTGCTCCAGTAAGGCAAGAACGGAGGTAGGTCGAGTCGTTACTCCCTGGGCCGTGTCTTGCCCCATCGTCACCTGTGAAGGACCCGGAAGCTCTACCGGTCAACCATTGAGCTTCGCTTTTTGACTCGGCTGAGTCCAAGCGCAGTGGCGCTTTTGCTGGTTGGAGTCGTACCTCCCAGCCCGACCAGAGACACAGGGACTGCCAGCTGTAACGCACACCAGGAGGTGTTTGCCGCGTTACAGACTCGGAAGTCCACAGGATCGATCGAGCGGCTGCTCTCGGTTCAGTCTTCTTGCTTGTGATTGGGGTATCGGTGACGCATCACCAGGAGGTGACTCCGCGTCCCGGTGCAGTCTGAGGAAGAGGTTGAGCGGCTGCTCCCTTCAGGTAGAGACCCCGGCTGGGTGTTTCCCTGACTCCTCGATTCTCCCCAACACTCTTCGTGCCCCTCACAGCCTACCGATTGGCATTGTCGGCCATTTCATTTCTGCCCTCTGTTGGCATACGCCGGGATCGGCGTATATGCAGAGGACGGTTAGGACCATCCGTGCTGTGGGCTGGTAACGTACTTAGCCTGGAGGATTCCAGTGACTATAACTTTTGTTTGTTCTTAGTTCTTTTAATGAAGGCAAATAAAATACAAACCCTTCACAAGTGGTTGCGTCCTCATTGTCGTGTCTGTTAAACGATCCTGAGACATTCAGGGCGTTACAGGATCAATCCTAAACTTCTTAGAAAGGTGGTTGTGGACATACAACACACTCTCTCCTGTATGTTGCAATCAGAGTTCTTTGTGAACTTCAGTTTATAATGATTAATTTGTACTTAAATTGTGCTGTATTGCAATATTTATAAATCACTAAAACTACAATCATTTTCTGATAGCAACACTGATGTTTTTACCTCATACCCGCATATTGCCTGATTCCCCGCATATTGCCTGATTCCCTGTAACTCCACCAACTCTGTTTTGGTAAGCTCGGTCTATTAGCATGCAAGAAGTGAGGGGTAGTGCTGAACCTGGGAACTGTGCATCTTTCTATGTACAACAGTATTTTCCCACAGACCGACAATTCATCTCTGGGCATTAGCTCGCAACAGTGTCTTATCCACTTTCACTCAGCTGTGGCACAACATATCTCTGGGAAAAACAGATTGAGACAGTTGAATCACTCTGGTGGATAGGCATAAGCCACTTTGTAGTGCTTTTGAGTAACTTAAATAACATCACGTCAATAACATCACGTTATTTCCACTTAATTGTAAATGAGCCAGTGGATCTGTGTTGGTTTATACAATAAAACTGAGTATTCCTTGCACTTTTCAAGGCCCTACCTACTCAACATTATGGGTGCTGATAATGTGTGGAGTATTACTGAATTGATGACATTGATCAACATCACTCTGACACTACTTTTCCATCCTTGACTTCTATATATCCTTTGATCAGTGAGCATTAATTCAATAGTCAAAATAAAAGATTAAAATTAAACTCCAAGAATGCAGTGACAAGTTCAAGGTTTGGAATTTGAATGAACAGGTGTAGCGATCCTCCATTGTTACAGACATAGGGGTGGTGGCGCACTCGGACATAACACTGTTAAGGACCCTTGGGGGAAGAAGAGAGCAGGGCGCAATACGAAGGCACTACAACTCCCATAACACCACGGGGCACCGCCGAGAAATCGAGCGGTAATATGAAACGACCCGCCCCTATATAAGCTCCTCCTTACTCGTAGGTCAGTGCTTGACAATCCTCCCAGGACCAGGAACTTTGCCGATGCTTCATTGCCGCTGTGCTGATCACAACGCTTAGACCACCATTCCGCGGACGCTTTCCTTCCCGCTCAAGCCTCATCTCGAACCCGAAGCCTCCGCTGTGCGCGGACGCTTTCCTTCCCGGTCAAGACCAGATTCAGGAACATCTCAACCCTGCGCCTCGCTGTGTGCGGACGCTTTCTTTCCCGCAGGAACAGCGGTAGGCGTTGCTACGAATTCCGAGGGCGGACGCTTTCCTTCCCGCCTCGGAATCACGAACCATACCCGCTCTCTGCTTCCGAAGCGGACCGTTTCCAGGGAGACAGGTAAGGAGCGCTGAGGGCGTGAATTAATGCTCTAAGTGCTCTCACAGACACGCCTTGCGCCAGGACACTGATGCTACATATTACCCTTGTATCGTAAGGGATTAGAACACATAGACAGAGGTGGGAGGTCACGAAAGGAATTGACACTTGCTATAGATGCCCTGCCACCTGGCTGTTAACGCCACAACCAGTGTAACACTCACACGTGAGAACTCCTTGACTACCGGACGTTTCCTACTTTCTTTGACAATTGGCGCAGGCAACCCAAGAAAGGAGGGGAACCCCAAGTACCCTAGAGATCATCTTCTGACGTTGGGTGAGTAAGTTGGAGTACTCCCTACCAGGGAAAATCGTATTTATGCTGTAGTGTCTGCCGAGAAGGTATTAATACTTGTCTTCTACCCCTCTGCAGCCTCCTCACGGCCGTGTGTTCCCCGGACCTTCTCCCTCCACACACCTCATCCCATCCAGAGCGGCTACCCTCTACCTCCCACCAAAGAGTGAACAATTGTATGGAGGGCAGCGCCTCGGGGAACAGGGAAGTGTCTATGCGAATAGGGAGGCCTCTCTACAGGCTGTCGTCTCTACAGGCTGTCGTCCCTGCTGGCTGTCACGTAAGGTTAGTAGCCTGCCTGTTACCTTGTGCTGCTGACAGCAGGACAAACCTGTTGTCGGGATGTCATTGATTCATCTGTTCTGATTTGCACTACTGGCAAATTTTAATATGATATTTTTGTGCTCAAGAGAGTCAATATGTGTTTCTTGAAAGTGATGGGAGTGGGTGGTGCTTACAGTGGTATGAGCATCTTGATATATGGACTGCCCCGGTTACAACATCTGTGATGTCAAACTGTGATTTCCATATGTTCTGTGTCACACCATTCTCCGTTACACAAATCATGTTGAAAACAGAGTAAACGGTAGATGTGTGATTACAGGGAGAACATGATGAATTCTGAAAGACATTATTCGCATACATATGCTACATGGTTTGTGCCACCACTAATCCACAACTTAAATCTCTAGCTCTGCTGTATCCCCATTGTCATTAGTGTAGTCTTTGTACTTCCCAGTGTCCACTCTGCTGCAATTGCCACAACTTCAGTATGGACAGGACCTACTCCTCCAAGGGCATAAGGATGAGGGGCCACGGAGGCCCACCACTGGTTCATAGGGTCTCCTAGTGTGCCTTCATGTGAGGGAACAGAAACTCACCCATAAGCTGCTCCACCGCTTCTGGATGACCTGTGTGTATCTGGTGATAGAGACAGCATTTACTTTATCTACAATTCAGGTCCACATTTCCTTGCTCTACCTTATAGTTATTGTCTGAAACCACTCCAAACAAGAGGGCCTTAATCCTAATTATCTCATCCACCATCACATATAACACATTTAATTCATTTTCTGTGTATCTGGGTTGTCTTCTTCCAGACATCTTAAGAATTGTTTTTTCAGTTGCTCTGCTCTTGGTTCTTTGTGTTGTGAGTGGTGACTGTTTTCTGTAATTTGAGGTGCAGGTGTTGTCGTTGAATAGATTTTGATCAGGTGTATGTTGATGGGCTCATCCTTAAATGCTGACAGAAAAGCCTGCCATTAGAAACCCAGTCTGCCATTGCTGTCCTCCTTCGTTAGGGTCCCTCCATCCCACTGTGATGGCTGACAACTCTAAATATGCCAGGTGAATCTACCATACCAACATGGTAGTTCATCCCCTTAGACTGTCTCCTGATGGAATGTGTCCTATAACACGGTATATGTTCCATCATGACACACAGGGTGGACCACCCTTGCCTATTTAGGGTTTGGCCTGAAGGACCACCATCTGTCAGACGAATCAAAACCACCATGATGAAGAAACATCTAGAGTTTAGCCGAGAGACAGTTAAGATCCACTGCTGGGATATTGCATCTTAATTACAGCGCACAATGATGATGAAACAATGATATGGAATGCTGGTACTAAGGTATGCCTAGTGGACTCTTCATATGTAAATATATGTAAATCACTTGTTATACAGAGGCCCTCCATCACTGGAGAATGAAATACTGGTTTTTTTTAACGAAACCCCTGGTGGGCCAAGTATTTGTTGTGCAATGTGGAACAATGTCCACATAGTTGATGACAACCACAGCAGTCGTTACTTGTAATTAAGTACGTTTGACAAAGGGTCATCCTGTATTCTTCCCAATATTAGTGCCCCAGCATGAGAGGTTTTTCCATCTGGTCAAGTGCTCATTTCCCTGAAATGTTAGGTTTCACAAAAATGAATTGGCAGATATTGTCCTCTAGGGAAGCCTACATTTGGGATTGTTAATCATGATATCACCCTCATTTTCTCCTATACCATGGGCATACACACAGTGAAAGAACAGTTTCTGAGCACCATTATTTACTTGCCATATTCATCTAGTTCCATATTTAGGCTCTTACTAAGACCTTTCCACTTGCCCAAGTTGTATGACAGCACTTTTAACCACATATACTACATGAATAGAAACTAAACATGTACAGAATAGGATACCAATGTTCTGGTTTGAGATGTCTGTAGAGCTTATTTGTACCCATGCCAACAAGACTGGAATTCAAACAATAATGAAATGAGCAGCAGTGTCATTGATTGGATGCCCAGCTGTCCATATCAGTATATAATTGTGTGCTTTCTCAACCCTGCTTATTATTTTTAATCAAGATAATACATCAGGAAGGCCACACCATGTCAAAAGAATGATCGCCTTTAGCTCCTGCTTACTCTCAAGAAAACCCGGAGATTAAGTCTATGGGCCTCTTAGCGCCTGCCTATCCTTTTTCAAAAATCCAGCAACCATAAATTTCAAATGCCTATTTACCGCTCTCTATCCATAGCTTCAAGTCACATAATAAGGTCATCAAGAATTACCAGTACCAGCTGAGGGTCTCTGAACATTTTTGGAGTATATATTTATAAGGAACTTCAAAACCACAAGGCAATTGCTGTTTGTCCCTCTCTTCACCCCCATTTTCTTATTCTTATGATTTTGTTTGGACAGGCATCCCAATCCACATTGTACGGACATATCATTAGTGGATTCTGAGTGTCTAGACTGGCAATTAAGCAATCTTGTCAGCTCTGAAAAAGTAGAATGTAATGAAAACAGTTAAGAGGCTGATGGGAGTGTAGTAACATTAATTAAGCACAACTGAGCCTGAGATGTGAGCAGGATAATCCCATCAGGAAGCTTCAGGTTTTTACTCAAGCTATTAAATCCCCTCTGCTACTTGTAGTAGGAGTAATTGGTACAAAGAATCGTAACTATACTCATAGAATATGTTTTAGTAATGACCTAGCAATGATGAGAGGAGAAGTTTTATGGAACAGGTTACTTGTCATCTCTAAAATCAGTCTTTACGTCTTAAGTATCATTTACATTTTGGAGGGAACCAAAATTCCTCTTATGTCACGTTTGTAACTGATGCTTATTCTTTACTTTATTTCATGTGAAAACACCAAAAACAGTAGGGAACTCAGCCTGTGGATTCTACTCTGTTTGTGGTTCACCCTGCCAAAGATTATGGGTTTACTTGAGAAGGGCTAACACCACCTGGACTAAAAACCAAATTTTTCACAGTCACTTAATTAATCTGTGCTTAATCCTCTGTTAGCCGGGCCGAAAAGCAGTCAGGCTTAATTTAGAGGAACTTAGAGGTAATGTGTAAAGTATGTATGCAGCACACACACAGCAATAAAGTGAAAACACAGCATAAGAAAAATAGGATACTAATTAACAATTTATTACATTTGACTCTATTTTAAGACGTCAAAATGACAAAAATCAAATCAGAAGAACCAGATATGCGCAATTTCAAAGATTTAGGATAAGCACAAGCACTATTCACGGTTTTCAAGTTGTTCAAGACTGGGAAAAAGTCACAAGTCAGGCTGACAGCAATAGAGCGTAGGACAGAAACAGGGACCACATTAGTCCTGCTGAAAAAGTCCACATTGAAAGTCCAGTGCAAAGAGTTCCATTCACGCTGTAGGAGGCTGTGAGGAGCCAGTAGAGGTTTGTAAATGGTTGTTGCTGTAGGGCGAATAGAAGGCCATGCATCAAGGACAGTCGTCACTGTGGTACGAAAATCTTGACTGGCGCTGTAGACAGACCACGGTGACCACCAATGTGAATCTCCAGCAATGACTGCACTTCACACTACAGCATTGACAGAGTTAGAGCTGCTGGGCATCACTGGCGGTCACCGTAGCAGAAAGAGACGGGTTCACCAGAGATTCATGTTCAGAGTCAGCACGTACAGCAAGATCTTGGTGCGAACTGGCATGTTTGCAATTGTGAAGAGTCCTTCTGCTTCAGGATTTCGCTTTTTCTTCAAGGATGAGCTCAACTGATGCCACATAAATGATCCAGGTCCTGAGGGGCACCTCTTGGTGATCAGGAACTCACTCCAGCAGTGGCCAGCAGGGCTCAGGTAGTTCTAGTTGCAGGTTTCGGCAGATCTAAGCAGCAGGTCAGCTGAGCAAATGCAGGGAGGCCTCTGGAGCATGTTGAACAAGTTACTTACCTTAGGTAACGATGTATCTGTAAGAAACATTAGTTAGTTAGATTCCTCACCTTTGACGCCTGGGGATATTCTGACTGGATCCGGAAGATTTTTCTTCAGCAATACCCCTTGCGCGTCGCTAGGCGTCGTCTGCAGCTCCGCGTCCGACGTCATTCCGGCGCACGCCGACGACTGAGTACTTAGACGCCGCCCTCGTGCGCTGACGTCAGTTCTTGTACATAGCTTTCCGCGCCAGGAATGCAGAGCCATGCAAGAGACCGACACTGGTGCCAAAAAATTCTAGGGCCCTGGAAGGGATAGCCTTAACCCTAGATGTCAGTTCGCAGAACGGGGAGGATGGGTGGGTCGGTGAGGAATCTAACTAACTAATGTTTCTTACAGATACATCGTTACCGAAGGTAAGTAACTTGTTCATCTGAAAGAAACACGTTAGTTAGATTCCTCACCTTAGAATAGATACCCAAGATACCCAAGCAAAACCAACCCAGGTGGTGGGTCTGCGAACCAAGATCACACCAGAAAGTCCTGGAGTACAGAACGGCCAAAGAAGCCATCCCTCCGGACTTGGCTGTCTATGCAATAGTGCCTGGCAAACCTGTCAGGCGGCGACGTGGGCTTCGCTGCACATATGTCCTGCAAAGGGACTCCCCGTCCCAAAGCAGTAGTAGCCGCTGTGGCCCGAGTAGAATGGGCTCGCAGCCCAACAGGAGGGTCCTTTTTTGCCAAGGAATAACAGATTTTTATACACAAAACGACCCACCGGGAGATGGTCCGTTTGTGCACAGCTTTTCTCTTCTTTGCACCCACGTAGCCAATGAAAAGCTGGTCGTCCACTCGGAACTGTTTCGTGCGGTCCAAATAAAAGGAGAGCGCACGTTTTGGGTCCAGACGGTGGAGCCGCTCTTCCTCTTTGGAAGGATGCGGAGGCGGAAAGAAGGTGGGCAAGGTGACTGGTGACCCCCTTTCATCTTGGGCAATCTCTTTCGGTAGAAAGGAAGGACGAGGCCGAAGGACAACCTTGTCCGGATGAACAGATAGAAAAGGAGGCTTGGACGATAGAGCCTGGAGCTCACTCACCCGTCTAGCCGAGGTGATGGCTACCAGGAAAGCAGTCTCAAGAGTTAGAAGACGAAGAGGACAATTGTGAAGAGGCTCAAAGGGAGCGCACATCAGGAATGTTAAGACAAGATTCAAGTCTCACTGAGGCATTACGAAAGGGACAGGAGGGAACGTGTGAGTAATGCCTTTAAGAAAGCGTGACACTACAGGGGACTTGAAAAGAGAGGGCTGATCAGGAAGCCGAAGAAAGCGTGACACTACAGGGGACTTGAAAAGAGAGGGCTGATCAGGAAGCCGTAAGAAGGCAGAGATGGCAGCAAGATAACCTTTCAAGGTGCCCAGGGCAGAGCCCTGCCGGGCCAAAGAAAGAAGAAAGAGGAGAACCTCAGAAAGAGGGGCAGAAAGGGGATCCACAGCCTTTGCTGTGCACCATGCCACAAATTTGTTCCACCAGCAGGCGTATACCGTCTTTGTGGAGGGACGCCTGGCTGCCAGAATGATATCACAGACTTCAGGAGGCAAGTTAAATGGCATCAACTGCCGCCGCTCAATCTCCACGCATGGAGGTGGAGGCTGGACAGGTTCAGGTGGAGGACCGTCCCCTGCTGCTGCGACAGAAGATCCTCCCGAAGGGGCAGACGTATCGGAGGATCGGTCAACATACTGAGTAGCTCGGGATACCAGTACCTTCGTGCCCAATCCTGAGCCACCAAGATGACTTGGGCCCGTTCTGCCCAGAGTGCTGAAGAAGATCAGGCGCGAAGTGATATAGGCGGAACAGACCGCAACTCCACTCACGACGAAAAGCGTCGCCGGGCGAGTGCCGCCTTGGAAATTCCAACGCGCAGAGCTGCTGACATTGCGCGTTCTCGTCGGTGGCAAATAGATCTAACCAAGGCTCTCCCCACTGCTGAAAGAGACCTTGCGCCACCTCGGAGTTCAGACGCCATTCGTGATCCATCATGCACCGGCGGCTGAGTTCGTCTGCTCTGGCGTTCAGAGAGCCCGCCAGATGTTGAACCACCAGGGTGATGCCCTGGTGTTCCAGCCATGTCCAGAGGCGGAGAGCCTCCTGACAAAGGGTCCACGACCCCACCCCGCCCTGTTTGTTGCAATACCACATGGCGGTGGTGTTGTCCGTGAACACCTGCATGACACTTCCCCGGACAGAGGGAAGGAAGGCTTTCAGTGCAAGTCGGATCGCTCACAGCTCCAACAAGTTGGTCTCCGGCGGAGTCTCGCCTCCACATCAGAGGCCTCTGATCTCCGCCTCTCCCATATGGCCACCCCATCCCAGGAGGGACGTATCCGTCACTACGACATGCTCCGGTAGGGGTAGGGAGAGGCTCTTGCCCGTGACCCAATCGCGGTCCATGAGCCACCACTGCAACTGCTGTGCAGTGCCCTCTGAGATCAAGACATGGTCGGACAGGTTGCCGTGATGCTGGGCCCACTGAAACTTCAGGTCCCACTGCAGAGCCCGCATGCGCCCCCTGGCGTGATGGCCTCCTGTATCCTACTAGTGCATCAGCCCCAGAAGCCGCAACACTAGCCTGACCGAAACCCAGGATAGAGGCCGAAAGATGGGAATCAGGGCCTGTATATCCCAGACCCGCTGTTCCGGGGATGAACCCGGAACTGCACCGAATCGAGAACCGCTCCGATGAAAAGGAGCTTCTGAGAGGGGCTCAGGTGTGACTTCTGCATTTGCTGGGGTTTTCCATCAACGTGCCGGAGATCCGCCGTAGTCTGGAGGTAGGAGACGACTGGTTGTTGAAGGCGGGCTCGCCCCAGGCAGTCGTCGAGATAGGGGAAGACTGGAACCCCTAATCTGCGCAGATGAGCTGCGACCACCGCCATCACTTACGTGAACACCCGAGGAGCACTGGTAAGGCCGAAGGGGAGCACGGTGAACTGAAAGTGCTCCTGACCCACCGTGAACCGCAGGTAACGCCGGTGGGCCGGCAGGACGGGGATGTGGATGTGGAAATATGCGTCCTGCAAGTCCAACGCTACCATCCAGTCTCCAGGGTCGAGGGCAGCTAGAACCTGAGCCAAAGTTAACATTTTGAACCGTTCCTTCCGGAGGGAGGCATTGACGTTCCGGAGGTCCAAGATAGGGCGTAGGCCTCCTTTGCCCTTCTTGGGAACCATAAAGTAGTGGGAATAACAACCACGACCTACTTCTGGGCTCAGAACGCGCTCGACGGCCTCTTTGGCCAAGAGGGCCGAAACTTCCTCTCGCAGAAGATTCAAATGATCCTCCGAGATACGGTGGTGCTGCGGTGGCATGGCTGGAGGGGTCGACTCAAAGGGGAGGGAGTAGCCCCTTCGGACGATTTGCAGCACCCACCTGTCCGAAGTAATGGTACGCCAGTGGAGCAGGTGATGGCGAACCCGGCCTCCCACTGGCGTGGAATGTGCCTGAAAGCTCGGACTAGGAAGGCTTTGAGGCGGATGCTGCCGGGGTGGATGTGGACTGACCGGGTCGTCCTCCAGTACCGCCTCGGCGGAAACCACGTCCGCGACCGCGTGCAGGCTGGTTCTGCGGCCGGTGGCTAGGCGGATGTGAGGAGGTGCCCCTTCCTTGGCCACGAAAGGAGCGAAAAGCGGAAGTTTGTGGCCGCGGGGCCGAGAGGCCCAAGGACGTGGCCGTAGCCCGGGAGTCCTTTAAGCGAGCCAGCGCACTGTCCGCTTTCTCACCAAAAAGACGAGCGCCATCAAAAGGCATGTCCATGAGGGTGCTCTGGACATCCCCTGAAAAGGACGTGGACCGCAGCCAGGCGTGACGTCGAAGCGCCACCGTGGTAGAAATTGCCCTACCCAGCGAGTCCGTAGTGTCGAGTCCACATCGGATTGCATGGCGCGCTGCATCTCTCGCATCGGCCAGAGCCGAGGAAAGCCGCGCCCGGGCCTCCTCCGGGCACGGTGGCAGCACGTCCTCCACCGCATCCCACAGAGTGGGAATAACGGTCCAAGAGACAGGCGGTGTTCAAAGACCGCAGGCCCAAACTGAGCGAAGAGAACAGCTTCTTACCAAACTGTTCCAGTCTCTTGGAATCCCGGTCCGGATGAGCGGACGGGAAGGAGGATTGGGAGGTAGAGGCCTGGATAACAAGACTCTCGGGGGTGGGGTGTTGGGACAGAAAACTGGGGTCACCCGGAGCAGGGCGGTGGCACCAGGCAACGTTCCTATCCACAGGAGGGACTGTGGAGGGCTTGGACCAGGTGCCCTGCAGAACGTCAGTGAGGGCCTCATTGAATTGCAGCAGAGGCTCAGTGGAGCATGCGGCAGACTGAAGCACCTCAGTGAGGATGTTAGTCCTCACAGCCATGGCAGGCATCTCAAGCCCAAGGGCTTCGGCTGCCTTGCGCAGCTCCACAGAAAAAGCTGCACCCTCCTCCGAAGCCACAGTCGGAGGAGAGATGAATCCAGTGTCCGGTGAGGTATCCAAACCACTGGCCTCCCCCAGTTCATCTGCCCAGTCCTGTGCAAGTTGGCCCTGAAAGGCCATAGGGTTGTCAGACCCCTCCCATTCGCCCCCGTCATCCGATTCCTGGTAAACAGGAGGAATGATCGGAGCCGGTCGATAGACAATGTGTGTCTCTAGCGGCGTCGGATGCGGCGTCAGGCGGCACAGCATCGGCGTCGGGACCGGTCAGGGGCTGAACCGGGGATCGACGTCGACCGGAGCCGGCGTCGGGGGTGGTATCGGTGTCGGCGCCGGCGGAGGAGGCGTAACGAGGTCAACCGGCGTCGACGGGGGCCCAGGCTCGGGCCGCTCGGGGACCGTCAGGACCGGAGCCTCCAACGGTGCCGGGGCCGCCTGCATGCGAGGTCGCCCAGTTGAGTCCACAGGGCCCGAAGGCGCACCAGCGGGCGTCGACGGCGGGGCCAGGCTCCTCATGGCCGAGAGGAAGGCACTGACCTCCGCCGGCGTCGCGTCAGTCCCAGGGACAGTCGGGTATGGGGACTTGTGCGGCGCCTGCGGCTCCTGCGGAGCCACGGGGTGGAACCACCCGGACCCTCGGCCGAGTCGCGCGAGGGGATTCCGAAGAGCGGTGTCGCCTCTTGGAGTGCCTCGACTTACCCGAAGACTTCGAGCCAGACGAGTGACGATGTCGAGTGCGGCTCCGCGACCGATCCTTGGACCTCCTCCTGGACCGGGATCGAGAGCGGCGCGGAGCCGAGTGGCGAAGCTCGAGAAGCTTGCGGGACCGCTCCCGCCTAGCTTTCGAGGTCAGGGCCATACATTCGGAGCACGACGCCGCATCGTGGTCGAGGCCCAAGCAGCACAGGCACCGGCGGTGATGATCGGTCACCGACATCAGTCGGTGACCGTCGCAGGCCTTGAAACCAGGCATCCTACCGGCACCAGAGTCGAGAAGTGACCAAAAAGAGTCGAAAAAGTTAGTCAAAAATTGACTAAAGGGGTAGCTCTCCCGGATCAGCGCTTACTGGCGCGGAAAAAAGAAGAACTGACGTCAGCGCGCGAGGGCGGCGTCTAAGTACTCCGACGACGTCATTCCGGCGCACAAAGCCGACGACGGATGCGGAGCCGCAGACGACGCCTAGCGACGCGCAAGGGGTATTGCTGACGAAATTTTTTTTTCCAGATCCAGGCTGACGCCTGGGGATATTCTAAGGTGAGGTATCTAACTAACGTGTTTCTTTAAGGATATGTGGTTGTAGCAAAGAACAAGCGGTCAGTCAGATGACCCTTGGACCCACTTCTGTCTGGAAGTGTACAGGTCCAGTCTTCCTACTCAGCAAGTAGGGCAGGCCTCTAACAGCAGGGCACGAGGGCGTCACTCTTCAGTAGAGTCCTGGGCACATCAATATTACAGAAGATGGAGTCTGAGTCCCCTTTCTATACCGGGTGCCCACTTTGTAGGGCAAAACTCCAGAAGCTTCTCCCACTACAGAGTTGTCTGGAATGTTCTGCCTCCCTGCCCTGGTCGCAGTCTGTCTGGCAGCACAGTAGGCTAGTGTAAAGTCCCTTTGTGTGTGTGCTGAGGCCGTCCTATTGAAGTACAAGTGTGGTAAGTGATAGCTTGGTCCTCTCACCCTGCTAGGGATGGCCCATCCTGCCAATACCTAGACCCTCTATTGTGATACTGTGTGGGGGAAATACACAAAGGCCAACTGCCACCTACACCTAGGGCCCCGATTATGAGTAAAGGTGTTCTTTATTGCACCAGATAAATAACATCTATTATGAGTATATGGTGAATAACAGACAGCAACAACTCTAACGCTCCAAAATCAGCATGGTATGGTAAATACTGTTTGTTTTCTCCTGTTACATTTCGGCAGATTTGACCATGAGAAAATTACAATTATTGGGTTATTAATGCTCCCGACAATTATCAGATGCTTTAAATAAAACCAAACTCGTTAAAATCTGTGCCATGTGTAAACCCTGTTTACACACAGCAACGAATTATTAAGCGCCTCATAACTAAGCCCCTACTCATTACACCCAGGAAACAGGCTGCAGGCACAAAATGGTTAATTCTGAAATTGCCACTTTTAAAAAGTTGGCATTTTCTTGTCCTAAGACTTAAAAGTTGAGTTACCATTAAAGAGGGTTTTCCATTATAATTCCTCAGACACCAACATAGCTTTTGATTGCGAACAGATTGGGAGACTATCACTTACATGTAATATGGTAACCCAATGTTATGTTTTGGGAGAAGTGGGATGTTACCATTGTTGGCCCAGCCATCTCTTTTGCTCCTGATGGTCCTGGTCTGTGTCCTTCCTGTCAGGTTCTGTTGTTGCCCCCAGGATTGCCCTTTTCTCACCTCTCCCACTATGGTCTTTGGTGGTTTGCTATTGCTCCCTTATTCTAACGAAGAAGATTGAGCACCTGTTTATCTAGACTTGTGTGACGGGACTCCGAGCGCTACCCAGGGGGCTATTGAAGACACTGATTGGTGGACCCCGCTGACACGGGTCTCTAACCTTCTTCCCTGTCCGCAGGATGAGTGGGATTCGGCAGCCGAGGATCAGCTTTTCCGGATGGGTGCAGGGCCCTTTAACTGGGAGTACCCAGAATCACAAGGACCGCCCTGCGAGGACGTCACGACGCGAGGACCTACAAACGTGGGTGGAACCAGGAAGTCGGACGGCTAACCCAGGAGGAGTGTTGGAGTCATTTCATTTCATTTCATTTCATTCCACTTTATTCGATTAATTAAAATCATAAAAGAGCACACAACATATACATTCATATATACATACAAAATACAATAAATAACACTATTTACAATCATCATAAAACCAACTATAAAAATAATTCATAATACAGAAGCCATAGTGCATAAACATAGAAAATCACATAAGGAAAACCTTGCCATAAGTGCATGCCATTTTTTAATCAATCGACAAGGTCCTACTGGCTATCATCCTACCCTTCACCCTAACTGCGGCCACAAGAAAAGACGCTATACAAAAAGTTTCATATGTATTGGGTAGCATTTGTAAATATAGTAGGGCGGGTTTGGCCTGGAAGAAACCCTTCTGTCTAAGCAAGGGAACCAAGAACTTCTTGCGGGCCCCCGTATAGTGTTTACAGAATAATACAAAATGTAGAGTATCTTGGATGGAGTAGTTATCACAGGAGCATAACCCAGCATCCTCGGGTTTCGACCAGGTTGGATAATCCCCCAAAATAAAGTGTAGTAAATTGAATCGCAGTCTGGTCAGAAGCCAGCGATGAAATGGTTTAGTGACTATAAGCAGATAGGGTTCTATTAGCAAAGTAGTTTTTAATAGGGAATGAGCCCTCACCAAAGGTTTTTGTATTTCAATCCCTTCCCTTTCCATAGTCTTTAGTTTTATAAAATTGCTTTTTACCCATTTCAAATCATCCTTCCTGATGTTTTCCGGATGGTCATATAACTCCTGACGTCCCAATTTGGCGAACATAGTTTTGACATATACCAACCAGTTAATCTTATCAACTCTATCTAGTTTAACACAATCTCTAAGTATCTCGTGATTTAGACTCAGGTCTGGGTTAAGCCAAACTCTGAGCCAGCAGAGTAACGGAGCCATGCTCAGGGTATCAGATAAATAGCCCAGACCTAATTCCTGATGCAGAGAGAAAATGGGGGCAGATTGGGGTAATGAGAGTAGATTCCGCAGAAAACTATTTTCAGCTACCTGGAGATCTGGTTGGGGTTTATATCCCCAGATCGCGGAGCCATATCCCGCTATGGCCAAGCACTTGGAGGAATATATTTTTAAAATGGCCTCCATTGGTTTTGCCCCCAAGCGTTTCGCAAAACCTAGAACTGCAGAAGTTGATCTGATTACTGCGTTCTTTTTTAATTTTTGTTGAGGGACCCAAGTACTTTTTTCATCAAAAACTACCCCAAGATAGGTGAAGGAGGGGACGTGCGACACTGGTCCTCCATTACAAGTGAAGGTTTTTGTTTTTTTAGCTCTCCTGCCAACTACCATGACATGTGACTTACCCATATTTACAATTAGGTCCAGAGACGACATAAATTTACCAAAAGCATCGAGTAGGGACTGTAGACCTACCGCCGTCCTAGCCAGTAAGACAGCGTCATCCGCGTATAGGAGAACTGGAATTAAAGTATCTCCTACACGCGGAATATCCAAACAAGCTTTGACCAGGGTTTTGTCCAGAGCATTAATATAAAGGGTAAATAACAAAGGTGCCATGATGCATCCCTGTCTTACCCCTCTTCTAGATTTGAAGGGCTTGGAACAACTACCATCCCGAGATAACCTGATCGATGCGGTAAGATTGCGATGGAGATCTACTAAAAAGTAGACCAAAGGAGGGTCTAAACCCAACTCCAATAGAATTGTCCACAGCTTTGACCTGTTGACCAGGTCAAAAGCTGAGGACAAGTCCATAAAAGCAAGGTTCAACGTGCACTCCTTGGCCATGGTGTACTTACCCATTAACATAAACAAATTCAAACATTGGTCTAAAGTGCCACGACCTTTACGGAAACCATATTGTAGATTAGTTATAATTTTGTTATCTTCTGCCCAAGCTGTGATCTTACCAAGAATCACTTTGCCAAGAATTTTCACTACCGAATCAATGAGGGATATAGGTCTGTAACACCTTGGTTCACACCGTTGGCCCTTTTTAAAAATCGGAATAATTGTCGCGTGACACCAAGATGGCGGAGGCCCAGTCAAGGCCACAGCGTTAAAGACATTGACCAGAATTTTTGCCCAGAATGTAGGATTATGTTTGTAGACATCCGCTGGGACATGATCAGGGCCTGGTGCTTTATTACTCATTGTATCTTTTATGGCCTTTTCTATATCCTCGATATCAAAAATGAGAGGTGACCTCCCATGCTGTAGAAAATTAATAGACTCATGATTATTAGGGTCATTAGTGCCATAGATCCCTTCAAAGTGATTTAACCATTGGGCTTCTGTAACATTAGTTTCCTGGCAACTGTTAGCCGAGCCTGAAAAAAAGGGGGTATTTACAATTGACCAGAACTTGGCACTATCTTTTAGGACGTCGACTGATAGCAGGGCATCCCACGTATCTGCTTTAATTTCAGATTTTCTCTTATGGATCGCCAATTTATATAATTTCCTACGGCT
The DNA here is from genome assembly GCF_964204655.1 of Triturus cristatus. Classification (NCBI taxonomy): domain Eukaryota; kingdom Metazoa; phylum Chordata; class Amphibia; order Caudata; family Salamandridae; genus Triturus; species Triturus cristatus. The sequence goes on from NC_140594.1 coordinate 511,465,934, forward strand.
CGCTATCAAAGACCTATCTTGCGGGGAGGCCTTCAATGCTGAGATTAAGGCACTATGTGCTTGCGAACAACTTCGGTCAAACCATTTTTCATGCACTTCGACAGATCCCTTGGATTTAGTGATCAGATCTTTAGCAATCTGCGAGCAAATACCCACAAAGGCTTCCACAGTTACATCCTTCGAAGTTAGGGGATCATTACATAATAATATGAGGTCCCTGGTATTCGCACATAAATCAGTAAAGAATAGTGTAGGTATCACTTTAATCCACTTAAGCCTCCTATCTTGATCCCGGGTTACCAGGTTTTTAGGGCCAAGTGTTCTCCTACTCAGATCTAAAAACCCACAATCTGAAGCTAATTCCAGCAGAACAGGGTTGTGATCGCTAAAGGGAGATGATATAGCATTATAAAAAATAATCTTTTCAAGAAGATTGTGAGTCAAAAAAATATAGTCGATGATGGTCTCACCATTCTTGAATGTATAATAGCGATCAGAGGAGTTAGCGAAAGAGGGTTCAAACAGATCTGAATCAGACAAAAAATTTTCTAGGGCAACACCTCGAGGAGAGTGCTCAAAGTGCGGGGTCTCTGAAATAGTATAGACCAAGTTGTCTACAATGTGACAAGCATGTTCACATAAGTGTGTATTAAAATCCCCCAGAAGCAAAATAAAAGAATTAGTGGAATGATCTCTCCTATATTCATGTAAAAAATCATTTAGAATTCCCAAATGCATATTCTTATCTATACAATCACTTGAATTATAGAAGTTAATTAATAACAGATTAAAATTATTGGGACGGTTGACTTCTAGAGCCAATATATTCGATGAATCAACCTCTAGTCTTGATAGAGAACCTGTAAGGTTAAGGGACAAGAGGAACGACAAGCCACCCTTTGCTCTACCAGCCTTAGATGGACGTGGCGGTAGGGAGAAGGTTCTATACCCATCTAACCAAAAATTGTCCTCCGTGTCCCATGTTTCCTGAAGGGCGATAATGTCATATTGCTTTATGTTGTTCAGCCATATGGGATCGTGTTTCTTAGAATTAAGACCAGCAATATTCCACGTAATAATTTTACAATTACGAATGGGATCTACATTAATCACACCTGAATCTTGAACCCTAGGAATCAAGTCGTCACTAGGCGCCCCTATCCCTAGTGGTCAATCATTTTGATCCAACTGGGAAAGGGGAAAAAATCTATTAGAGGCCAACAGCCCTGTATCCCTGGGAGTAGGTAATAGAGATGTATGTTGTGCTGGTGGTAACACTACCATACTCACTCTATCTTTAGATGGACTAATAACTCCATCTTGAGGGACAGGCCTATCCACATGGGGGAGAAAAGAGGGATCCTGAATTCTCCTAGAGGGAGGATAGAAAAACCCCAGGGGCACAACTCTAATAGTCCCACCAAGCTGATCCGTTGCATTCCATAGCAATCTTCCTGGTATATTTTGGTTATTAAAATTAACAATAATGCAGTCCCCAGTAACACGTTTGGGGCCATGACCCACCCAGCCAACTCGCCTTGCCATAATAATATTGGCAGAAATCCCCGCTGAACCTGAGGAATGATGCTCACACCAATGCTTAGTTTTTCTCAATAGGGCGGCTGTGGATTCAACATCACCAGCCGGTAGAGGAGGGACCCCCACCAAAACTACTACCAAGGGGGTAGCTTCTGGAGGTAGATTAATTATGGAAGAATTGGGAGAAGGCAACTTCCCCAATTGCCCTATGTTCTTATTACAGGCCTCTACAATCGTGTTACGAGCCACCTTCTTTCTCTCAACGAGTTGAATCCCAAAGTTCTTGTCCCCAGCCAAGTGTGATTCACCCCCAGGATTTCGTATATTAGAAGCCAAATGGTTCGTTAGTGGGTCTTGATTTATATTAACCTTAGATGAGAGGCAGTTCCTTTGTAGGGGACTTTCAACCAAATCAGCATTAAGGTGTGTGTTCGGACCTGAATTGGACCGCCGACTATTCAATAAAAGACGATTGGCGTCAGACTTAAATGAGTCAATCATAACATTTAGACGGTCACACTTACACCGTAGGTCCGCCACACACTTGTTCATGGTATCAATGACATCCTTGGCAACATTTGTCAGAATAGCCTCGAACCGTGACGAAAAAATATCTTCAACCAGATTCCGCAATGCTATTTGTATATTTTCATCCAGGCCGTGGCTAGGTTTTACTGTGTTTGGTTTGGGCCCCTTTTGTTTTTTACCATTTATTTTGAGTAAAGCACGAGGTACCTCTGTCTTGGATGCCTGATGTTTGGGTCCTTTTGCCAAATCAATAGTAGCTCCTTCCAAGAGCCGGTCCTGCTCCCCCATTTCGCTACCAGCAATCTCCGAGGGAGCAATAACAGTTCCAGGACCCTTATTTACAATCACCTCCGGTTCCAATGGTATAGATGGCAATTCAACCTGTGGTGTGTCCACACCCTCTCTAGCCGTTAGACCCAACTCCCTTTCCACAACCTCGATTTCATTGTTCAACACACCCACCGCTGTAGTCAAGTAAGTAATAATGGAGGTGGATTTACGAGGGACTTTTGCATTTGAGCCCCCCTGTACCTGGGTTGCAGCCAGCTTCCTCTTACCCATATTGCAGATGACAGGGGGGTGGCCCAGCCCAGTCTCCTTCTGGCTCCGACGGGCGCGGACGGGCCTGCCCTTGGCCCGGGCTTCGCCCGGGCACACCCGCGCGCGTCCCGCGCTGCGGTATGCCCTCGGTGATTTTAAGGGCTCCAGGCGGCGTCTCAGTGACGCAGATGGTATGCGCGCTGTCAGGGCATCTGGGGGATGTAGTACTGAGCAGGTTTGCCGTTCGCCTCACGGCTCAACAAGGGGGGGAGCAGAGGCAGAATGCAGGGGCAGAGGAGCCGTTCCCCTCAGACCAGCGTGAAGTCAGTGGTCTTCCCGACCTTCAGGAGTAACTACCAGGTTCGTAGGCGCGTCCCTGTATCTGATGTCACATACACTCCTTTCCTATTGTGTCTACAATCGGAGAAGTGTTCAGCTGTTTTCGGCGCATTAGGCAGTTCCCGCGTGGGAAGAGCAGCTTCAAGGTCCCACAGCCCAAACAAAAGAGCAACAAATTCAGGTCATACGCCAACTTTTGCTGTTAATACAGCAGTCTTCCGTCCTTGAATGGCAGCCCTTTGATGCTTGCCGTGCTGCGGGTAGATGCTGTGCTTTGTAGCGCTGTCTGAACAGGAAATGCCCCCGGTGCAGGCTGGGACTGCGAGTTCCCTCGTAAAGGAGCCTGTTAACGCAGCAGTCTTCCGTCCTTGAATGGCAGCCCTTTGATGCTTACCGTGCTGCGGGTAGATGCTGTGCTTTGTAGCGCTGTCTGAGCAGGAAATGCCCCCGGTGCAGGCTGGGACTGCGGGTCCCCTCGTAAAGGAGCCTGTTAATGCAGCAGTCTTCCGCCCTTGAATGGCAGCCCTTTGATGCATGAGTGTTGGAGTCGCAGAGAGCAAGGAGCACGGCGAGAAGGAGAGCGAGGAGCAGCAGAACCAACTGGAGTACACCAGGAGGACGGAGGTGGAGAGGACCGCAGGATACGGATCCGGCGAAGCGCCCTGCCACGTTCCCGGGGGAGGAGTGTGGCTAGGACAGGTACGGGACCGGGTAGCGGGCTGGATGGGGAGGCGGGACCGTCCACAGTAGTCGGCGACCACAGCGTTTCTCCCTAGGCCTTATTTGCGTTTTAACCCCCCCCCTCACGGTTACGATCACTGGAGTCTATTGTTTGTACCTAACACCAGGGCCAGGGGAGTGAGGGACCACCTTGTGATAGCCACAATTTCAAATATACAAAGCCTAATAAGCCCCTTCTCTTTCCTTCTGGGGACCGGCGAGAGCGGACCTTGAGAGACGAGAAACCCGAACCCCTTCGTGGGAGAAGACAGCCCCAAGACCTTGACCCTCGTCTCATCACAGATCCCGCCCGGTTTGCCCGTGAAAGACTGACTATCAGAACAAAACGCAAACTTATAGCAATAAAACCTAAACTACCCCGACCCCGTGTTACATCTCTTCTTGGTCCCCCGTCACAACTTGTTTTCACCAGACAGGATGGAAAAACTTTTTTACTCAGTATTTGCATATGGGCAGCTGGCGAAAACAAATCTGTTTCTTACATAACAGGACAGAGTCATCTGTTTATTCAGACCTGTTTTGGCCACTTTTGTTTTTTTTTTAAACTTGCCTCTTGCATAACAAGAACAGTCAAGAAGTGTCTGACTCCTTCCTGTGTCATTGGGTAATTTATATAAATGTGCACTTCTATCAGAAACAGAAATCTGATTAGCTTTGTAGATGGCCAGGGAAGAGCTCACTCTCCTGGAACCTGAAGATACTTACCGGGTCATCAACTTCCAGCTGGAGTTTCCAAGGTCGGATACAAGCTGGAATCCCTGCTGGAGTCCTAACTACCTCGCCAGCACTGTGAAAGATGAGAGGTTTGAATTGGTTTACTTGACTTTTGTTATTTTTCAAGAAGGTTTTACAGAATAGATAACCTTAGATTAGAGGTAAAAACGGTCTCAAATCATTAGACTTGGATAGCGCTAACAATTGGTTGTTACTCATGCGAGCGCACTAAAAGGATTTTAGAATTTAGAATTTATTTGCAGGACTTGTGAAGCAGGACGTGTCACATTTGCAATTCAGAATCAAAGCCAAGTGGATTACTAGTATCTTAAGACTAATGTGCGCAATCTTCTCTTAGAGGCTTATCCTCAAGGAACAATATTTACGTAGTCTCTGAAAGAGATGGGTGATGAACATTAAACCTGTCAAAAAGCATAGAACAGTAAATCATTGAATAGTACTGTCTCTAGTCATACTATTTCTCTCTTTTAGAATATGTAACATGCAATAGGAGGTCTACTACAGAGGGCAGCACTTGATGAAATGCGGTATCCAGATCTCCAGTAGCTGAGCCATCAATGTTTCTTTTTCTTTTTTTGTCCTATCCCCCTTTCCCTTTTTGGACCGTTGCTGGTTGATTGCTGTAACCGCACCATCAAGAGGAGTGCTAGGAAGGAGAGGGAGGCAAGACATCGCCCCTGCGGAAAGGTCTGGTGTTTAGGTGAGTGGCGAGTGTCACTGAAAGCCAAGCCACAACAATTCTTTTCTGCCTCAATGATGGAGTCCCAAGAAGGATTAAACACCCAAACTTTGGCAAGCACCCTGGAGTCTGGAACCCCTATTATACAGGAGTCAGCTAGGGCCCTGGGAAGTTTAAAAACCAAGGTCTACCATTTGTGAAGAGAAAATGCCTCTCTAGTAGAAGAATTTCAACGCTATAAACCCAGAGTAAAGCCCTAGGGAGATGGCACAGTAAGAGATAAAGATAATCATACATATGTATATCCACACAGATTTGGGAAGCTCTTTATTAAACATCCAACAGCATCATCCTTCAGTAATTTACCTAACCAACACCTTTATATAATGTCACCACTCTAATATCAGTCCCTTTGGCTTCCCAGAACACCTTTATGGTAACATAAACACTGTAAACTTGGAACTGAGTCAATGTCAACTTCATTTCTTATGAAGATCCATTGTGTTCCCCAATGATGTCACTAAGGTAGGTATGAATTTAAAAATGCTAAGAGGGATGACAGCTAATTGGTCTGTACCGTTAATATTCAAAAAATAATGATCCTTAGGTGTTTCACGGCCAATTTAAAGTCACCCAAATTAAACAACAATTTGCTAAACATGTCTTCCTGCTGGCTTTAGATAACCAATTATTGAATTCAAAAAAGTGTTCAATGGATCTGTTTACCAGATGGTTAAAAGTTGTTACATAGGTTGTTGAAACGCACTGGTCCGAGGAAAAATAAACCTCTTTTTGCAGGGGTCTTGGTGATTGACAATGTGGGCAACAGAATCATTTGTTCCACCATTCGCAAGATTGTTCTTAATTTATAGATTTCGAAGTCAAAATAGATCATAGGTTAGGAGAAAGTAAAATTGAGAAAAAAAAGGGGAGAACCCAGGGTCATTGGATCAGGTCTGAGAAAAAAAATCATTGAAGGCTAAAACCAAGGCAAATAGCTGGAGCTCGGAGTCCTCTCACCTCCGAAGAAAAGGATTGTTGAAAAAAAAAAGAATTTGTGTTTGAACTGCGGCAATGCAGGACATTTTGCTTGTGACTGTTTAGCAAAATTCAAGGGGCTGAGTAAGAAGACAGCTGTCCTAAGTCAGGAAACAAGTCTGGTGCAGGAAGACTTGACAAGAGGTGGGTTCAACTTGTCAAGTAAATCATTTTAAGTAACCCTTGTCACTTGGCTAATACCTATAATAAACAATCTAAACATTTAACGATCTCAGTAACCCTGATTACGTCCTCCCAGCATTGAAAAATCTTGCTAATGCCCATTGATTCTGGGTCTACAGGGATTTTTTTAGACTTGGTGTAACGCCCTGAACGTCTCAGGATCGTTTAACAGACACGATAATGAGAACGCAACCACTTGTGAAGGTTTAGTTATTTGAATGAAGGCAAAAATAATACAAGGAATAAACAAAGGTTATAGTCACTGGAATCCTCCAGGCTAAGTACGTTACCAGCCCACGGCACGGATGGTCCTAACCGTCCTCTGCATATACGCCGATCCCGGCGTATGCCAACAGAGGGCAGAAATGAAATGGCCGACAATGCCAATCGGTAGGCTGTGAGGGGCACGAAGAGTGTTGGGGAGAATCGAGGAGTCAGGGAAACACCCAGCCGGGGTCTCTACCTGAAGGGAGCAGCCGCTCAACCTCTTCCTCAGACTGCACCGGGACGCGGAGTCACCTCCTGGTGATGCGTCACCGATACCCCAATCACAAGCAAAGAAGACTGAACCGAGAGCAGCCGCTCGATCGATCCTGTGGACTTCAGAGTCTGTAACGCAGCAAACACCTCCTGGTGTGTGTTACAGCTGGCAGTCCCTGTATCTCTGGTCGGGCTGGGAGTTACGACTCCAACCAGCAAAAGCGCCACTGCGCTTTGACTCAGCCGAGTCAAAAAGCGAAGCTCAATGGTTATCCGGTAGAGCTTCCGGGTCCTTCACAGGTGACTATGGGGCAAGACACGGCCCAGGGAGTAACGACTCGACCTACTTCCGTTCTTGCCTTACTGGACCACCACTCCGGAACACTGCTCTTCACTAAGCAGGTACGTCGGTGTAAACACAATATCCGACAGCGTTGTACCTCCCGGTTCCTCCCTTTATAGGGCGTGTTTTCCTTGAGTTATGTAACAGCTCTCCTGTTTACATAAGGGCGTGTTTTCCTTGAGTTATGTAACAGCTCTCCTGTTTACATAACCTCTCAACCGCTAAGCATCCTGGGAGATGTAGTCCGTTTTCGCTGGTTACCGTTTTCCTCCCCTCGCATGACAGGAATTCTTGACACTTGGTAATTCAGAACCATTGACTGCTCAAACCATCTAGTTTGATTCAGTTCAGAACTAAACCCTTTGTAATGGTGTGTAAAAATGGACATGTGGAAGAAATTATCTTTGATTTAATTGACACTCTAACAATGGAATACCTAAGATTACTCCAAAAGTTGGACTACCATAACCACAGAATTGTTATTTGTTTTGACGTGTTACAGTCAAATCAAAGATGTTAAAGACAGTGGTAAGATCAATTCTGGATCGTCTCTGTGAGCACTCTATTGTGCGGCTTTCCAGGGAACCTCGTAAAACCTACCAGATCAATATCTGGAGTGTTAGGATGTGTTTGATGTTCAAGAAGCAACTCACTTCCCTCACATATTGATCTTACAATCAAAATCCCTGTCATTTACTTTGGAGTAGGGTTTATTCCCTTATTGAGCCAAAAATAAAACACCTCAAATAATATCTAGGGAAATTGCAGAAAAAACACCATATTGAGTATTCAACTTCACCAGTCTCATCTCCTCTTTTCTTTGTGTCCCAGAAAAATATGGAGATTAGGCCATGTATCTACTATTGCGCAGTTAATCAAGCCACCATAAAAAAAAAAAAATCAGTGCCCCTTACCATTAATTCCAATACTTTTAGACCAGGATCGGAATTCTTCTATTTGGACAAAACTAGGTCTTCGGAGTGCCTACCAACTCATAAGAGTTTGAAAGGCGGTCTTCCATTCATCTCCGTCTCATACAAAATTCTGTATTTGTTAATATATGGCCATGCCTTTTGGCCTCTGTAACGCACTAGCAGCATTTCAATATTTCATGAATTAAGTGTTACAAGATATTCTGGATGTCTGCATAATTGTATCGATGATATTTTGATTTATTCATTAGTCATCAAGCCTAGAAAAACACATTTTCCCGCAGTTATTGGAGGACTGCTTTGACATGTTGAATAAGCTATTTGCCAGGCTCGAAAAGTGCACCTTTCATGTCACCTCGGTGGAATTTTTGGGACTTTCTTTCACCAACTGGCATCTTCATGGATCCCAAGAAAGTGGAAGTGATCATGAAAGGGCCTCCTCCCATGTTGGTTAAGGAGGTTCATCGAGTTTTGAGATTCGCGAACTTCTATCAAAGATTTATTGCAAACTTCTCATACATAGTTGCTCCCATTACTTAATTGCTAAGTAACTAAAATCCAGTCTTCAAGTGGACCCAAGAGGCCAACTCAGCATTTGAGACTTAGGAGTGGAGCTGAACCTTTCTTTCAATCTTGACAAATCCTGATTTGGATCAGCCATTCTTTGTTGAGGCAGATGCTCCCCGGTAGTGGTTGTGGTTTCACAGAGAAATGCTAACAAGGTCACCTACACCTAATTACCATTTACAGTAAAAAAAAACCTCATTCCTGCAGAATAAAATTGCATAGTAGCAGAGGGAATTCCTGGCAAAGTTAGTATTTACAGAATGGAGACATCATTCACTTGGGGCAAAGCATTCCATTACCAATGATTCTGATCACAAGAACTTAGGGATTTGATAGAACCCAAGAATTCTATCTCCTAGACAAATGAGGTAGTTGCACTTCTTTAGTGAATTCGATTTCACCGTTACCTGCTGACCAGGCATGAAAAGTGAAATCTGACACCTTATTTCGTTTTCGGTTATTCTGCCCCTGGTACATCTCTCACAGGTAATGTGCCTTCCATAATTGCTGATGAGAGAATTATTTTGATAGATGATTAGAAGACTTTCTAGACCTTACAAGGCACACTTTCCTCCAAAACATAATTTTGACTTGGTAGCGTCTCCCTCATTTCCTTAAATTTGTTTTATTCCAAGGCGTTAAGCCTGGGAATCATAGAGAAGTCACCCTTGACCTTTCTGCCCTTCGCCTGTTTGGTCCTGTTGAGTTCTGGAAAGCAACTAGGGCCAGAAACTCTGTCCTTTGCCCCATACGACTCCCCTTTCAATTCTTTCTTGTCCTCTCCTTTCTATGACTCTATTAGCTTCCTCCTACAGTTAAGTTCAGATGAGCCTCAAATTTATGGTGCTTGAAAATAGATGATGCCATATTTGGTTATACTAGGATTACAATGCACTTAAAATAGCATGTGTTGCTTTGTCCAGTGTGGGCTCTATGTAGACACTGCTAAACTACTGGAGTGTTTATTGGTGACATAATATTGCCTCAAGTGGTTTGGCTTCTGTAGCTCCTTGATGGACTCCAAATAGTGTTTTACGGTGCTTTAAAAGGCTTTCTTGGGCTTGGAGTTCTATTGCTCCTGGGTGGACACGGTATAGTATGTACTGATGATATGTTACTACCTGTAGCATTCACCCGTATTCTCGCCCCCAAACAGGCCCGATACCGGAAAACGATAGGGTCCGTATCCACATCTTCTCGCCGGCAGGGCCTCCTAAACTACAACTCCCTACAGGCACTGGGGCGCATCCAGAGACCGCCACTACAAAAGCACTTCCGCTGGAGGCGGAAGGTGCTTGTCAATCAAAGGTCACGAGGATTTCCAAGGCGGAAGGTGCTCCCCGCCGGACTCCAGCGAGAAGCATTTCCGCATCCTTTCCAGTGTCGGGCCGAGTCCCGCGTCCTAGAGAAGCAAGCAATTCCGACTTCGAGGAAGAAACGCCACAGGAGACGGAAGGTCCGAAGCACAGGTATTCCCGGTGAGACGAGCGTGTTTGCCTATCTTAGTGTGAACCAAAACTTTATCGAGACTCCTCGAGGCAGGCAAAGTCCCGGGGTGCTTTTTTCCGTAACACAGTGTAACTGAGCGAGACTGTTCGAGGCAGACAAGTCCCAGTGTGCCTTTCTGCCTTAGTACGGAACTGTTAGTTACTCGGCACAATCTCCACGAACGCCCAAAGAGGGGATATCCCTTGCTTAGGAGCACCGCGACATCTGGGGTTACTTGGTCACGGGTGCTCCCCTTGTGGGTCATCATCTGGCCTCTGACAAAGCTGGTGTGAGGAGGTATCACATCACGAAGACGCCAGGGACAGTGCTACGCACGCTAGAACCATAGGGCTATTTTTTTGGAAAATAAACACTCACTCCTGTGGAGGAAATAGGCACCGTGAGTGTTAAACCCTGGTCGGGGTATTATGTACTTGGGGCAGTAAAGGTAGCTCAAGAGGCAACCAGATTGCTAGCGCAGGGATTGATGTAAAGTCCCAGGACACAACAGCACTGGTGGGTAGAGAGAAGGTAGTGTGTTATTTCTAACGTAAGGAGAGAATTCCACGTCTTATCAGCTGCCTCTCTCTTATCCTTGTTCTGCAGGTATCGATCTTCCGAGAGAAGATTACGTCCCCGACACAAACCCTGAAGAACTCCTACCACTGACCTCATCTTTTTTGTGTTTTCCAATCCCCTTTTTCCCCCAGGCCTGATCTCACGCAGCTAGGTTGTCTTCCTCTGCTGGGGATTAGGCTCTCGGGAATCAGGGACTTTCTCATCTACCATGGTTTCTGCTGGAATCTCGGATACTGGTGTTGGACCCGGCCTCGTGGTGTGGTCCTGGCTCCCTTTTCAGGCTGACCGGGGACCTCTTCACCCTTCGGGGTCCCCCCTGGATTGTACACATCCACCCGCACCAGCCAACGTGACCCGGCTTCCCCCGGCCGCGGCCCCAGCGAAACCCCGACCTAGAGGCACCAAGATCCGGCCAGGGGGCACCATGTGGCCAACCCCCCGATCCCGGAGGAGGGGAGTTTCGATGGGTCCCCCAACCGTCCCCCAACGCCTGGGTACGATCGCTCCCTGGCCTCCCTGGGCACTGGCGCCTCTCCCGCTGGGCGTCTGGCCTCTCCCGGCCCGGCCTCTCCACCCCCCGGACGCAAGGGTCCGGACATCAAAGGGCTCCAGACCTATATCTGGGGCGAACCCGCACCAGGACAGTAGTTGTATCCTGGAGTCAAGAGCCCTGCTGATCGGATCGCGGCTGACCCTACGGAGAAAAGACTCTTGCCTGGAACTGTACCTCGAGCCCTGCTGACTGCGTCGCGGCTCCACCTTGCTGAGAATAAGATCCTCACGGAAACCTCGGGGCCCTGCTGACGCCGTCGCGGCCCAACCTCGCTGAACTACTATCAGAGCCCTGCTGACCTCGTTGCGGCTCGACCTAGCGGAACTACCATCGGAGCCCTGTGGACTTCGTCGCGGCTCAAGCTAGCCGAACTGACCTCCCGAGCCCTGCTGACTGTCGCGGCTCGACCGCTTCGAGCCGCCCTTGTGTCCGGCACCCGACGCTCCGACTCCCGGAGTCCTTCCCAGCTTGAGGCTTAGTACCAGCCTGGTACGGGGGTACCCTGCGCCCAGGGACTGAGACTGTCCCGCTACCCCTTCCCCCCCAAAGACATTGAGACTCTTTTCAGATCACTCGATCCACCTGTACATATTGCCAAAGAAGCCTACGATAATTACCGATAAAAATATATGAGAACTGATACCAGTGTCCTGTGTGGTGGGGTTACTGGGCTAGTACGATCATAGGGGAAGGACCTCTCCTAGGAGGCTTCTCAGCGGCGCTCGGCTACTTCCTTGCAGTAAGGAGGCCCACTGGGTGGTCCCGCCGACTCCCCAGAGGTCCGCCTTCCAACAACAGGTTAGTGGCGTTAAAAGTGACATGGGTGCTACTGACAACCTGGCAGATCTGACACTACCATTAGACGTTTTTCCTCTATTGCTCCTGGGTGGATTACATACACAGGCATATCAGGAACTTTTATGGGGCCTGGGTCAAAAGGTTTTTCAGAGTCGAATTCTGGCTCATCTAGGACAAAAAAAAAAAAGGAACTCATGGAAGAGAAAATAACAGGTTTGTCTTCACCTAGTGACAATGCCGCCTCAGCTTTCACTTTAAGAACGAGCAACCCAGACCTGTTTTTCTTATTATTTATTACATAAATCAGGACAGTGTGCTCTTAAATTGCAGGCCCAAGGTAACGATTTCCAGTTGCCCACTCCTTGTGACAGCATTTTCCACACAGTGTTCAACAAGTGACATAATAATGTGACATCCAGTACATTGCGCTTCTCCGTCTCCTGGGTGTATTCCAAATATTTTTTACTGGTAGCATAGCCGCTCCAGGGGGCTGAAAGTGTATTGCTCAAGTCTGGACTTCATACAGTAATTTCACTGGTGGATCAGAGTAATACCAAGATTTGTTTTCAATTGTGCCTCGGTCAACTCCCACCAAAAAGAACCATTGTGGGGAGCTCATACCCCTACAAAACATGCAAGTCTAGAAACAAGCTTCCATATACAAAAAAGAATGTCTAAAGTCAAAATGAACACCGTAGAAGTAATAACTTGGATTGTCCCAAAATTTGAGAAAGCTGACTTTGAGTCATACTAATCTGTGTATGCAGCCTGCAACGCTTTCCCTGACCTTCACAACCTCTTCTCATTCTTCATGCTTAAGACACTGCTCTACACTGCCATGCCAAACTTAGACATGCTCTCCAGGGCTGGTGTGTGTATTGTTAGGCCTAGACTAAAAAACTTGGACGCTTCTCCCAGTCCTATTACCTTCTCCCAACAGGTTGAAATTTATCATTTTCAAGATTTATTATATTTCAGCGATTTATGGGAAATAATTTACAGTTATGGCATCATACCCGACATTAGGGTTTTGAAATCACTGCACTTTAAGCTGTAATGATAACCATGCATATACATTTAGAGTACGCCTGGCAATGGAAATCGTACTTCTTACAAAATGTTTGGAGAATTATTCTAGACATTACTCTCATCCAAAACTGTTTCTATTTATGAACGTTAATATTAAGATTTGTAGAAGCTTGTACTATGTTTCCCAACTCGACATATTTCACATGGAAGATAAGCTAGAGTGTTTTTTGTGATATTGATTTGTTTTTTGCAGCTATATCGGCTGTTTAAGAAACCTTCACAAAGAAACCCTGCACAGTTCTGCTGTTCTGTCTCAGTTATCTATTCTGTATGTAAGAGAAGTTCCTGCATTCGGAGCATCCTGCAAGGAAATAGACCTTAGTAATGCAGAGCGTTGTTGTGGTTAAAAATAGTCTTATTCCTGAAATAAATTGAAAATTGCAACGCTGACAGTATATCACTCCCTGTTTTCTGCGGAAATTGCCCAACAAGGCGGCATCAGTTTACAGAATAAGCTAAGAGGAGGCAGCAAGGCAGGAGGGATGCTGCGTCCCTACATAAATCACTGCTTAGAATAGGAACCTGCCCTGGAATAATGATTTGACTATTGAACTCTTGATCACCTTCATGCGGTCTGTAGAAAAGCGGTCGATATAAGTGCTTTTTGTTTAACTTTATTATAGCCTATGCTTGGAGCCTATTTTCTGGAGGTAATAATTAGATCTGAATTACTGAGACTGCCATTTCTACTTTTCGATTACTATGTATAGTTCGTTGCTTGGGGTCTTCAATGAGTGTTGTGAGTGTGACACCTAAACACAGGCACACATTCCACTCTGTTAAAATCAAGACCATCACTTTGGTCTGTAGTACAATTTACTGAAGGCTAGAGCTTGATATGAGCGGTAGTTGCAGGTGGGGAACCCAGTATTTGTTTTATTTGGGGGGGGGGGGAACGTGCAGCTCTTAATTTTCCTCACCTAATTTCATCCAGCGTAAGAAACAAAAGAGGGAAATAAGGATGTGGGGAAAATGGAAGAGCAGTGTCAAAGAGAGAAAAGTGAGATGAAGAGATTGGAAGGGTGGGGTGGTATATTAACGAGGCATGACTAGTAATGAGCACTACACAGCCTTGGTGTTCTGGATCCATACCCAGATGCAAACGTCTGTGTAAAACATTCAACAGCTCACTTTTTCTTTTACAAATGTATCACTGTCATAGTTTCGACCAACCCCATGCAGCAGGTTTCTTAAGCGACCTAGTGCTGAAAAGTCTTGTTTGCAAAATTCTTAGTAATACATGAACAGTACTTTGCCATCCCTGAAAAGAACACAAAAGATTTCTAGATGCATGGTGTTTGGCATCCTGGAGTTGGTTATCTCAAGGGCATACAATCTCGGTGAAAGAGGTCCGGATCCATGCCGGATTTTCAGTAATAACACCACGAAAATTTAGTTTACACTTAATAAGTGATAAAGGAATTATATATCAGCATTTGCTTGTACTCCAAATCTTGCAGTATATGTCAACAGCTTACTTGACTGTATGTCAAAGTAAGTTTATTTCAGGTAATAAAATCCATAATATATTGTAAAGAAAGGCCAATAAAATGTTAGCATCAGTAACTGACAGAGCACTAAAAATACTTCAGAATTATAGACTGTATTTCACATTTTCAAACTGAAATTTGCTTGAAACAATACAATTTACAAACACAAAAACATTGTATTCTAATGCAGATAACAGCTTAGGCTATAACTTTTTCTTATTTCCTTAGATTTTAAAAGGTAAACTTGTAGAGAAAATGGCACTACAGAAAAGTTGCCACAGGATCAAAGCCACTGTTCTTCAATTAGTATTAGTTGAAGTTCATATGTCAAGATGTAAGGTATAGTTTATTTCCATATCTATACATTCATTTACATAAATGGTGACAGAGGAGATATTAGACAATATTTCATTAGGGAGAACAAAGATGATAATTTATAGTCTATTTAGACTGTTTAGCATTTTACCAAGGAATAAGGCTGCAGTAAATGAGTAACATATTCTCCCAATGAAAGTGCCGTGGTGTGTGTGCACCTTGGTTAAAGTGTAGAAGAAGTTTTTCCAAGAGCACCTTCAACAAAATAATAATAGAATAATAAATCTGACTAGATACACATAATGTTTCCACGACCATATGTTGTGATTTTCTTAAACAGTATAAACAAACTTGTAGTTCCGTTGACTTAATTTGGTAAAGTGACGCTGTGCCCTTCTGTTCCAACCTTCTTTCCAGGTTAAAGTTCAAACTTTTCTGTGCAAAATTGCCTTAGGTGCATGAGGGGTGTGAACAAGACTAGTCAAGAAAACAAAACAATAACATTGTATTGGGCAAGTGATGTCTCATCATCTATTGTGTTGTAATTCACTTGACCAAGGCAAGATGTAGTCAATGTTGTTACAAGTTTATTCAAAGTGTCGCTTTGCCATTCCAGTCCAGAAGTAGGACCAAGACTGCTAACATATCAATTCAGGTTAATTGCTTGTCGTACTACCTGGCAGTCATAGGGCCTTTAGCTGTCAGTAGCTGGTCAGCTTTGAGAATTAATTTTTTAAAAGCCTGCTAATATTTGAAGCACTTCGCCTTTCATACAAAAAAAGTAATGCCTGCGAATATGTTCTGATACCATGCTGATTAAAGACATTTTCAGTAATATTTTAGGTTTTGCTAACAGAGTAGACAGAGCGATAAAATATGGGTTAAGCTTTCTTCATGTAAATGGCATAATCTACACTTAGAAATCAATGGTTTCAGCAGCCATTTGTAGGTGTAATCAAGTATTTGACATAGACCAAAGCACAGATGAAGTAACTAACTTTGTAGAAAGATCAGAGTAGAGTTATTAGATATGCTGTGGACGAGACTGCTTATAGGAGTCAATGATGGTCCATGCCTGACTCTTTTGCTGAACTCCTCTTTGCCTTGTCAACCTTCTTTAAAAAGAGACAAAGTGCATTAAATAAACAAATAAGGAGTTGTGGCGTAGTGACAGATTCCATAGCTCTTTTGCTCTCAGATGTTTCTTCGCCAGCTCAGGAGCCTGGGCCCAGTTATTTGAATTTGTCTGAAGACCGGTTTGAATTTCTTTCCACTTCAGGGTGCGTAAGGTGGCTTAATCTGTGGACCTTAAAAGTGACAGACTCGAATAATGAGCCTTTTGAGCTAGATCTTGGCTGTTCAGAGCAAATTCAAGTCACATTTTAGAAGGTGACGTGTTCTGGGGAAGATGGAACAGGAGAAGGAATACCATGCTTTCTGCTGAGTTGAGGAAAGACCTGAACTTTCCTGGAAAGGCTTCTGTCACATAGCTGAGAGTTGGGATGAATGTGGCTTTTATTGCTGCGAGGAGTGGCTGGAAGATTGGGTGTTGTAAATTTCAATGTATTAATTGAAATGCTGCTATCAAGGAAGCAATCTTCAATTTCAGTGAGTTCAGATGGAGTCGGTATGACAGTCGATCTTGTAGCCAGACACCAAGGTATTTAAATGACGAGCTTCGAAGAATAGGTTTTTCTTGATCTTCCTGTCAAAAACCATAACCTAAGTTTTTGTGAGGTTGATGGTCATTTTGTTTTTGCAGCAATAGACATTGGGTTGCAAAGGTTACTTAACAAACTTAATCTGGTCAGATTCATAAGGACTGGGTCATCAGCATATTGTAATGAGGACACATTTCGAGAACCCATGCATTAAATGTGGGAATTGGCTGCATCTAGTTATGTACTAAAGTCTACCAAGAAGAGATTAAGAAGAATTGGAGCTATAACACAGCATGTCTGGTTATACTCTAATAGCACCTTAAAGCTTGTCTTGCACTTCTGTGTGGGGTTCCTGAACATCTTGGCAATTGTTGTAGCATGTTTCTTTTGGCACTGTTGCAATGATAGTTACGTTGTAAAGCTATGAGATTTGAGTCATGTTCACATCTTACTATGCACTCCGTTATGGTATCATAATAAGAATACTTCTTTAAAAAAAAAAAAAGAACCATTAGGAAGATTAAATAAAAACCTAAAGACTTCATGAGCCCTGAGCGCACACTACAAATACAAACGGTTAGTTACCGTACAGTAGTTCTTGTCAATTACATATTGGCATAGAACAGAACATTATTTTGTTTCATGTGAATAATTCAATCATCCGATTCTTTGGCATCAGCACGGTTCTTTTATTTGTAGATCTTGAGCTACCTTGTTGTTTCCAGGTTGGGAGAGTGTACCATTCCTGGAGGTACTGCAATACCTGGTTGATGGGTGGATTGGAAAACACGATGTGTACCATGGCTCTGTGTTTATGGTTGTGGTCTTTTTATACCACACTGCTTACGTTTTGTAAGGATGTAAGCAATGGACAGTGAAACGGTTCCCTTCAGGGCCCTCTAGTCATGTCCATAACTTTTCAGGTGAAACCACTCGCTGATTTCTGAATAGTTAGTGAGAGATCGTTTAGGTAACCATGTTGTTTCTGCTTACATTTCACATGCTTTGCATTCCCTATGAGTGTTTGCTTTTACATTTTTTTTTAGGCAGCATATTACTCTTATCAAGTGCATAATTTGAATTGAGCCACATCCAAGTGTTTATAGTGGGCACAATTAGGTTGCCCGCTGAAACTCGCACTGCCTTCAGCTGTAAGTATGGTGTTCAGTGGGGATGTGGCACTATGGCCAGAGCTGTGGAATTTGAAACTGGGGAACCGGGTTCCGCATTCATGACCAGTCCACCATGTTACCCGTCACGCTTCCTGTCTTTGTTCAGTCGTCCCGCACCCTACACTACATCTCCCATAAAGCCCTGTGTCTGGGGGTGGAGTTGTGCGCCTTCCCATGCTGCCTTGCGCTGCCTGTTTAAACTGAGCGTTTTCCCTCGGATCGGCGCTTGGCTTCCTTCAGCTGTGCTGGACCACGCCCTGTGTTGATTTTCCTGCTACCGGTTACTCGCTTTGCTGACCTTGGGGAATACGCCTGTTACCGTTCGCCTCCTCCTCGGAGAAACCTGCCTGAACGGACCTGATTATTCAACAACCTTGTGCCTAGACTGAATACGGCATTCTACCTTCCTCCTCCCTTCCTGAAACCTCGCTGCCACGCTGCCTGTAAAGCAAAAGAAACCTTCTGAGAGCTCCGCTTACCCTTCTGAGAGAAGCAGTCTAGGATTTCATGAGTCGTTGTCTGACCAGTGCATCAAAGAGGTCTTTCCCTTCAACTTCTCCCTCACAATCATCCAGGCTCGCTTTCATGCCACGAAACCTTCACACTGGACGGTAGGAAGAATCCGATATCATTTTTTTGGTGCGGTTTGATTTACTTTCATTTTACGAACATTGACTTTGGCTGGGACATTTGAAACAGTGGCGCCTTGTTGATTCCTAATAGCTCCACGACTTCCTCCCTGTTTCTCCTGTAAGTAAGGAGACTATTGCTTTGTACATTTATCATTGGAGACCTTGAGTGGTTGCTAACTCTGGGTCTGAGGAACACTGTCTTATTTTTGACTTTTCAATAACTCCTGTTAATTGTGCAGACGTGCGCTTGTCGCAAGTGAGACTATACCTGGCTCTCAACTTTATGGACTCCAAATACTTATGTGGTGAGCCTGTGACAACCCCGGATCTTAGTATCTCTTTCAATGACAAAGTTCTCTCAGAGATATTTTGAGAAGAACTACATTCTTGCTTGTTCTTATGCGCGCTATGTGAGTATGTGAATGTGCACAACTGTCCTGGTCATATCAGTATCACAGTCTAGTCTCTCTACGGCACTAACCAGTATCTCCTCTTTGTCTCTCCAGTTTGTTATTTTATGTGCTACAGCATTGCCCCACCAGCCCACTGCTGTCGTCCTGGTTACGTGGTCCTCTTATCATCTCCTCCCTCCCTAGAGGTATCTTTTTCTGGTCGTGGCTCTTACTAGTATCGACCAGTAGATCTACCTTACGGGAGAGTTGAGAATTTATCCTCGCTCCTGTGGCCCTGGTTCTTCTACGGATCTCATTTCCAGACCCGACATACCACACCACTGTACTGAGGGAACACATTCCCATGCTAGTCCGCAGAAGGCCCCACTAGACCTTAGAAGGCTTGATGTCTCACCACTAGGGTACACCTGCTTGTGCTGTCAAACTGTGGGTTAACCTTGAAGGCCTGTCCCCCACAATCCATACTGACGTCCATCTCAAATTTCCCACCTCCCAGCGTTCCCCTGGGTCTCCTGGTAAAAATGTTGCCTCACTTGTGTGGGAGGCTCAAGTACCCGCGACAGGCAAGGGCCCAAACATTTTTTTGGATAGGCAATGTTGATGTTGCATCACTACGTTTTGTGCCCTTGCCTGACAAGTGAGGCACCAATTTTACCGGGAGACCCAGGGGAACACTGGGAGGTGGGAAATTTGAGTGAGCCCAGTGATGCCACAACTTTCCCACACAAAAATGTGTGAAAAAAGTTATTTTTTCAGCTAAAATTGAGGTTTGCAGGGGATTCTGGGTAAGGAAACGTTGGGGGATCCACGCAAGCCCCCGGGTGTCTAGTTTTCAGAAATGTGTGGGTTTGGTAGGTTTCCCTAGATGGCCGCCGAGCACCGGGTCAAAAACCAAAGTGACCCCTCTTGCAAAACCAGGTGGTTTTGATATAGGCAATTTTGATGTTACCTCACTACGTTTTGCACCGTTTCCTGTCGCGGGCACTAGGCCGACCCACACAAGTGAGGTACCGTTTTTCTCGTAAGACTTTGGGGAACGCAGGGTGGGTGGAAATTTGTGGATCCACGCAGATTCCGGAACTTTCCACGACAGAAATGTGGGGAAAATGTGTTTTTTTGGACAATTTTTTAGGTTTGCAAGGGATTCTGGGTAACAGACCCTGGTGGGAGGCAGTCAAGTCACCCCATCCTGGATTCCCCTGGGTGTCTAGTTTTCAAAAATGTATAGGTTTGCTAGGTTTCCCCAAGGTGCCCGCAGAGCTAGGATTAAAAAACTAGAGCTAGGCACTTTGCCAAAAAAGGGTAAATTTTCACTGCGATAGAGTTGTGACCACGTTGCGTTTTGCGCCGTTTCCTGTCGCGGTCACTATGCCTACCCACACAAGTGAGGTACCATTTTTATCGGGAGACTTCGATAATAACAGGGTAATTCAGATTCAGATTTGTAAAGGAACTATTGACTTTCGATGCATTTCTGCCTTCCAAATGAAAGACATTGTGTAAAAAAATAAGTCATTCTAAAAAATGACTGATAATTCTCATGCTAGTATGAGTATTCCCAATTTCAGAAATGTGCAAATATCTACTGTTTCTAAACTCTATATTTTGTTCCCATTTCAGAAATACATAGGTGTCTTTCATACCGATTTTTCCATGTACACATTTTTACAGAATAATTACTATATACCCGGTACATAATAAAAAACCATTGCAAGTTGCTGCTCAGTTTTTGGCTCTGGGCTCGTCGGGTTCTTGGTGAACCTACAAGTACTATATATCCCCACAACCAGTAATGTCCAGCGGATGCAACGGTATATTGCTTTCAAAGAGCTGTCCTAATTAGAAAAAGTTACAGGTGAAAACGTTGACACAAACGGCTGTTTTTTTTCAACCAATTTTCAATTTATCCTATATTTAACTGTTTGTTTCTATAAAAAAACCTTGATGGATCTACACAAATGACCCCTTGCTGAATTCAGAATTTTGTCTTCTCAAAAATGTTTAGCTTTCCAGGATCCATTATTGCTTTTGTACCCATTTCTGCCATTAACTGGAAGGAGGTCAAAAGCACAAAAAATAGCAAAAATATGTCCCAGAAAAATGCTAAAACTGTGTAAAAATTGTTGGGTTTCTGACAAAAGTCTGGTATCCCCGAAAAGCTGGGAAAATGTTGATTTCAACCCCACAAACCCTTTTTTGATAACATTTGCAGGGAAAACCCCAGATGCTTTCATTTGCAGCCTGTTTCTCCAATTTTTCAACAAAAAAAAACACAATTTTGCTGTATTTTGGCTAATTTCTGTGACCCCTCCAGGGGAATCCACAAACCCCGAGTACCTTTAGGTATCCATGCCAAATTTGCGTCCTTTTCTTCCAACATCATGGGGATTCTAATGTGGTCAAAAAGTTACAGGGGCCTAAGCGCGCACTACGCCAAATAGCCAAAAAAAGGCTTGGCACAGGAGGGAGAAAAGGCCTGGCAGCGAAGGGGTTAAATTAGCTTTAATGAAAGTAAATATATGTGTTAGAACAAAATCAAGGTGATTACATACATTTTTGCATCATGGTATTGTGAATGATAATCAAAAGATCAGATTCACCAAAAAACTATGATTGTATACACAAGCTTCCTTGAGGCTATTCTAGTGAACATAATACTTATCAACTAGGTATTGGACACTGAGCGGCTAACTATGTAACAATTGAATTACCATTCCCTTGTTCCTGACTTGCAAAACAGCATTAATCAACTGGCTATAAAGTGCACAATAGCTACTGCATTACATTGGAATATCCAAAGCAATTCTGTAAATATATGAATCAGAATGGAGCATTATACATTTGATCACAAACACAACAATGACACTTTATTTCACTGCTTTATTCTAATTTATCAAAGGCCCTGGGTGGACCTTAAGATGGAGCTTAACTGATCCACAGTACTGGGAAGCCCTCTCCTTTCTCTTGAGCCTCTCTCTTTGTCAAGCATTATAGCAAGAACCAGCAAAGCCAGGGAGCAGCTACGTGGGGGATGGCAGTTTGCACAACTCCATCTGCAAGCTTCAATCCCCCACATGTGCCTCTGTGCTTAAATATCCTGACGCTTGGCTTGTTTCAGATTCTGTTCCTTTCTCGCAATTTCTAGCTTTGTTATCAGTATGTATCCTTTGGCTGCCCTGACGCTCACTAAACATCTCTTTGGATATCTTTTGGCCTTTTCCTGAACTCTCTTTCCCAGGGTTAGCACAACCTTCACCTGCATCTCACCCACACTTCCTGCTTCCTGTAGCTTTTTAGTGTATTCTAAATAACATGCCACCCACATACAACTTTGTCTGTGGAATGCTGAAAACAAGCTTGGAAGCGACAGTGTAAACTTGGTGCGCTGTTCAGGTTTTCTGCATGTATTACCCCTCATCTACACTGTTCAAACTAATTACCTCTTTGAATCAAAATGTCTTCCGCAAACTATCCCTGTACTACACACCTTTTATGTTTGTTACTTGCTTTCTGCCAAGTGTGCCCTGTGATTCCCTCCTTTCCAGTTAAGCACTCCTCCTTGCTATCTCCTTGTTTATTGTGCTTATATTTTGTTCTACCCCCTTGCTGTTACTGCCTTGCACTTTCAAGTTTGAGGGTCAGCATCCGAGGACACAGATGACAACCTAGGTGGTGTTTCTTGGTCACTAAGTATTGTCTTTGCAAATACCCACATATAACATCACCATGGGTATCAGCTTCACAGACCCTGCCCTTGCATGCATATCCTATAAATGTAACTCAGTCAGTATCAGTAACAGCAATTGTGGGTGAGGAACTGACTGAGCTTCAGTCTTACCGTGTGGAACTCCCGAGTGCTTTACCCCACATTCACTTTAATGTTGTGTGTGTGTATATATATATATATCTGCAAGTCCATCCTGGGTGTAGTTAAGAGGCAATTTATCATTCAGAATGAGTGCCCATCCTTTGAGTCTTAGCCATCTTGTTCACTTGTACAGGTTTCCCCTTTGGATCCCCTTTTCTCCTTTGACTTCCTGTGTGATCCTTGGCAGTGCTGTACTACTTTCTGCTTATGTTTTCTATTCAGTTCCCAGTCCTTGCCCAAGTCCCTGACTGTGTTCCTGACATAGTCCCGGATAGCCCCTGACAGATAGAGGTGGATGCATAGGTTTAGATATGGACAGGTGGATGGATGGAATGGTGAAAGACTGTCATCCATTAATTCTTTCGTTTATCAGTCAAAATGTAAAGCTGAAATTATGGGTATCAGCAGGCGGATGGAAGGATGAATGGATCAGTGCTTTGATAGAAGAAACAAGAGAACTCTTCTGGGGAAAGTCGTAATGACTTACTCCGTTTGCTTGGTGTCTGCTGTAAGAGCTCTGGGTGGGGGGTAGGGAGTAGTTTAATTTTCTGGCTAATCCCTTGCTTAAAGGGCTGCACCCTTCTTTGCTACACCCCGCATCAAAGCAACTGCTGCAATCTGACAGTACTAGGGACTTCTTTTAAATATATGTGTTTGGGTACTTGGAAGAACTAGGTTTTAAAACATGTAGTGCAATATATCACATACTAAACCGCACAGCTCCATATTTAAATATGTGTATTAATAATGTGAGAGTAGTGCCCGATACAAAACTGCCTGAAGTGGTGACTGCATGAGAGCGGTGGTGCGTAACCACTCCGCTGGAAAACAGGAAACATGAAAAATAAAATTGTAATAAACCAGGTTTACTACCATTCTATTTTTCGTCCTGGTAGCAAACGAGGAGGGCGGGTCAAAAGCAGGGAGGAACATTGTGCCCTAGGTTTCAAGTGAGCATGCCACTTTAGCCCGCTGTCTTGCAATGGCCAGCCTGACATGCACAGTTTAAACACTCCAACCCAAGCTGTCTCAGACAGCTGGGTGGAGAGCAAGCACAGAACCCCCAATGCTTGAACGTGTGTCACACCATTGCGTTTCAGCCAATCCTGGTGCCTTTTTGATGCTGCTGAGAGTAGCATCTGGATTGGTAGAGGGGGGAGTAGCTCTGGGATCTTGTGCTGTTGAGATGAAGAGGAGCACCCAGCATGAGTCACCTGGTAAGTAAATATATTTATTTTTAAAATTAAGTTGCTTTAATTCACTGACCAGCACAGAAACTTTCAGTGCCTTTAGTCTCAATTCCAGAACTCTCATTTGTCTCCCATTATAAACACAGTTTTAAAACGGACCACAATTTACCTTTGGGCCTTGTTGTGTTTACTATGTAACCTGGTACCTTGTTCCTAGGAGGCTGAGTGTTCCACTTCTAGCTATGGAACGCAGTTGCTGGGAGCCTGTGCTCACCAGGTGTAGTTTCTTCTACCTGAATAAAGAAGATTATTCTCTACTTTTGGTATCTTGTGCTTCCCAAAATTGGTGACAAGAATGAGATCTAAAAGGACACCTTGCAGAGGCGTTTGTTGAAGAGGATCTGATTACAATTTTACATCATACTTCTTTGATATATGGAAGTCGTCTTGTGGCCCCTGGGGAGAAGTCTTATCCCGGAGTCCTACAGCCTTAAGGAGAGGTGCCTGAGGGTGTTTGCTGAGATTTCTCCATAATTAAAGCATCTTGAGTACCTCTATATTTCAATACACGCAGGTGCGGCTACAGCGCGAGCGAAGCACTCTGAGGCATAATCGAGCCTAGTACTGTGCAAGGGAGACAGCTACTACCTCATCAGGATGAGGTACGTCATTTAAGGAAGAAAAGCCAGCGAGGATTTGGGAGCACTGTAGCATCTCAAGCGGTGTAGCCTGGAGCTGACGTTGAGTGCGTATCCCCTCAGAGGGTGGAGGCATCAGGACGTTAGTGGGGCGAACCACTTGATGGAGCGCGGAATTGTCTCGAGTGGTGGAACCTGAAATTGGTATGTCACCCCAGAGCGGTAGAGGTGTCAGGACATCATCGGGGTGAACCACGTGACTAATCTAACGCATCAGAAGGCTCCTAAGCAATGTGGATGCTGGATCGGATAAAGAGGACTACGATGTCTATGATAATGCACTGAGAGCACTAGAAGAAACTTTGTGCTCGGAAAAAGAAATTGTGTCTTGTCATGACTATGATAACTTTCTTTCCAAACACATTGCGAAACAATAGACCAATATGTGGCAGCCCTAAGGAAACTTTCAGTCACGTGGAAATTTAGAGACCTCAGATAGGAGATAATAAGGGATCAACTGATAAATTGAACATGCAATGCAAAAATCCAGGAGCAATGTTTGGATCTTAAGGATCCCACATTAGACAATGCTACAGAAGTTGCTAAAGGCATTGAAAATACGTCCTTATATGGAACCAGTTACTAAGGTAAAATTTCCGGAAAGCAGGAAAGTTAAATCATGTTTCAGGTGTGAGATTATGAGGCACATGGTGGAATTTGGCAATTCCCCAGCCATCACTAGTACATGTTTAAAATGCAGAAAACCAGGTAATTTGTCAACGGTCTTCAGGAAGAATCAACCACCAGTGTTCAAGAAAAAAGTGAACTGTGTAGATAGAAACATGGAGGCATGTACAAATGGAAGTACGGATGGATCTGATGACAATGATGTGGAGGCAAATGTGGTTTGTAAGGAGAAGGCACCTATCGCCCTACCAAATGGCAGATTAAAATGAATCGAAAGCAATTGCGTTTTTTCTGTAGAGGGGCAAGATGGCCGCTGACCGGCTGTAGGGAGCAGCCGCACTCTTCTCCCCCTCCCTAAGTCACAAATGAAGCTGTAGCATGCTGAGCGCTTCTGTCTGGTTAAGGCGCTTACTGGACTGGTCATCGGGGCTCAAGAGACGACAGGATAAGCTCCCGCAGTGACTCATCCTTTCTGTTGTTAAACTGCTGAAGGCCCGTTTCCACCGAAAACTAGGGAGCCTAGAGAACAGAATGGCGCCGAGAGGCCCCAAGGCCCCGAAAGAGCAGAAGGAACCCTCGTTCCTCAAGGAGCCGCAAAAAGAGGGAGCGGCACCGACTCCTGCTCCGGCCCCTAATCTGCGAGGCACAGTGCAGGCACAAAGGCTGGTCACTAAGAACGTAGAGGCTTCTGAGGACACAGGCAGCGATCGCACTACTGAGGAAAAAGAGACTGCAGCCGCTGCCCGGAAAGGTGCTAAGAATCGGCAAAACAGAGGTGCTAGAACCAAAGAGACCAAAGAGAATACGCTTCAACAGCCTACCTTGTCCGAGTCTTTCCCCATGGTAACGGCGGATGCTCCAGGGAGCCTCGAGGCGGGCGATGATGGATGCATTGTATCCCTGGATGAGGCGCAGACCCAATGTGCTCCTGGGCCGGCAGAAAGACAAAGTAAGCCGAGCGGTGAGCATATGGATGACAGGCTGGATGAGTTGGAGGAGCAAGCACGAGTGATGGCTGATAGTCTCAGATGCGCAGACATCCAGCACGAGATGGCTGCTTTCCCTGAGACTGAGATTGAGGTGGGATCACAGGCACATGAAGTGGCATCCATAGTTGTGCCGGAGGCACAGGTACGAGCAGCAGCTGATCGTGGCTCGGGCACACAGCGCCGGGGGCTGTTCCTCTCGATGCGGACGTTGGATCTGGATCTGGATTAGTTACTCTGGGTGCAAGTATTGATAAAAATGCTAGTTCTAACACTGTTGCTGGGTGCGAGTCTCTTCCTGTGGGGTTACAATTAATCCCACCTTTGTGTGCAATTGCTGGACTAGCTGCTTCTGAACCCCTTCAGAAGGTGGGTTTCCCTGGCTCAGTCCCCGACTCTCCAAACAATGATTGTTTCTTCTCCCTTAATGACGATTCAGTGACATCATTATCAAGTGGGGGAAGTTACACAGGGGACTCTGATTCGGAGTACTCCTCAGTAGAAGGTATCTCTGAATGGCTGATGCCCTCTGTACTGAGGGCAAAGCTACAGAAAGATAGATCCCGGTCGAAACCAAAGTCGTCAGGGAGCTCATCACAGGCAGAGGTTGTTAAAAAGCTAGACTGGGACTATTTCACCACATCTCAGTTGTATCAAGAAGATGGGGGTACGAATTCACAACAGCACTCTGTTAGCCCACCGCAGATCCCCACCATGGATTTGTTGTACACTACTCAGAAGCAAATGCAGGGGGAGGCCAGGTCGGAGATTCGAAGGGCCAAAAAGGCAACTAAAAAAATACAGGGGTGTGGCGGGGACACGACCGCCGCCGCGACAGACTGGAACTGGTGGGATTCACCGCCCTCTCTTCCCCTACAGCAGCCGCTGGACCGTTCAGCAGAGAACGCGTGGTATCCCTACCCATCACAGGACTGGACGTCGGAGTCGGGACCGGGCTCCTTTAAAACGAACTACTTCACGGACGAAGCCAGGCCCCCTGATGACGTCCTAGCAGAGGGCGGGATAAAAACAGAGGAAACCCGGAAGACGACGGACGGCGATTCCCTGGAGGCGGACGGAGTGTTGCAGTGGAGAAAGGCGAGGAGTTGGGAAGAGGAGCGACCTGGAGAGGAGACCGAAGAACAGAGAGCCGAGCGGAGTGGAGACGACCGCGACAAGCCAGGAGGCCAACGATCCTACGAAGCGCCCCGCCACGTTCCCACGGGAGGAGCGTGGCTTGAGCAGTTACGGGGGAAAGTAGCGGGCTGGGTGGGAAGGAAGACGTAACCACCGCCTTGAAAGTACTTACCACCGTACTAGAAAGCTCTACACTTCCCCTCCCCTCACTGAGCACGTACTCACACAGTTACGGTACCTCGAGCACGAGAGCACTTGGTTTCCCTCACTCCCGGCCCCCGATTGTTAATAGAGCGGCTCGGTGTCCTAATACCTGGTCTCTTCTTGTCTTGCATTGTGTCATTGGACCGAACACCCCGGAGCCCGCCCGGAAGACGGAAGCAAGTCCCGAAGCCTAGAAGGAAAGACTACACAAGAGACACTCAATCTGGAGCCCCCTCGCAGAAGCATCTCCCCGGCGTCAAATACGAGACGACGAATAACACGTCAAAGGACCCTGTTACCTAAAATAAAAGCCTCGTTGCAACGCACTGGTTTGGTTGTAGAGTCTGTTCCTAGCACCCCGCCACAACTGGTGTCAGAAGTGGGATCACCATCGCAGTCCGTCTGTAGTACCGAGATGGACGCTCTCATCCAACACCTCATCAAGGGGCAAGAAAAGCTGGAATGGGCGGTGCAGAGGCAGATGACATCGGCCCAGGCAGATAGAGAACAATTTCAAAACACCATAACGGCCCAGATTGAAAGTCTCCAGAAGGTGGGCCCTGTGGCTACGGTTGCACAACCTGTGGAGGTCCGAGCACCGACCCTTCCAAACCCATCTGGGATGGCGTTACAAAAGTTTGTCTCCGGAGAAGATCCAGACGTCTTCCTCATGAACTTTGAAAGGGCCGCCAGGGCCTTGGGGTGGCCTGAGGACAAATGGCCTTTCTTCCTGGCCCCCCTCTTATCAGGAGAGGCGCAGTTCGCGTACCAGGTCGCCAACCCCACAGGGAACTCCCCATATGCGACCATTAAGGAGGTCATCCTAGATCATCTGGGTATAGATGGGGAAGCATATCGCCTTCGATTCAGGAAAGAACGGGGTACCCCTGGGGAAAATCCAAAGACATTGTTCTTCCGGTTAAAAATGGCGGCCGACAAATGGTTACGTCCAGCCTCCAGCACGAAGGAGGAGATAATGAATCGAATATACATGGAGCAGTTCATGGACTCGTTGCCCTATGCAACTCAACGGTGGCTAAAGCAGCACACAGGACTTACCCTAGAACAAGCCATAGAAATGGCCGCTAACTATGCTCGGGCCCAGCCAAAGACTTTGGGGTGGGAGACCGAGAAAACCGCAAAAGGTCCATCACTGATGAAAGTGGAGAGGAAGGGGAAGGCAGCAGCGGAACCTCCCCGACCCCGGCCTCTGAGAATGGAGGGACCAACGACCCGGGGACCCCAGTGCTTTGATTGCGGCGAATGGGGTCACATAGCAAGACTCTGCCCACGAAGAAAACCTACAGAAGAACCAATGGAGGTCGGATACCTCCCCCGGACCGTTCTGTATTCTGCCGAATTTGGTTCTTCCTTCTACGTGAGTGTAAGGATGAACGGTTTGAAGGTTCAGGCCCTGTTAGACTCAGGCTGTAGACAGTCCGTGGTTCGCAAGAGGCTGGTACTGCCCTCACAATATGTCACGGGTACCCAAGTGTACATACGGTGTGTTCACGGGGATGTCAGGCCCTACCCCCTTGCCCAAGTGACCCTGACTCATGCAGACAAAGAACCATACAAAGTAAGGGTGGGGGTGGTGGATTCCCTTCCAGAAGACATGATACTGGGAGTCGATAACCCGGGATTCTTGTCCTTGTTCCAGAGGTCCCTGTCTCTTTCCCCCCCCTCCGGGCCCCATTCTGTACCTGCACTACTCTCCCCGGACCCATGGGTATTAGACCGCAGCTTTCGGTTCGCGCAGGCCAGTGATCC
The DNA here is from genome assembly GCF_964204655.1 of Triturus cristatus. Classification (NCBI taxonomy): domain Eukaryota; kingdom Metazoa; phylum Chordata; class Amphibia; order Caudata; family Salamandridae; genus Triturus; species Triturus cristatus. Next base: position 511,495,248 of record NC_140594.1, read on the forward strand.
CACGCTGGTCAACGCGTGGGAGAGTGCGCATGCCACCCACGATCAGGATCCGAGAAGGTATCCCCGGTTTAGGATCACAAAGGACCTCCTGTATAGGGAAGGGGAGGAGGGAGGGGATGCCCAGTTGCTAGTACCGGTGTCCTTTAGGGACCAGGTACTGTTCTTTGCACATACCCACCTGACGGCCGGACACAGCGGGAAAGAGAAGACCACCGACAATATCCTTAGACATTTTTATTGGCCTGGAATTTACAAGGACGTGCAGGAATATTGTCAGCGGTGTGAGGTATGCCAGAAACAGAATATACAGAGACCACCCGCTGCACCCCTGCAACCTATGCCCACCATAGGCCGACCGTTTGAGAGAATCGGCATGGATCTGATAGGTCCATTACCCAAGTCTACCAGGGGTCACGTATATGTGTTAGTACTGGTGGACTACGCCACCCGGTACATAGAAGCCTTTCCCCTCCGGACTCCCACAACGGAACACATAGCGGAGAAGTTCATTGAGCTATGCTCTAGAGTCGGATTCCCGAAGGAGGTCCTCACGGACCAGGGCACCCCGTTCACATCCAAGCTAATGAGGGAAGTCTGCAAAACGTTGAATATACATCATCTGCGCACATCAGTGTACCACCCCCAAACAGATGGGCTGGTCGAACGCTATAATCAAACGTTGAAAACGACACTAAAGAAGATGCTCGTTACAGAAGGTGCGGACTGGGACAGGCTGTTGCCGTTGGCGCTCTATGTCATACGAGCCCAGAAACAGAGCAGCCTCGGTTACTCCGCCTTCGAACTTCTATATGGTCGACAACCGAGGTCCTTACTAGAAAGTACGAAGGATGCCTGGGAGAGGGAGGAAGAGCAAGAGCAACGGTCCTTATTAGACTATACACAGCACCTCAAGTCCAAGTTAGGCAAACTGCGAAACCTGGCGTACTCCAACTTGGAGAAACAGAAGGAAAAACAAAGAAAGACCTATGACCGAGGGACCAAGCTACGGTCATTACAGAAAGGGGACTGGGCCCTGCTCCTACTTCCTCCTATCGCGGGAAAAGGGAAACACGAATGGAAGGGGCCTTACGAAGTGATTGATACCATAGGCGACACGACCTACCGCCTGAAGGTGACGGCAAACAAAGTTCAAACGTATCACATAAACTTATTAAAGAAATGGATTGGGCCCCCTCCAAAAGCATTGAACCTTCTTATTCCCACCCGCAACAAGCAAAGCACCTTGAACGAGTTGATCATCAATGAAGAAATGACACAAAAGCAGAAGAAAGACCTAGGGGAGACGCTGTTACCCTATCAGGATATATTCTCGGACATCCCGGGAAAAACGACGTTAGTGGAACACAGCATCGAAACACAACCCGGAAAACGAGTTAAGTTAAGGCCGTTTCGTATCCCGGCGGCCCGTAGACAAGCCATAAAAGCAGAAGTAGACGAGATGTTACGGCTTGGGGTTATCCGCCCCTCAAAGAGTGATTGGGCCTCCCCCATTGTGATGGTCCCGAAACCGGATGGGTCGAGGAGATTCTGCATGGACTTTAGAGCGCTGAATGCCATATCCTCGTTCGATGCCTACCCTATTCCACGAGTGGACGAGCTAATCGAAAAACTTGGCGAAGCAAAGTATATCACCACGTTGGACCTCACAAAGGGGTACTGGCAGGTACCTCTCAGAGAAGCAGACAGAAAGAAGACGGCCTTTATCACGGACGAAGGCCTCTTCGAGTTCACGGTTCTACCCTTTGGCCTCCATGGGGCGCCTGCCACGTTCCAGCGTTTGATGAATACCATACTCCGGCCGTATCACACATTTAGCTCAGCCTATCTAGATGACATCGTCATTTATAGTACCACCTGGCCAGAACATCTACAGCATCTGCAGACCATCCTCAAAGCCCTACAACAGGCGGGACTGCATGTCAACGCAAAAAAATCCCGAGCGGCTTTTCACAGCGTAAACTATCTGGGTTTCGTATTGGGTGAAGGCACCATCACACCCCAGATGAACAAGGTTCGAGCTATCGAGGGGACCCCATTCCCTCGGAACAAGAAAGAAGTACGGGCGTTCCTGGGTCTAATAGGCTACTACCGCCGATTCATACCTAACTTTGCGGACCTAGCAGCCCCCCTCACGGATCTCCTAAGAAATGATGTAAAGCCCCGAGAGATTCTAACTCCCAGTGAGAAGGCACGACATGCATTCAACAGTCTTAAAACGGCTGTCACCACCCACCCCATCTTAGTGACCCCTGACTTCTCCAAACCCTTTATTCTGGCCACAGATGCGTCTGACCTAGGCATAGGGGCGGTGTTGTCCCAGGAGGGGGGTGATGGGTTGGAACACCCAATACTGTATATCAGTCGTAAGCTATTCCCTAGAGAAACCAGGTATCCAACCATAGAACGGGAGTGTCTCGCAATCAAGTGGGCCATAGATAAATTACAATATTATCTAGAGGGCAAACCGTTCATTCTTTATACTGACCACGCACCCCTCCGGTGGATGTGTCAAACCAAGAGTCAAAACCCCCGCATACTTCGATGGTTCCTCTCCCTCCAACCTTATGCTTTTACTGTTCAACACAGGAAGGGGAAGGAGAACGGGAATGCGGATTACCTGTCCCGAGTCTTTCCTCTCCCCGATCGGGAGATTCCAGGGGGGGAGGTGTGTGGCGGGGACACGACCGCCGCCGCGACAGACTGGAACTGGTGGGATTCACCGCCCTCTCTTCCCCTACAGCAGCCGCTGGACCGTTCAGCAGAGAACGCGTGGTATCCCTACCCATCACAGGACTGGACGTCGGAGTCGGGACCGGGCTCCTTTAATACGAACTACTTCACGGACGAAGCCAGGCCCCCTGATGACGTCCTAGCAGAGGGCGGGATAAAAACAGAGGAAACCCGGAAGACGACGGACGGCGATTCCCTGGAGGCGGACGGAGTGTTGCAGTGGAGAAAGGCGAGGAGTTGGGAAGAGGAGCGACCTGGAGAGGAGACCGAAGAACAGAGAGCCGAGCGGAGTGGAGACGACCGCGACAAGCCAGGAGGCCAACGATCCTACGAAGCGCCCCGCCACGTTCCCACGGGAGGAGCGTGGCTTGAGCAGGTACGGGGGAAAGTAGCGGGCTGGGTGGGAAGGAAGACGTAACCACCGCCTTGAAAGTACTTACTACCGTACTAGAAAGCTCTACACTTCCCCTCCCCTCACTGAGCACGTACTCACACAGTTACGGTACCTCGAGCACGAGAGCACTTGGTTTCCCTCACTCCCGGCCCCCGATTGTTAATAGAGCGGCTCGGTGTCCTAATACCTGGTCTCTTCTTGTCTTGCATTGTGTCATTGGACCGAACACCCCGGAGCCCGCCCGGAAGACGGAAGCAAGTCCCGAAGCCTAGAAGGAAAGACTACACAAGAGACACTCAATCTGGAGCCCCCTCGCAGAAGCATCTCCCCGGCGTCAAATACGAGACGACGAATAACACGTCAAAGGACCCTGTTACCTAAAATAAAAGCCTCGTTGCAACGCACTGGTTTGGTTGTAGAGTCTGTTCCTAGCACCCCGCCACAAGGGGTCACTAAGGAAAATGAATAAACTGTATGCTGACATTGCAGGCAGAGTTACTCAGGTGGAAAAAAGGACGGAGAAACTAGAGGACGATGTTAGCAAATGGGAGGCATTTAAGGAAGCACAAGAGAAAGTGGCGGAGGACGTACAGTGGAAAATCGAAGATTTTGAGTATCGTCAAAGGCGGAACAATATCAGACTGCTGGGAGTGGCGGAAGGGGCAGAGGGGCAGGATGTCCGGGCATTTGTCATTGCATTGCTGAGGAGGGCTTTCCAGGAATTGTCAACATGGAATTGGGAGAGCGAGGTGCAGCAGGCACATCGGTCCCCCCTGACTCAGATAAGAATAGCTCTGGGTCTGTCAGACTGGGATGCCCCATACCCTTTCTTCTATGTCGGGAACTACCTTCTCAGACAGGAGGTTATGGCCAAAGCAAAACCCGAGCCAGGTGCTCATTTGAGGGTACAACATTCTTTGCCCGTCCAGACTTTTGCCACGCTACCGTGGAGAGCAGATGGCGATTAAGACAGCTGACAACTGCCTTCCAGAACTTGGGTTACGAGGCTTTCTTACTATTTCCATCTCATCTTTAAGTGTTGGTGAATGGTCAAGTCAGGATGGTCTTCTCTGAAATTAAGGCCCAAGCATATTTGACAGAGCCAAAAGAAAAGAAGGACCAAAGGGGCACCAGGGCCGTATTGTGACAGCATACATATTCAAGGTGGCTCCTAAACGGACGTAGTATTAAAGTTTCAATACGGAATCTAAGGAGAGCACAGGAACAGCACAAGTACATTAGGTTGGGTTATAAAAGGGAGGGGGGGGGCTTGCGACTCCCTATGGGCTCATAGGTGTCACACATAGGTCATGACTGACCTGTTTGCCTGTAAAGGGGGTGGGAGGGCTCTGAGGGAGGCAGTCTGGGGGGAAGCGGGGATGGGCACGGTCACAGGGCACAGCACAGTTATTCACTCGAGGGACTACAGTGATCGCACATGTTGGATCACACAAAATAAAATGGATGAGGAGATAGATACTGGAGGACTAGAAGTCAATAATATTGGTCTGACTATTGTTTTGCTGGATAACTGGCTAGGACAGCCACCAGATGTATTTTAATGTATATACGAATAGTTACATTAAATGTATGTGGTCTAAATGATCACCTTAAGAGGCAACGAGTATCAGCATTGCTGAGAGCAATGCGTGCGGATTTCGTATCTCTGCAGGAGACGCACATTGAGGGGACCAAGGGTTTCTTCCTAGAACAGCCGGGGTTTCATCTGCTTGCTCACTCAAAACAGGGGGCTAAAACTAGAGGGGTGGCTATGTTGTCTAGATTAAAAGATGTGGTAGTTAGGAAAAGGCTTGAGGACCAGTGGGGCAGATGGGCTTTAATAGAATGTATGATAAATGGGGACTGGCTTACTTTGGGGTCAATATATGGATCAACTGAGGATGACCCGGAGGTAATTGCTTTTTTAGATTTAGAATTCGCTACATGGGCTCCACATGTAATTGTCTGTGGGGACTTGAATATCAACGGGGTAGGAGGTTTGGGTTTAGATCCTACTGAGAGATATCAGGGCCAGAAGAAAAGAGTGTGTCGCGCAATTCTAAGTCTAGGAAGGAACAATGCACTAGTAGACGTTTGGACAAAGTTGAAGCCCAGTGACTTTGTTGTCAGACACAGACCTTATGAGGGGCAAAGTAGTAAGTAATCCCAAACAGAGACTAAAAAATAATCCAGTCTAACTCCCAGATTGAAGAATTGCCTCGGATTATCTCCGACCACAATCCTCTAGTTTTTTCCCTAGACACTACAAGGGAAGTTAGGCATGAGCGGATGTGGACCTTTGAGCAGGGATTATTAAAGGATGATAATTACGTCTGACATATGAAAGGTTGGATTAAAGGATATTGGGGAATCAATAGAGGTAGTTCTTCCCCAGGAATCTCTTGGGACGCCTTTAAGGCAGGTATTCGGGGTGAGACACTAAGCTTCAGTTTGTATAGACAAAGACAGGAGCAATTAAGAGTTACATAACTGACCAAGGCCCTTGTAGATGCCGAGGAGGATCTGGCTTTGCTCTTGGCAGGAGGGGCACCCCTGGATCAGGCACTTTTTATTTTTTTTTATTTTTTTATTTTGTCAAATATAACAACAAAGCAGAGGTTTTCCGTCCTTTGGTTATACATAACAGTCAACAGCAGTACATAATTCCAACACTTCGCTGCGGGAAAGCACAATACATCAAGTTCACACCCCATAGTACCTCTCGAACACCTTCCACCCTCCTTAGCAGTCCTCATCAAAGCTCTCATCCGCTTGTTCTTGTAGTGGATCGCAGATGTTACCCCTATATTTGTTCCATCTCCCCCATAGCTTGTTCCATTTTTTAGGGCAGCCACGGTTGGCAAACACTGTCCTCTCTGCAATCATGGCCGTGTCCATATCGTTACACCATGCGCTAAGCGACGGCACCTCCTCCGCCCCCCATTTCTGCGCTATGTTGCGCTTAGCCATCATAACCCCAAATGTCGCCCAGTCTTGAGCCAACTGTGTTAAGTCATTTGGTTCCCAAACATTTAGCAAACAACTCCTGGGCTCTGGCAAGAGGGACACTCCCGCTACCTGCGAAATCGTCCTCGTCACTTTCACCCAGTAGACCATAATCTTCGGGCATTGCCATATGGTATGATAAAAGGTGCCCTCCTCCCCACATCGCCTAAGGCAGTATGGGTGCGAGGCTCTACCCATCTTAAGTGCCTGATCCACCAGATGCATAATGTTTATTAAAGTCGCCAGGGGAAAAGCAGAGGAGAACATATCCAGTAAGGTGACTGCCACATACTTAGCAAGAAGAGAACAGTGCTATGAATTTACCTTTCTCAGGAGAATAGAGAAGCCTTAGATGCACCCCTGGAGGCGGAAGAGATTGTTGCCACTCTGGCGAGCCTACCGTCAGGTAAGGCAGCAGGGCCTGATCAGATCCCGTTAAAATTTTATAAAACTTTTCAGGATGTACTGTAGTAATCAAGTCAGGGGAAATTGGAACAGATATCCCTAGCTGAGCCTGTTGTAAACACCTGGGCAGGAGCAGATATTGTAATGATTCTAAAAGAGGGGAAGCCATCCACAGAACCAGGGTCTTACAGGCCAATAACGCTGATGGAGAAGATTTTTGCATCGGAATTCAAGGCTTTGGCAGTTAGGTTATCGAAGGTTATAGATACATTGGTTAGCACAACTCAACATGGGTTTGTTCCAGGAAGAGGCACGACGCAGTATATCTGTAAAGTCATTGCCATCTGGTCTCCTGGAACCTCTGTGGCATCAAATAAGGTAGTTATGTTACTGGATGCTGAAAAAGCATTTGATCGGGTCTCCTGGGACTATCTCTGGTCAACTCTAAGATGGTCTGGCTGTGGAGAGGGTTTCATCAAAGCTATTCAGGCATATTTAGCTCCTACAGCCCGAGTTGGTGTGAATGCGGGATATACGATGCCCCTACTGATTAAACGGGGCACGAGACAGGGATGCCCGTGTTCGCCACTGATTTTCGCGTTATATATAGACCCTTTATTACGCAAATTGGAGGCGAATGATAGGATTCCCCCTATAAAGGCCCAAGGTAGTGAATGTAAAATCCTGGCATATGCCGACGACGTGGCGATTCTCACCCCAGCACCCACAGAGGCCATAAGAGAGGTTGAGCTGGAAGCCTTAGGCTTCAGCAGAGTTTCTGGGTACGCCCAGAACGGACCCAAGTCGCAGATAATTAAGAACGAGAAGGCAGAATGTTCGGACATTCGAGTAGTGGAATCTGGAGTTTATCTGGGGGTTAATATCTCGGCGGATCTGGATAAGGTGACCTATAATAAATAAAGCAAAAAAAGATCTGGATAGACTGCACAATCTTCACCTCTCTGCAGTAGGGCGTACTAATATCATCAAAATGATCCTCTTGCCAAAGTTTCTTTACCTCTTTAGAGCAATCCCACTCACATTCGAGGCAAAATGGTTCGTCATACTAGAACAGGTGATAAATAGATTTATATGGGCACACAGCAAGACTAGGAGGGCTCTACGATATACGATACTCCCTAGGAATAGAGGAGGTTGGGCGGTTCCTGACCTCAGAATGCACTACTGGGCAGCAGCCTTGCAGTACATGCCTGGACTTTTAGGTGGTGGAAGGCCCGAATCAGAGGATACTCTAGGCTCTCTAGCTATATACTCGCTATTGCTTGGAGGGGATGCAGAGAATGCCTTTTTGAAATATACAGATCCCAGCTATTTTAAAAGAACAAAGTTTAAGACGCGGATCGCTGCACACAAGATATGGACATCGTTTAGGAAAAGATGTGGATTAGGGAGGTTTCCTGTACAATCGGGTATATGCATTAATCATACCCTTCCAGGAGAAATATTTGCAGGATCTTGTCTTTACAGACTGGGGGCGGCACGGGGTAACGAAGGTGGGGGACCTGTTGGGTTTGAATGGAATGTGCCAGTTTGCTGATATCCAGTTGGCCTATGGGGTCAGGACAAGAAACTTTACTATCAACCAAAAAGGGCTGGCCTGCTGCATTTGGGAAAAATACAATCATGGAAATTATTGAGGGTAGGGCCAGCTGCACAATCAAAAGACTTTATGCCGAATTGATTGCGAGTAAAGAGGATGACCTTGGGAAACATGAAAGCAAGTGGGCTGAGAAACTTGGGATAGGACACGAGTCCTTCCATCTCTCATTAGAATTAGGGCGTAATATTCTTTGCTCGGCCACACTTCAGGCTCAGCACTATAAAACAATTTACTCGTTATATTATACACCTGCTAGGATTGCGCAGAGGGGAGGAACAGCGGGCACCACATGCCTTCGATGCGACAGTTTAGACACTGAGTTAGACACGTCTTTGGCTCTATGAAGTGGTTGTAATTTTGGGCAAGTGGCAAAGAATCTTTCTGAGGGAGATCACTGGGAATGGAGGTCACCCTCACACCATCAAGAATCGTGCTTGGCGTAGATGGTGATGGCACAGATGATCCAGCATGTCACTTTATGTTCCTGGCTATGGCAGTTTTGTGAATTTGTATTGCTTCGGCATGGCTCGATCAAACCCCACCCACCTTTCATCAATGGCTGGCTTGATTGTTTTCTGTTTATAATCTTGAGAAAGGGATATAAGCAAGGAAGGGTGAAAGGGGAAGAAGATTGGGGCTTCGAATATGGGAGCCTATTAATAATTGGAAGGAGAGACCAGAAATCCGTGTCTAGTTACTTCTCTTTTTTGTTTCTTCTCGGTTTCACCTCATTTATTTATATTGTATTGTGCGTACATTTACTTATTACTATATTTGTCTATTTAGCAAAATTTGGTGTATAACCGGTTTTGTTTTCATTTCAACACAGCTTTTGATTTTATATTTTCTGTACATTTTATTTTTTAGCATGACGATGTGCCCTGTAAAAAAGGGGAAAAATGTAAATAAAAATATTAAAAAAAAAAAAAAAAAAGGAAAGGAATTGCAAGGGTGGGCGGATTCTTGTTCCCCATTCACGTACATTGATGTTAACCAGGGCCGAACTGGGTGTAGTGAGCACCGGGCATTTCCCCGGTGGGCCGCCAAGGTGAGTGCTGGTTTTGGGCCCCTGGAGGGCTATTTTTGTTACCGGGGCTGGCAATATCACTCCCTCTAACAAAATCGGCCGAAACAGGCCCTGGCGAACAGCTCAGCCGAACCCTCATGCTCCCCCTCCAGGGGGGCCAGCCAAGCTGTTTGTCAGTCTGGTCCTGATGTTTACACGTGGAACGGTATAAAAACAGGAGAATTATGTTCTACTGATGTTGAAAAATTACCAGTGTTGGTGTATTTTACAACAGAATTAGAATTCATGACAGAAAAGCAAATGGGAAGGTATACGTTGTTGAGAAGAGAACGTGCGTTAGGAATTGTACTAGATCCCAACCATCCCAAACACGTTTTGTAAACAGAATCTTGTAAGGAGATACATTGGGTCAATACCTTTCCCAAACTATTCAGGAAGAAGTTGAGATGTTTGGCTAAGTTTGAACACCGCATAGTATTAAAGGAGGGGACGGTACCTTAGGTGCACAAGGTGAGGGTGAGGAATGTTCCGTTGGCATTTTGCCTCTTAATTGTAAAAGACAAATTGTCAAGGTTGTGCAAGAAAGGAGTCATTGATCAAATTGAAGCCTCTGGTTTCCTTGAGATAACAATCAGAATTCAAATGGACAAATCCGCATGTGCATTGCTTTTAGAGATCTTAATAGTTGCAGATGGATTGATAGACACCTCCATCCAAAAATTGGTGAAATGTTGGCCAGAATAAAGGGATGAAGATGGTTCACCACATTTGACCTATCCAATGGCTACCACCAAGTGTGATTAGAGAGGGAGTCAAGACACCTGACATCGTTCATAACGCCTGAGAAAGCATATCAATTCGTCCGCATGCCTTTTGGGTTGGCTTCTGCTTTGGCAGTGTTTCAAAGGATTATATGCTAGAGGCGTTTAAAACATCATCTTGGAACACCAAAACATTTGACATGTTTTTTGTTTGTGGAGAAAATGAGAGCCCGCATGATGAAATATTGAGGGAGGTGTTACATGGACTAGAAGTAGCTGGTTTGACCATATGTTTGGAGAAATGTAAGTTTGGTAACAGTGAGGTGGAGTACTTGGAACATACCTTGATGCATGAGGGAGTAAAACCCAAACTTAAGTTGGTTGAGGCAATAGAAAATGCCCCTGCTCCCGTAGATAAAGATCAATTGAGATCCTTCCTGGGCATGGCAGAATACTATGCCAAGTTTGTACACCATTTCACAGACAAGGTGCATGTATTGCCGGAGCAAGTTTGAGTGGTCTCAAGAATGTCAAACTGCATTTGAAGGGGTGAAGGAGTCCATTGTGAAGGCATTCGCGCAGAAGTATTTTGATCAAGACAAAACCAATATTGTGACAGATGCCAGCAATTGTGGTTTGAGGGCGGTTCGCATGCAGTTACATGACAAGAAGGAAAGGGTGATGGCTTTTGCACCACACACCTTAGAGGGAGCGGAAAGTACATGTTCAACAGTAGAGAAGGAGGCCCTTGCTTGTTGGTGGGGTGCGCAATATTTTTTTTACTTGTGTGGGGGTTGGATTTTAAGTTATTCACAGACCATAAGCCGGTAGTGGATTTGTTTCCCAGAGCTGGTGCTGGAAGGGCCACACCACACATTGCCAAATAGTTGTATTGCCTCTTGGAATACGTGTGAGGTAAAATTTGTGCCTTGGTTGAAAAATATAAATGCAGATTGCCTATCCAGATTACCATTGGATGCGGTGATGAAAGCGAGGATGAGGAATGGATGGTGGCAGAAGTGTCTGGTTTTGATGATGCCATAAATGAGGAAGAATGGGCAAAAGCTGTTTTGGAGGATCCTGTCTTGGTGAAACTCATCAAAGTGTTGCTCGATGTAAAGGAATGGAATGCTGATGAAGATTTAGAACCGTTAAAAAATGTTTGAGAGGAGTTATCCGTAGAGAATGGAATAGTGAGGAGAGATGAGAGATTGGTGGTACATGTTGATCTGAGTGATGGAGTGTTGGATTTGCTTCATGAGGGACATGTCGGCTATGAAAAGAAGGGCACAGGCCGATTTCTGGTTGCCTGGAATGGACAAGCAGGTGGCGAGATATGTCCGCAATCGTATTCCATGTGCTTGCAGTGAAAAATCATACATAATGCAGGAGACTGGATTAGCCTGGTAGCCTTGTCTTTACATCCATGGAAAAGTGTTGCCATGGATATATGTGGACCATTCAATGGTTTGCAGATGAGCGAAAAATAGGCCATTTTAATGATGGATTATTTTTCTAAGTGGCCTGAGGTGGGGTTTGTGAAGGAGGAAAAAACATGTAATGTAATCGCATTCAGTGAGGAAATCTTCCATCGGGAGTGTTGTTAGGTGGAAACATTGATCCCCCACCTCTTTAGAAAACTATACAATTCTTTAGACACAAATTGGGGTCCATTATCAGTCAGACAGTGCAGAACTCCAATTAAACCATTTCCCCATGGATGATACATAGAACGCTTCAACCGCGTTCTGGGGGAGGGTATGCAATTGGCTTTAGCAAGCAATATTTCCTGGAGGAAGCAAGTAAAGGAGATGTTGTGGAACTATTGCATCATGCCACACACAAGGGGAAAAACTCCCTTCTATCTCCTTAAAGGAAGAGTACCTTGTACTGTGGCAGTTCAGGCCTGGATGGCCAGATCTGGTCTGCAGTGTGTAGATTATGACAAAGTGCGCAGGATAGTTGATAGTTATCAAACCAGGCACAGACAGACACAATGAAAAAGTGAAAGTAGCTGACAGGATTTTTACTAAAAGAATGTGGGTCAGGGCGCTTGCTGACAATATCAAAAAGAAGGAAGTTTCCAAATTATACTCCTGGATGTTGGTGGTGAATGTAAAAGGAAATGCCATCAGGTTATCTGATGGGAAATGGTGGAGCTCTACTAGAGTGGCCATTTGCAATGAAGTAGAAAATAAGGAATGGTTGGAAGGGGAAGTCGATGGAGGTGAAGTTGGGAAACCATGTGTGAGAGAACCCAGCCTGTGATCACCAGGGGCCATTTCTTCTACCTAAATAAAGTTCATTATTCTCAACTTTTGGTTTCTTATGTTTCCCAAAAGGCCTCAGGGCACTGCTGGTTTTGATCAGTGCTAGTCTTCCCACCTGTGTTAATTTCAGATGGCCACCACTGAAAACTGCATCAGAGGCCTGAGCAGTAATGGTCAGCAGCACTATAACACAGCATACTTTGCTCTTGTTGTTAATTCAGTTCCACACTCAAAGTAACCAATCCACTGGTGGAGCCTACAGGCCATGTGCCAACCTCGCAAAAGGAGCACAGGGTGCAAGACTATTCTTATTCTGGCCACTGCAACCTTTAGATGTGGGAGTAATAACTGTACCACTTCCTCTCTCGGGGAAGTTTATACAATCTGTTTGGCAAACACATGCGGTTACTAAACCCCATGATGGAAAGCAGAACCTGGAAACTGCTGGGCATGACTTAGAAGTCTCATGGACCAGAACAGCACTGTGTATGAAGGAAGTGAATTCTCACAGGGTCTTCTGTCATCTGCATGTCCACAAGTAACCGGTGAAGCGATAATATGAAGGGCAACCCTGGTATTGCAGCGTTGGGCAGATTGCGTGAATTCAGTGTGAATCCAGTGTCTTAGATACCCATCATATTTTTGATGGGGAAAAATAAGAGGGTGGGAGATGTTTGATCCGTTTTTCTGGATGAGCATACAATTGTGGTTAAAAAGTCACCTACTAATGTGATATACCAATTACACAGTGATTTTAAATTAAAAATAAGTAAAAAAAGTACTACAAACCAATTCTTGACTCTCAGTCCTAAAATCACTGTGACTTTATAAAACAATAAAAATACAAAGAAAAGTTTCTAATTTGAGTTTGTAAACTAAATGTCACATGCCTTGGCATGCTAACCAAGCAGAAATATATTCACTGGAATGATGTCAAGTGCTTTGTTTTTGGACTTGCACATATTCAACAGAAAATAGAGACATCTTACATTCTTCTAAGGAGGAACAGTGAACAAAACTACAAGAATATTGCGGAATGTGAACCCGACATCTGCTCTTAAGGATTCTAACCAGCTGAATGTGGAAGTTAAAGCTCAGGTGTTTATAGGCGCTGGGGCTAGGTGCAAGAATATATTGGTGAGCATTGATCTGCAGAACAACCAGTCAGTTTTGCTGGAAAGAAAACACAGAATGCATGTCCGCGTGCTTGAAAGAGACACTGGCAGTGATTGTAGTGCACAGAAGGAGCTGGTCACAAGCAGTGCTCAGACCTCCCCAGTCATGAATTTTAGCACTAGGGAATAAAGATTGAAAAACTGAGACAAGAGTCTTCCTGAATGCTCAGTTGATCTGCAAGCTGCTGGAATTGCATTCTAACATAAGTTAACAAGCATCTGAGTCAAGATGACTTGTGTGGAGGTGCGTGTCCAGGGTGTTTAAATCTTTCTCTAGCAACACCGAATTGTACAGCCTGCTTATGGATCACGTGACCGAGCAGGGCCAGTGTGATAGCCGCCACATTTAGGATTGGACAGGCCGGTTGCTTTAAAGCACGTGCTGCATCGAGGAAGTGTAGAGTAAAAAAGTGGAAATTAATTGGCAAGAGGATTTCCATACTGGATGAAGCCGCTAGAGTCTGAAGCACATGTATAGAAATGTGGGTCCCCTGTTTTTAAAAGAAAGGAGCCCGGCCTCCAAAAATTGCTAGCATGCCAGTAACCCAAGCCTTGTGCAGCTGTTGACCTCAGGGGAGCGAGGGAAAGCAAAAAGATCTTACCCCCCCCGGCTCCCAAACGCCAGAGGATCACCAGACAGCAACTAAACAACTAGCCCAATATCCCTTAAAAGGAATCCCAAAACCAATCTGGTTTCGTACCAAAAGAAGCCCAACTGACGAGTCAACATACAAAATAACAACAAGCAACTATGGGTGCTGAAGGTGAACACAGGCAACAGTACAACTTTAAAAAAATAGCCCCTCAAAAGCATTAGGATACCGTACTAGGTAAATGCTCCAAGTGGGAGAAAACTAAAGATAAAAAAAAGAGGGACAAGATGAAGGGTTGACCAATAGCAAGCAAGGATTTTTAAAAGACCCTGAAACAGACAAATGAAAGCAGTCGGTGGGCTGTAAACCCAAAAAGTATATATAAAAGAATATACTAAAGTATATACGAGAGGTCTTGAACACTCGACCTAAAAAGTAATACAATTTATTTTTCTTTTGACATATATACCTATGTCAGGAATCCCCTCCCGCACATGGATTCCCTCCCACGATGCCACTTCCGTGAACCTGGTGCGCTTGGAGGAGAGCGGACTACAACTCCCAGAATTCCCTCCGGCAACAATTGCCTTTTGCCACTCAAGAGTTCTGGTTACATAACACCAAGGGAAACGCCTAGTTTTCATGTTATGCAACTCAAGAGTTCTGGTTACATAACACCAAGGGTAACGCCTAGTTTTCCTGTTATGCAACTCAAAAGTCATGGTTATACAACGCCGAGAGTACTACTTAAGGAGAAGATCACTGGGACTCGGCGTCGGCTATTCTGATCTTTGCCAGAGTACCTGGTTGAGGTACACGGACCCGTTGGTGAGTTGAGCGGCGGAAGGAACATTCTAAGGAGCGGAGGAGAGGTGCTGGCGTGTGCTTCCTGCCCGTGTCCTGTCCCGTTCTGAGAGCCGTATTCAACGTTATTGGGCACAAGTCCCGTTGGTAGAGCCGAAGCTCCCAACGGCCTGACAATTTGGAGAAAACGAGGTTGGTGCGAGCCGAAGCTCCCAACCCTCGTTCCTTGGGTAAACACACGCTTAGAGCTAAGACGCTATCCAGGAGGTGTTTCCGCGTCTTAGCCATCGACACTCGTAGGAGAACTGGGATAGGTAGAGCGGCTGCTCCCATCCATTCTCTGCGCCACCTTGGGTATCATCACTTAAACCCGGATACAAGAGACGCACACCAGGAGGTGTTCCCAGCGTCTTTGTGTTGTGGCAGCACTCTGGGGGATACTGGTAGAGCGGCTGTTCCCAGGTGGTAGAGAGCCCGGCCGGGTGACTCCCACGTGCCCCCCGTAGATTCCACAACCTTGGAACTACCCTTCACAGCGGTCGAGTGGCATTGTCGGCCACTGCTTAGCACTGTGCCCTCCGTTGGAGCATACCGGGTCCGGTGTGCATGCGGAGGACGGTTAGACGAGCTGTGAATGGGTATCGTACTTTAACTGGTGATTCCAGTACCGGTATTCTTTGTTGTCTGTAGTTGTTTATCTGTTTATTAAATCATCCTTAAACCTCCATTTCTCTGGTCCGTCGTCTGTTTGTCCCAACCCAGGACGTTACATAATATCCGACCTCTTCCATAACTATCTCCTGGTTGGGCGAACGACATGGCCACGATTGAGGATGTGTTGGCCGTCTTAGCCGCGATGCAAATCGAGCTCACCGCTTCCAGACAGGAAACAGCAGACGTTAAGGCTAGAATGGACGCTCGGCAGAACGATCCGCTACAGGCAGGTGCCTCTCACACGGCCACGGCTCCTGCGGTTGTGGTAGAGATGCCCGTAGCCATTCCTTTGGCGACACCAGAGAGGTACAGCGGAGACCCCAACACAGTGCAGGTATTCCTCACTCAAGTAGCACTGCATCTGTCCTGCAAACCAAAGGCCTTTCCTACCAGCCAAGCCAGAGTGGCCTTTCTGATCTCGTATCTTGCTGGGAACGCGGCGCAATGGGCAGTCCCACTGGTGAGCAGGGACGACCCTATCCTATGTGATTGGGGAGCCTTCCGCGAGGAATTCTTGAAGGTGTTTGATCGAAGGGCGGACTCGTATACTGCCGATCGAGAGATGTTGGAGCTGAGGCAAGGCAACAATGATCTGGTGCAGTACCTTAATGCTTTTCGAAGGTTAGTGGCCGAAACCAAGTGGCCCATAGCCAAACAAACCGCGCTGTTTCACCAGAGCTTGAGCGAAGAGCTCAAAGATGTGGTAGCACAAATCGACCCCCAACCCAAGACATGTGAAGGCTTGATCAACCTGGTGCTACGGCTGGACCATAGATTGAACGAAAGAAAGGGCGATCACAAGAGGAAAGGGAAAGCGCTGCCATCGTATGTTTCGATGGGTGGCCCTGAGACCAACTCCTCCACCAGGACGGAACCCATGGACATAGGAGCTATAAGGGCGAGCCTTACAGCCACTGAAAAAGAATCACGCCGCAAGCAAGGCCTTTGCCTTTACTGCGGGAAAAAGGGGCACTATGTACGCGAGTGTCCAGCCAAGCCAAAAACCTCACAATACCGAGCGAACAAAACGGTGACAGCAGTGGTGGAAGCACCGGCGGAAAACTGAGGGACTCCGGGTCTAGGGAAGGGGCATCTTGGAGTCACACCCACATCCCTTCCATGTTGAGCCCGAATCAAAAAGGGCGAAGACATTTGTTTATTACCTTACACGTAGGAGTGCAGGACCAGTGGATACCTGTGGTAGCCATGATTGATTCAGGAGCCACGGGCATGTTCATGGACTACAATGAAGCACGGAGACTGGGTCTCACTCTCCTTCCCAAACAGATACCAGAGGAGGTGTATGCAGTGGATGGGAGAAGTCTGGTGACCGGACCTATCGGACAGCACACAGGAGAAATACCTGTGAGGTTCGGAAAACTGCATAACGAACGTATCGATTTTAGCATAATCAGAGCCCCGCAGTACGGGGTCATATTGGGTCTACCCTGGCTCCAAAAACATAACCCAACGGTGGATTGGCCTACGCATCACATTGAGATGACTTCCCCGTTTTGTGAACAATGGTGCGGTATGCGGCAGGACCCCCACGAAGGTGAGGTAGGTGAAGGTCACACGGTCGCCACGGCAGCAGAAAAGGACGTAAAGCTGCCCAGAGTGTATCACAGTTTCGGGGACGTCTTCGATGAAATCCGAGCGGAGGTGCTCCCTCCACATAGACCGTTCGACTGCCAAATCGACCTGGTTCCGGGGGCTAGCGTTCCCAGCGGCAGACTGTATGCGCTCACAGAACCCGAAAACGTACATCTACGGGGATATTTGGATAAGTTACTAGGGCTGGGGTTCATCAGGCCGTCGAAATCCCCTGCCGCATCGCCTCTCTTTTTCATTCCGAAAGCTAATGGCGGGCCTGCGTGGACTTTAGGGCCTTGAACGCGATAACCATAAAAAACCGGTACCCCCTGCCTCTCATAAGCGTTCTCCTGGAACAGGTAAAAAAGGCCCAAATATACACAAAGCTTGATCTCAAGGGGGCATACCATCTTGTGCGCATGAGGGACGGCGACGAATGGAAAACCGCCTTTAAGACCAGCTTCGGGCTCTTTGAGTACCTCGTCATGCCGTTCGGACTATGCAATGCCCCTGCCGCCTTCCAATACTTCCTCAATGAGGTGTTCCGGGAGGTATTGGATATCTACGTGGTCGTTTACATAGACGACATACTCATCTACTCCAACTCAGAGGAAGAACACGTACAGCATGTATCCGCAGTTCTCAAAAAACTGAGGGAACACATGCTATACTGCAAACTCAGCAAATGTGACTTCCACGTCACATCAGTGGAATTCCTTGGGGTGATGCTGAGCCCCAACGGACAGGAGATGGCGGAACGCAAGATCAGAGCGGTGGAGGAGTGACCGGTGCCCCGAGGAGTAAATGAAGTCCAGAGCTTCATAGGCTTCGCCAACTTTTATAGGCGTTTTATTGAGGGGTTTTCGGGCTTGGTTGCCCCGATCACGCAACTACTAAGGAAGTCTCAGGAGTTCATGTGGGGACCGGAAGCACAAAAAGCATTTGTGGCCCTCAAGAAGGCCTTCAGCACCGCCCCGGTGCTAGCTCACTCGAATCCGGAATTACCCTATGTGGTAGAAGCGGACGCCTCTGATGTGGCGCTGGGTGCCATTCTATCTCAGAGGAATGAGATGTCGGGTTTGCTCCATCCTGTGGCGTACATGTCTCGTAAATTGAACGACGCGGAACGCAATTACCATATTGCGGAGAAGGAACTACTCGCAATAAAGGACGCATTTGCTGAGTGGAGGCATTTGTTAATGGGGGCCAGACACGTGGTTACAGTGTATACGGACCACAGAAACCTCCAGTTTCTGACGGCGGCGCGGCATTTGTCTCCTCGTCAAATGAGGTGGATGATCTTTTTCTCCGGTTTCAATTTCTACATCACATACCGACCCGGTACGGAGAACAGGAAAGCGGACGCGCTTTCGAGGCAATCGAATGGCAGGGATCCGCAGCCGGTTGTCGAACATTCCATCATCCCTCCAGGAGTTGTGATAGGGGTGATTCAACCACAGACGTTCCTCAGGGGGGTCCAGAAGGGGACCCATACCTTCATGTGGCGGAGGTGGCTTCGCAGTCACAAGGAGTGGCAGATGAAGGACAGGATTCCGGTGAAAGGACGATGTATGTTATTACCCACGCCTAGGCTTCGAAAACAGGCCTTCACCTGGTGCCACGTGTCTCCCTGTGCCGGCCATCTGGGTGTCGAAAAGACGGTAGCGAGCCTAGGACGGCAGTTCTGGTGGCCTGCCATGAGAACAGACGTCCGGAATTGGTGTTCATCATGTACCGTTTGCGCATCCATGAAATCGGACCACAGAAGATCGCAAGGACTCCTCCAACCCCTTCCTACACCGACCAAACCCTGGGAAAACATATCCTTAGACTTCATTGTCGGGCTACCAAAGGATCAAGGAAAGACGGCCATACTGGTGGTGGTGGACTATCTCACGAAGATGGGGCACTTCCTCGCTTGCAAACAGGTACCTTCGGCAGGAGAGCTGGCATCGTTGTTATTGAAGAATGTAGTGAGACTACATGGCCTACCCAACGTGATCGTGTCGGACAGGGGGTCTCAGTTCACGTCGCACTTCTGGAAAACTTGGTGTTCGGCGTTACACGTCAAGTCTGCCATGTCCACGAGTTATCACCCGCAGACGGACGGCCAGACGGAGCGCCTGAACCAGTCGCTCAAACAATATCTACGTTGTTTTGTAGAGCAAGGGAAGGATGAGTGGGCGGACCTACTTTGGATCGCGGAAATCGCGTACAACAACGCCACACATTGTTCCACCAAGGCTTCCCCTTTTTATAGTAACTACGGCCATCATCCCCGGTTCTTGCCGTTTCTGCACCCGGTCAGGGAAGACAGATTGCCGACAACAGCCAAGAGGGTGGCCCGCATCAAGGAGGCCTTGATGAGTTCTCGAGTTGCCCTGGAGGGGGCTAAGGCCACATATAAAGCCTTTTCTGATAGGAGGAGAAGGCCTGGACTGGTCTACAAACCTGGAGATTACGTCTGGGTCTCTACACGGCACATGAGATTCAAGAAAAGTAGCGTGTTCCATCCCCGCTTCATGGGCCCATATAGGATCCTTCGATGCATCAGCCCGGTGAATGTGAAAGTGTGCCTGCCCCAGTCCCTGCGGATCCATCCCGTGTTCCACGTTTCCCTCTTGAAACCCGCGAACGCGGTGAGGCCTCGTACGCCGGTGTCGGTGACTGTGGCTTCGGAGGTGGAGTACGAGGTGGCTGGTATCTTGGATTCCAAGTGGCGCAGGGGCAAACTATGGTATCTGGTGGCATGGAAGGGGTACGGACCCGAGGAGCAGTCATGGGAACCTGCGGCGGGGGTTCACGCTCCTCGTCTGGTATCGTCGTTCCATCGTCGATATCCTTCCTGTGCTGGTCCTGATGGGGGGCGCTGATGGGAGGGGGATGTACTGTCAGGAATCCCCTCCCGCACATAGATTCCCTCCCACGATGCCACTTCCGTGAACCTGGTGCGCTTGGAGGAGAGCGGACTACAACTCCCAGAATACCCTCCGGCAACAATTGCCTTTTGCCACTCAAGAGTTCTGGTTGCATAACACCAAGGGGAACGCCTAGTTTTCATGTTATGCAACTCAAGAGTTCTGGTTACATAACACCAAGGGTAACGCCTAGTTTTTCTGTTATGCAACTCAAAAGTCATGGTTATACAACGCCGAGAGTACTACTTAAGGAGAAGATCACTGGGACTCGGCGTCGGATATTCTGATCTTTGCCGGAGTACCTGGTTGAGGTACACGGACCCGTTGGTGAGTTGAGCGGCGGAAGGAACATTCTAAGGAGCGGAGGAGAGGTGCTGGCGTGTGCTTCCTGCCCGTGTCCTGTCCCGTTCTGAGAGCCGTATTCAACGTTATTGGGCACAAGTCCCGTTGGTAGAGCCGAAGCTCCCAACGGCCTGACAATTTGGAGAAAACGAGGTTGGTGCAAGCCGAAGCTCCCAACCCTCGTTCCTTGGGTAAACACACGCTTAGAGCTAAGACGCTATCCAGGAGGTGTTTCCGCGTCTTAGCCATCGACACTCGTAGGAGAACTGGGATAGGTAGAGCGGCTGCTCCCATCCATTCTCTGCGCCACCTTGGGTATCATCACTTAAACCCGGATACAAGAGACGCACACCAGGAGGTGTTCCCAGCGTCTTTGTGTTGTGGCAGCACTCTGGGGGATACTGGTAGAGCGGCTGTTCCCAGGTGGTAGAGAGCCCGGCCGGGTGACTCCCACGTGCCCCCCGTAGATTCCACAACCTTGGAACTACCCTTCACAGCGGTCGAGTGGCATTGTCGGCCACTGCTTAGCACTGTGCCCTCCGTTGGAGCATACCGGGTCCGGTGTGCATGCGGAGGACGGTTAGACGAGCTGTGAATGGGTATCGTACTTTAACTGGTGATTCCAGTACCGGTATTCTTTGTTGTCTGTAGTTGTTTATCTGTTTATTAAATCATCCTTAAACCTCCATTTCTCTGGTCCGTCGTCTGTTTGTCCCAACCCCGAGAAAGCCAGGACGTTACAACCTAACACACACAAAACATACAAAGAAATCTTTTAAAATGTCTATTTTTTCAATGACTAAGAAATTAGATTAGTTGTAATTATTTCATGAGATGGGCAGTCGTCCACCCCCAATAATTAGAGTCAGGGTGAACCCTCAGTCATGAAACGAACCTGAGCTCCACCCCCTGACTGTAATGGCGCAGAGCAGACAAGCTTAACCTAGTGCTGTATGTGAAGTATTTATGCAGTATCAGAACAGTAATCAAGCCAAAACACAGTACAAGAAAAATACCAAACTAAATTTAAAAAATGGAGTAAAATTTAATATGTAAAATAACACCAAAACAAGAATAATCTATTAAGGGGTACTAAACGTGAATTTTTGAAGACTAAAGTGATAATAGTACGAAAACTTTTATGCCCCAATGATAGTCAATGATCACAATAGAGTTATACCTTGGGACTCAGACTCACTGAAGACTTTTTACTTCAATTTTACAGACTATCAGCCAAGCTATGTCTGATGATTTATTCCAAGAGGTTTGGTACCTTATTGCACAGGCCCCACTCATTTGCTGCTGCTGAGAAGCTCCAATTGGAAGAAACCTCTTTCTTTAAATAAGTTAGGCTATGCCTTGGATGGAAAGATTAGTTTGTTTTTCGATCTGGATCTCCAGAGGTCTCTTAATCGAAAAAAGGTTGTAAGTTCCAGCTTTTCAGAGGTGGTATGACAAGTGCAGTTAGACACAGGCCAGGTTTCCTGGAACTGAGGAACAGCACTTGGGAGTCAAGACTCACTCCAGCAGTGGACATCAACAGATTCCAGGTCCAGTCCAGTTGTTACTGGTCAGCTGAGCACGTCAAGGAAATACACTCTTGCAGCTTTTTGTTGGCCTGTAGCTACACAGAGCAGCCAACTGACACTTGGACCTGCTTCACCCTGTAACCAGGACAAAAAAGGGTCTCCAATTGGTCAAGCCTTCTAGAGGTACTATATTTATGTCTGGAACCAACTGGTGTAATTCATCTCCCAAAGCGAATGGATACAAATTCCCTAGGGTAACCCTACCCGCTTTTGAAACTGTTCCCAATTGCCCTTCCATAAACAATCCCACAGCACCCTCTCAGCCTTAAAATCCAAGATGGGGGAATTCATTTTCTGGTTGTGCAGAGCCTGTGCGCCCACCCAGAGATGTGACCAGGTTAATAACAATCTTCTTCCCAGAGGTCAGCCTAAACCAGTAACCCTAAACCAGTTCTGGGGCATTTGCCTATGTCACCAAACATTTCCATGTTACAGGGGTATCCCTTTGAAGTAAATTTAGTTCCTGCATCCACCTCACTGGTCTTCCTGCCAGGGAAAGAGAAAATCCAAGCCATTGTACCTCACCTAGGATACCTTTTTTACCATTCATCGTGGCTAATTCCTGGCTTTGCCTCTGCATTTCTTTAATATTCATTAAAAATACGACTTCACACTAATGAGTTGGGATTTTAACAACTATTAAAAATAGATGTTTCATAATTTTTCTAGCGGGACCCTAACCAGAGAGCCCAACATTTACTTTTAGTAGCGCTTCCCAGCATTTCTCTTTGGGATAGCAAGAGCCTTCTTACAGTGAAAATAGCTTTTAGGTGATAGTCACTGTAAGGGCATGTTAACTTTACATTTCTACTGTCCTACTTTTATATGCCATGTACCCTGCCTTGTGGGCTTCAAGACCTACATAGGGGTGATGTTTTGATATATTTAAAAGGAATGTTTTACCTGTCAAAAAAGCTTATGTTGAAAGAATGCACGCTAGGATTTACAGTGCAGCAGTCAGGATACATGGGGTAGACCTGAAGCCATATTTGCACTGCCACTACAGTTGATGGCACTATAGGTACTGCAGTCCTCTAGCACTATTACATTTCCAGAGCTATTGCTCGCTTTCTACACCATATAGTTGGAACTTTTAGGCAAGTGAAATGTTTCAATGAAGAATAAGCCAAATAAATCATATCTAAAAGGGTGCACAGGACCTCTACTAGAAGGGGTACATTGAACAGATTTCCAAAGCCAGCAAAGCAGATATGGAAAAATGCTAGAGGGACACCACACAAAAAAATGGTAGTTTCTTACAATGATTATTAAAAAGGTAGCATGATTGTTACAAATGAATATAGAGCACTCCACATATGTACCTTTTCAGGTGCCAACTTTCAGCTGTTTCAGAAAAGTAAACAGAACCAAATGATATCTTCCTCAATATAGAGCCAATTGACACTAAAGCTGCACAAGAAAAAAATGTCAGGCTTCACTTTTTGGTCAATAGTGAGTATTCTGCAACTTGTAATTTAGCTTTTAAGATGGACATACTTCTCTGCATCCGTTGCCTCATATACTGACACTCTAAACAATTGTAGCACGTACATTAGGGCATAGATAAAAAGATCTTTTTGCCAGCCAAGTGGCAGCGAACCCTTCTAACTTTCTTCATTTTAGGATATGGTACACCAGTAGCAATTAAGCCAACTCAGAAGTGTAGAGATGAAGGGTTATGCTACAGTTAATGGGAATAATAAAGACTATGAATATCATAATTACCATCTTCATTTTAGACAATTCCTACCAGTTCAGCAATGGTGAAGTTGAGACTCTTATGCTCAAACTTCCGTTCATACAAATTTAGAAGTCTCTAAAAATGTCTAATTTCTTTCACCTTACCATCTTGGTTTTCAGTTGGACATCCTGTTTACCCTGCTATTCATTTCATTACCAAGCTAAATGTATCCTACTGCTTGTTAGGCAACAGAGTGGCCCTCATGTCAGACAACATCTTGCCTTAGCTTTATGATGTCAGCTTGCTAGGCAACAGAGTGGCCTTCCTGTCAGACAACATCTAGCTTTAGCTTTATGATGTCAGAGCAGCTCTGGACCAATTGTCCCAGTGGAAGATGACCACACAGGAGTATGAAATATCAGGAGGTTATGCAGTAGGTTACTATCTGTATTCATGACTACAAGGCAAGTAGGAGGGAGCATGGTCAGTCTTTTATGATCAACACCAAACCAATGTGATCCATATTAGTTCTATCTGGATAGAAATATCATTCAGGCTCAGGCTCCCACTGTAAGGTAGGGAGGACATTCTGATGCTGTGAAAGTCTTTGTAAGACCTGAAGGAATGATTGGGAGTTTTACTTACCATATAAATTGGTAAAATGATGCCGTATGCCGGAAGACTGCCTTTTTTTTTCTTTCTTCAGTCTCGGCAATTCAGAGAAACTCTGTTGTGAAACACTGCCACTGCTGGTCATTCAGTATAACCTGCAGATGGAAAAGTCCACTGTTAGCACATTTACTATAAGCAATACAATTTTTTTTTTATTTTTATAAAGGGTAAACAGATCAATAATATGGAGTCCATTTTATTGTGAAAATCAAGAGCTCACTAGAAAATCAAATCTCAATGTGTGTTTTTAACCTCCCATACTTCTCTGCATCCCTTGCCTCATTTGCTAACACTCTCTCAACAATTGTAGCACGTACATTAGGGCATAGATAAAAAGATCTTTTTGCCAGCCAAGTGGCAGCGAACCCTTCTCACTTTCTTCGTTTTAGGATATGGTACACCAGTAGCAATTAAGCCAACTCAGAAGTGTAGAGATGAAGGGTTATGCTACAGTTAATGGGAATAATAAAGACTATGAATATCATAATTACCATCTTCATTTTAGACAATACCTACCAGTTCAGCAATGGTGAAGTTGAGACTCTTATGCTCAAACTTCCGTTCATACAAATTTAGAAGTCTCTAAAAATGTCTAATTTCTTTCACCTTACCATCTTGGTTTTCAGTTGGACATCCTGTTTACCCTGCTATTCATTTCATTACCAAGCTAAATGTATCCTACTGCTTGTTAGGCAACAGAATGGCACTCATGTCAGACAACATCTTGCCTTAGCTTTATGATGTCAGCTTGCTAGGCAACAGAGTGGCCTTCCTGTCAGACATCTAGCTTTAGCTTTATGATGTCAGAGCAGCTCTGGACCAATTGTCCCAGTGGAAGATGACCACACAGGAGTATGAAATATCAGGAGGTTATGCAGTAGGTTACTATCTGTATTCATGACTACAAGGCAAGTAGGAGGGAGCATGGTCAGTCTTTTATGATCAACACCAAACCAATGTGATCCATATTAGTTCTATCTTGATAGAAATATCATTCAAGCTCAGGCTCCCACTGTAAGGTAGGGAGGACATTCTGATGCTGTGAAAGTCTTTGTAAGACCTGAAGGAATGATTGTGAGTTTTACTTACCATATAAATTGGTAAAATGATCCCGTATGCCGGAAGACTGCCTTTTTTTTTCTTTCTTCAGTCTCGGCAATTCAGAGAAACTCTGTTGTGAAACACTGCCACTGCTGGTCATTCAGTATAACCTGCAGATGGAAAAGTCCACTGTTAGCACATTTACTATAAGCAATACAATTTTTTTGTTGATTTTTATAAAGGGTAAACAGATCAATAATATGGAGTCCATTTTATTGTGAAAATCAAGAGCTCACTAGAAAATCAAATCTCAATGTGTGTTTTTAACCTCCCATACTTCTCTGCATCTCTTGCCTCATTTGCTAACACTCTCTCAAAAATTGTAGCACGTACATTAGGGCATAGATAAAAAGATCTTTTTGCCAGCCAAGTGGCAGCGAACCCTTCTCACTTTCTTCGTTTTAGGATATGGTACACCAGTAGCAATTAAGCCAACTCAGAAGTGTAGAGATGAAGGGTTATGCTACAGTTAATGGGAATAATAAAGACTATGAATATCATAATTACCATCTTCATTTTAGACAATTCCTACCAGTTCAGCAATGGTGAAGTTGAGACTCTTATGCTCAAACTTCCGTTCATACAAATTTAGAAGTCTCTAAAAATGTCTAATTTCTTTCATCTTACCATCTTGGTTTTCTGTTGGACATCCTGTTTACCCTGATATTCATTTCATTACCAAGCTAAATGTATCCTACTGCTTGTTAGGCAACAGAGTGGCACTCATGTCAGACAACATCTTGCCTTAGCTTTATGATGTCAGCTTGCTAGGCAACAGAGTGGCCTTCCTGTCAGACAACATCTAGCTTTAGCTTTATGATGTCAGAGCAGCTCTGGACCAATTGTCCCAGTGGAAGATGACCACACAGGAGTATGAAATATCAGGAGGTTATGCAGTAGGTTACTATCTGTATTCATGACTACAAGGCAAGTAGGAGGGAGCATGGTCAGTCTTTTATGATCAACACCAAACCAATGTGATCCATATTAGTTCTATCTTGATAGAAATATCATTCAGGCTCAGGCTCCCACTGTAAGGTAGGGAGGACATTCTGATGCTGTGAAAGTCTTTGTAAGACCTGAAGGAATGATTGGGAGTTTTACTTACCATATAAATTGGTAAAATGATGCCGTATGCCGGAAGACTGCCTTTTTTTTTCTTTCTTCAGTCTCGGCAATTCAGAGAAACTCTGTTGTGAAACACTGCCACTGCTGGTCATTCAGTATAACCTGCAGATGGAAAAGTCATTTACTATAAGCAATACAATTTTTTTTTGATTTTTATAAAGGGTAAACAGATCAATAATATGGAGTCCATTTTATTGTGAAAATCAAGAGCTCACTAGAAAATCAAATCTCAATGTGTGTTTTTAACCTCCCATACTTCTCTGCATCCCTTGCCTCATTTGCTAACACTCTCTCAAAAATTGTAGCACGTACATTAGGGCATAGATAAAAAGATCTTTTTGCCAGCCAAGTGGCAGCGAACCCTTCTCACTTTCGTCGTTTCAGGATATGGTACACCAGTAGCAATTAAGCCAACTCAGAAGTGTAGAGATGAAGGGTTATGCTACAGGTAATGGGAATAATAAAGACTATGAATATCATAATTACCATCTTCATTTTAGACAATACCTACCAGTTCAGCAATGGTGAAGTTGAGACTCTTATGCTCAAACTTCCGTTCATACAAATTTAGAAGTCTCTAAAAATGTCTAATTTCTTTCACCTTACCATCTTGGTTTTCAGTTGGACATCCTGTTTACCCTGCTATTCATTTCATTACCAAGCTAAATGTATCCTACTGCTTGTTAGGCAACAGAGTGGCACTCATGTCAGACAACATCTTGCCTTAGCTTTATGATGTCAGCTTGCTAGGCAACAGAGTGGCCTTCCTGTCAGACAACATCTAGCTTTAGCTTTATGATGTCAGAGCAGCTCTGGACCAATTGTCCCAGTGGAAGATGACCACACAGGAGTATGAAATATCAGGAGGTTATGCAGTGGGTTACTATCTGTATTCATGACTACAAGGCAAGTAGGAAGGAGCATGGTCAGTCTTTTATGATCAACACCAAACCAATGTGATCCATATTAGTTCTATCTTGATAGAAATATCATTCAGGCTCAGGCTCCCACTGTAAGGTAGGGAGGACATTCTGATGCTGTGAAAGTCTTTGTAAGACCTGAAGGAATGATTGTGAGGTTTACTTACCATATAAATTGGTAAAATGATGCCGTATGCCGGAAGACTGCCTTTTTTTTTCTTTCTTCAGTCTCGGCAATTCAGAGAAACTCTGTTGTGAAACACTGCCACTGCTGGTCATTCAGTATAACCTGCAGATGGAAAAGTCCACTGTTAGCACATTTACTATAAGCAATACAATTTTTTTTTTGATTTTTATAAAGGGTAAACAGATCAATAATATGGAGTCCATTTTATTGTGAAAATCAAGAGCTCACTAGAAAATCAAATCTCAATGTGTGTTTTTAACCTCCCATACTTCTCTGCATCCCTTGCCTCATTTGCTAACACTCTCTCAAAAATTGTAGCACGTACATTAGGGCATAGATAAAAAGATCTTTTTGCCAGCCAAGTGGCAGCGAACCCTTCACACTTTCTTCGTTTTAGGATATGGTACACCAGTAGCAATTAAGCCAACTCAGAAGTGTAGAGATGAAGGGTTATGCTACAGTTAATGGGAATAATAAAGACTATGAATATCATAATTACCATCTTCATTTTAGACAATTCCTACCAGTTCAGCAATGGTGAAGTTGAGACTCTTATGCTCAAACTTCCGTTCATACAAATTTAGAAGTCTCTAAAAATGTCTAATTTCTTTCATCTTACCATCTTGGTTTTCTGTTGGACATCCTGTTTACCCTGCTATTCATTTCATTACCAAGCTAAATGTATCCTACTGCTTGTTAGGCAACAGAGTGGCACTCATGTCAGACAACATCTTGCCTTAGCTTTATGATGTCAGCTTGCTAGGCAACAGAGTGGCCTTCCTGTCAGACAACATCTAGCTTTAGCTTTATGATGTCAGAGCAGCTCTGGACCAATTGTCCCAGTGGAAGATGACCACACAGGAGTATGAAATATCAGGAGGTTATGCAGTAGGTTACTATCTGTATTCATGACTACAAGGCAAGTAGGAGGGAGCATGGTCAGTCTTTTATGATCAACACCAAACCAATGTGATCCATATTAGTTCTATCTTGATAGAAATATCATTCAAGCTCAGGCTCCCACTGTAAGGTAGGGAGGACATTCTGATGCTGTGAAAGTCTTTGTAAGACCTGAAGGAATGATTGTGAGTTTTACTTACCATATAAATTGGTAAAATGATCCCGTATGCCGGAAGACTGCCTTTTTTTTTCTTTCTTCAGTCTCGGCAATTCAGAGAAACTCTGTTGTGAAACACTGCCACTGCTGGTCATTCAGTATAACCTGCAGATGGAAAAGTCCACTGTTAGCACATTTACTATAAGCAATACAATTTTTTTGTTGATTTTTATAAAGGGTAAACAGATCAATAATATGGAGTCCATTTTATTGTGAAAATCAAGAGCTCACTAGAAAATCAAATCTCAATGTGTGTTTTTAACCTCCCATACTTCTCTGCATCTCTTGCCTCATTTGCTAACACTCTCTCAAAAATTGTAGCACGTACATTAGGGCATAGATAAAAAGATCTTTTTGCCAGCCAAGTGGCAGCGAACCCTTCTCACTTTCTTCGTTTTAGGATATGGTACACCAGTAGCAATTAAGCCAACTCAGAAGTGTAGAGATGAAGGGTTATGCTACAGTTAATGGGAATAATAAAGACTATGAATATCATAATTACCATCTTCATTTGAGACAATACCTACCAGTTCAGCAATGGTGAAGTTGAGACTCTTATGCTCAAACTTCCGTTCATACAAATTTAGAAGTCTCAAAAAATGTCTAATTTCTTTCATCTTACCATCTTGGTTTTCAGTTGGACATCCTGTTTACCCTGCTATTCATTTCATTACCAAGCTAAATGTATCCTACTGCTTGTTAGGCAACAGAGTGGCCCTCATGTCAGACGACATCTTGCCTTAGCTTTATGAGGTCAGCTTGCTAGGCAACAGAGTGGCCTTCCTGTCAGACAACATCTAGCTTTAGATTTATGATGTCAGAGCAGCTCTGGACCAATTGTCCCAGTGGAAGATGACCACACAGGAGTATGAAATATCAGGAGGTTATGCAGTAGGTTACTATCTGTATTCATGACTACAAGGCAAGTAGGAGGGAGCATGGTCAGTCTTTTATGATCAACACCAAACCAATGTGATCCATATTAGTTATATCTTGATAGAAATATCATTCAGGCTCAGGCTCCCACTGTAAGGTAGGGAGGACATTCTGATGCTGTGAAAGTCTTTGTAAGACCTGAAGGAATGATTGTGAGTTTTACTTACCATATAAATTGGTAAAATGATGCCGTATGCCGGAAGACTGCCTTTTTTTTTTCTTTCTTCAGTCTCGGCAATTCAGAGAAACTCTGTTGTGAAACACTGCCACTGCTGGTCATTCAGTATAACCTGCAGATGGAAAAGTCCACTGTTAGCACATTTACTATAAGCAATACAATTTTTTTTTGATTTTTGTAAAGGGTAAACAGATCAATAATATGGAGTCCATTTTATTGTGAAAATCAAGAGCTCACTAGAAAATCAAATCTCAATGTGTGTTTTTAACCTCCCATACTTCTCTGCATCCCTTGCCTCATTTGCTAACACTCTCTCAAAAATTGTAGCACGAACATTAGGGCATAGATAAAAAGATCTTTTTGCCAGCCAAGTGGCAGCGAACCCTTCTCACTTTCTTCGTTTTAGGATATGGTACACCAGTAGCAATTAAGCCAACTCAGAAGTGTAGAGATGAAGGGTTATGCTACAGTTAATGGGAATAATAAAGATTATGAATATCATAATTACCATCTTCATTTTAGACAATTCCTACCAGTTCAGCAATGGTGAAGTTGAGACTCTTATGCTCAAACTTCCGTTCATACAAATTTAGAAGTCTCTAAAAATGTCTAATTTCTTTCACCTTACCATCTTGGTTTTCAGTTGGACATCCTGTTTACCCTGCTATTCATTTCATTACCAAGCTAAATGTATCCTACTGCTTGTTAGGCAACAGAGTGGCCCTCATGTCAGACAACATCTTGCCTTAGCTTTATGATGTCAGCTTGCTAGGCAACAGAGTGGCCTTCCTGTCAGACAACATCTAGCTTTAGCTTTATGATGTCAGAGCAGCTCTGGACCAATTGTCCCAGTGGAAGATGACCACACAGGAGTATGAAATATCAGGAGGTTATGCAGTAGGTTACTATCTGTATTCATGACTACAAGGCAAGTAGGAGGGAGCATGGTCAGTCTTTTATGATCAACACCAAACCAATGTGATCCATATTAGTTCTATCTTGATAGAAATATCATTCAGGCTCAGGCTCCCACTGTAAGGTAGGGAGGACATTCTGATGCTGTGAAAGTCTTTGTAAGACCTGAAGGAATGATTGTGAGCTTTACTTACCATATAAATTGGTAAAATGATGCCGTATGCCGGAAGACTGCCTTTTTTTTTTCTTTCTTCAGTCTTGGCAATTCAGAGAAACTCTGTTGTGAAACACTGCCACTGCTGGTCATTCAGTATAACCTGCAGATGGAAAAGTCCACTGTTAGCACATTTACTATAAGCAATACAATTTTTTTTTGATTTTTATAAAGGGTAAACAGATCAATAATATGGAGTCCATTTTATTGTGAAAATCAAGAGCTCACTAGAAAATCAAATCTCAATGTGTGTTTTTAACCTCCCATACTTCTCTGCATCCCTTGCCTCATTTGCTAACACTCTCTCAAAAATTGTAGCACGTACATTAGGGCATAGATAAAAAGATCTTTTTGCCAGCCAAGTGGCAGCGAACCCTTCTCACTTTCGTCGTTTCAGGATATGGTACACCAGTAGCAATTAAGCCAACTCAGAAGTGTAGAGATGAAGGGTTATGCTACAGGTAATGGGAATAATAAAGACTATGAATATCATAATTACCATCTTCATTTTAGACAATTCCTACCAGTTCAGCAATGGTGAAGTTGAGACTCTTATGCTCAAACTTCCGTTCATACAAATTTAGAAGTCTCTAAAAATGTCTAATTTCTTTCACCTTACCATCTTGGTTTTCAGTTGGACATCCTGTTTACCCTGCTATTCATTTCATTACCAAGCCAAATGTATCCTACTGCTTGTTAGGCAACAGAGTGGCCCTCATGTCAGACAACATCTTGCCTTAGCTTTATGATGTCAGCTTGCTAGGCAACAGAGTGGCCTTCCTGTCAGACAACATCTAGCTTTAGCTTTATGATGTCAGAGCAGCTCTGGACCAATTGTCCCAGTGGAAGATGACCACACAGGAGTATGAAATAGCAGGAGGTTATGCAGTGGGTTACTATCTGTATTCATGACTACAAGGCAAGTAGGAAGGAGCATGGTCAGTCTTTTATGATCAACACCAAACCAATGTGATCCATATTAGTTCTATCTTGATAGAAAGATCATTCAAGCTCAGGCTCCCACTGTAAGGTAGGGAGGACATTCTGATGCTGTGAAAGTCTTTGTAAGACCTGAAGGAATGATTGTGAGTTTTACTTACCATATAAATTGGTAAAATGATGCCGTATGCCGGAAGACTGCCTTTTTTTTTCTTTCTTCAGTCTCGGCAATTCAGAGAAACTCTGTTGTGAAACACTGCCACTGCTGGTCATTCAGTATAACCTGCAGATGGAAAAGTCCACTGTTAGCACATTTACTATAAGCAATACAATTTTTTTTTGATTTTTATAAAGGGTAAACCGATCAATAATATGGAGTCCATTTTATTGTGAAAATCAAGAGCTCACTAGAAAATCAAATCTCAATGTGTGTTTTTAACCTCCCATACTTCTCTGCATCCCTTGCCTCATTTGCTAACACTCTCTCAACAATTGTAGCACGTACATTAGAGCATAGATAAAAAGATCTTTTTGCCAGCCAAGTGGCAGCAAACCCTTCTAACTTTCTTCGTTTTAGGATATGGTACACCAGTAGCAATTAAGCCAACTCAGAAGTGTAGAGATGTAGGGTTATGCTACAGTTAATGGGAATAATAAAGACTATGAATATCATAATTACCATCTTCATTTTAGACAATTCCTACCAGTTCAACAATGGTGAAGTTGACTCTTATGCTCAAACTTCCGTTCATACAAATTTAGAAGTCTCTAAAAATGTCTAATTTCTTTCATCTTACCATCTTGGTTTTCAGTTGGACATCCTGTTTACCCTGCTATTCATTTCATTACCAAGCTAAATGTATCCTACTGCTTGTTAGGCAACAGAGTGGCCCTCATGTCAGACAACATCTTGCCTTAGCTTTATGATGTCAGCTTGCTAGGCAACAGAGTGGCCTTCCTGTCAGACAACATCTAGCTTTAGCTTTATGATGTCAGAGCAGCTCTGGACCAATTGTCCCAGTGGAAGATGACCACACAGGAGTATGAAATATCAGGAGGTTATGCAGTAGGTTACTATCTGTATTCATGACTACAAGGCAAGTAGGAGGGAGCATGGTCAGTCTTTTATGATTAACACCACACCAATGTGATCCATATTAGTTCCATCTTGATAGAAATATCATTCAGGCTCCTGCTCCCACTGTAAGGTAGGGAGGACATTCTGATGCTGTGAAAGTCTTTGTAAGACCTGAAGGAATGATTGTGAGTTTTACTTACCATATAAATTGGTAAAATGATGCCGTATGCCGGAAGACTGCCTTTTTTTTTTCTTTCTTCAGTCTCGGCAATTCAGAGAAACTCTGTTGTGAAACACTGCCACTGCTGGTCATTCAGTATAACCTGCAGATGGAAAAGTACACTGTTAGCACATTTACTATAAGCAATACAACTTTTTTTTTATTTTTATAAAGGGTGTAGGAGAGTAGGGTCTGCAATCCTATGATCACCCAGATTTTTTGCTTTTGCTTCATTGGTTTACGACTTTCTCCGGCTGTGGGCCTGCCAATCAGGCCCACAGCCTAGCTGTTCTCTCTCGAAATTAACACACCTGTACGTTAGGTGCATCCACTAATTGGAACTGGGCCGCCTTGTCAGTCCCTGTCTCAGCATACCACAGGTATCCAGGGCATCGGTGTACCCAGGGCCTACCAGGGGCTGAAGCATGTATTATGCCACCCCTGGAATGGCCGCCCAAATCTGACACAACTGGCTGCACGACAGCTGGGGCCACGTGGTGTAATCACCCGTTGCTGTAGGTGTAGTATTCCTACACCTAAACCCTAAAATGGACACATGGATTCCTATCAGTCACTCCTATAGCAGGCCTTATCAATCCTGAAGGCAGAGTGCAGGGGATCATGTGGGACGGTGCTCTGGCGCGAGCTGAGCCCGTCGACGGCTTGCGGAACCAAGTCCTAATAGCCGTTCCATGGTGACGCGGGCCAACTACTTTTAATGCAATTGCTAACTTTGGCCTCACCTCACCTATACATGTCGAGTAAGGTGTCATACGAATGGGAATACGAACCCCTCGCCAGTCCTGGTGACGGGGTTAGCATTCCCCCCCTTTTAGAGGGACACGACATGGAAGTAACCTTGAACCCCGGTTAAAGTTGACTCAAGCCTCAGCATCACAAAATGGATGCTGCCACCAGACACAAGTCTGACCTCCCGCTGCTGGGGGACCTTCCAGCAAGGGGAGCTTGGACAAAGGGTTTCCTGTCGAGGGCGGTGTTAGCACCGTCCCAGACAGGGTTTGTGTATCCCAGGTAGGCAGGGCTGAAAGGAAGGTGATTGCAAGTGGCACCCCGGTGCTCACTGTGCATAGCCCGGCTCAAACCAGTTTCGGGGGCACACCAGCCCCTGAGCTGGCGCTTAGCCGGACAAAGGTTAGGGGTGTAACCACCCCCCTCCTGGCTCCACCCATAGGTAGAACCTAGTCACGGGCCAGCCCCTTTTCTTAGAATAAAGGTAGGAGCGAGTCCCCTTCCCAAATTGGATAATCAGATAATCGGATAACTCCGAATCACGAACCACTTTCCACGAAAGGAACTCTTGACTATTTCTGAAGACTCTCCCTTGTGGCTAAGGAGTAGCCACCCTGCACCAGCAGGCACCACCTAAGCGCTTGCGGTTTGCTGTAAGTCTCTCCTACGGATCAAGACTGCCCAGCTCGACGAGACCCGAGTACCCTGCCATCTCTGACCTTTTACCTACCTCATCAGCCCAGCTGAGAGACGTAGGTGTGACGAGACCTGCGGGACCGGCTATCTTCAGAACCTGCACGACGCTTATCTAGCACGCCCACCGAGGGACCCTCGAGTGAGTGCACCTAGGGTTTGAGAAGCCCTAAACCCTGAGCAGCTCCAGCATCGAAGTCTGCCTCCCCAGCATCCCCGAGATCTGCGTGGGGGCCCTTCCGCTCCTTGTTGTTCACCGCATTGTTCGACCACTTGCCGACCGGCTTGTGGCCCTCTTCACGACGCACCACGATTGTTTCATCACTAGTCTGGTTGCTCCAGACTGGCTCTTGCTCCCCTTCAACAGAGGAGTACCACGGACCCTCCTGGTCCACTCCCGACGCCATCTTGACTCCCCCGCTTGGGTTGCCCCTGCCAAGATCCGCTGCCCCTGCCTGGGCCCAGCATCATCGACAGCAGACACCTTCGTGGGACAGCTCGCCCTCCATCCTGGTCGCCGCCGCGCCTCCTGGCCCGAGGAACAGCCGAGTCCGACGTCACCCACTCACCTGGTCGAGGTGACTTCAGCCGGTACCCTCCTGGTACCCACACGATCGCCGGCTAGCGGTTGAGAACTGAGTCCCCTCTGCTTTCAGGTTTCCTTCATCACCGATCCAGGCGTGGATCGCTCTGAACATCGTCACTGGTCGCCTGCCAGCAACTGCTTCTTTCAGGCTCCTGAGACTACACGAGGACTCCCGACATCTTGCCGAACTTCACGCAGCCGCAGCCTCCGGGCTAGGTAACTCGAGCATCTCGGTGCTCCATCGCAGGTTCGCTCTACAAGTGTCCAGTTCCTTTTTCGTTTAGTCCCACTGATCGGATCACTCCGGAATCAGTACCTCCAGACTCTAACCATTCGCATTTTCACTGTTAGTGTAGATGGTTTCTCGTGCCCCTCGGGCATTTGTGTAAATTGTGCAACTGAAGTCTTTTCCTAAGAGTTTTGTAGTGTGCTTAGCTCCCTGACTCATAAGGAGCCAGGGTAGTCTTGTTATAAATAAATATCCTTTTATTTTCATAACAACTTGTGTGGTGTCCTTTCACTTGGTGTTCAAGGGGTATATGTGATGGTAAACAGCTGGCTTAACACGCCCTCTAGAGTTTAGCCTAAAGACTGCTCGTATCCACGCTACTAGGATAGCTGGTCTAAAAGGTTGACTTACAACCAATCATCAATAAGGGTCGTTTGGAATGATACACAGTGATCACTAGAATAGTGAGCACTACATATCAGGCCAACTTCTCACATTGGTGAGCAGCGGTTGGGATTTGAGCTTGCTGTTGTTTTACCACACATGTATCCTAAGAATATCGCAGTGAAAGATCACATAAGTACCCAGGTACATATAACTTAACTTAGAATACTCCGAGTTCTACTGAACCGGCTGTTGTAGTGTAACAGGGCTTAGCACACCCTGACTACAACTCTTAGCAAGGGATCAGTAGGTAAACCCATAGTGTAGGTAGGTGCAACACTTACACCTCACTAGAAAAGCATGTCGATCCACGGAGAGTCTTCGCAGACTCCCTTAGTGGTCAGTGACCCTCCACAGGTCGTGTCACGATATGCAACTCTTAGCTTCAAGGAGATGCGACAACTGTGTGCCTCCAGGAAGCTAAACCAGGGTTCTAACCCTACCATCGCAATTCTGATAGGTCTCTTAGAGGCGTACGATGCTAGGAGGTCCTCTAACACAGGTCCCCCCAGTGCAGATGGGAACATGCCGCCCTTAGAGGGAACCCTCGGTGACCCAGACCTCGACCTCCGCACAGAGGACGAGGACGAGTTGTCGGGAGACGAGGCAGACAAAGGTCCAGTGGTAGTCGGCAGGCTTACAAGGACCAACTTAAGCAGGCATGAGAATGGAGCTGGGGGAGCCCCGGGCCCACGCTCAAGCAGGCTTAACCTTGGGAACGGACGAGCTAGGTCTCTCTCCAGAGGCTCTGGCAGATCGGTTCATACACATGTCTCTCAGGCATCTTCTCAGAGAGGAATGACTTCCCCTCAGAGGAGGGAGCATGAAGCGAAGATGCGGGAGGTCAATCTGAGGATCGAGCGGGAAGAACTTGCCCTCGCCAAAGAAAGACTTGCCTTGGCCCGAGAGCAGAAATTAAGTGGGTTAGATCCCGCTGGTGGCAGCATTCTCAATAGAGAGAAAGACAGGGGTATAGACACTAGACACCTGAGTAAAATAGTGCCCCCCTTTAAACAAGGGGACGACATCCACAAGTGGATAACTGCCTTGGAGAGGGCCTGCACTGTCCAGTGCGTCCCCCCAAGTCAGTGGGCAGCTATACTGTGGCTTTCCTTTGAAGGTAAAGGAAGGGACAAGCTCCTCACTACAAGAGCTGAGGATGCTAACAACTACCAAGTCCTGAAGAACACACTGATTGATGGGTTCGGCTTAACCACGGAACAGTACCGGGTGCTGTTCCGGGACACCCAGAAAATTCAGTCTCAGGATTGGGCTGACTTTGTCGATTGTGCCACTAAGGCTTTGGAAGGCTGGTTGCTGGGTAGCAAGGTTACTGATTACACAGGATTGTACAATCTTATCATGCGAGAACAGATTTTAAATAACTGTCAGAACCAATTGTTGCATCAGCACCTTGTCGACTCGGATCTGACCTCTCCCCAAGAATTGGGAAAGAAGGCGGACAGATGGGTCAGAACAAGGGTCAAGCAGAACCAGAATCAGAACCAGGGTGGTCAGAAGAAAGCAGACCAAAAGGGTAACAAGAACGAACAAAATGACCAGAAGTCTTCGACAGGTCCCCAACAAACCAAAGAGGGTGGGGGTCAGGCTTCACAGAAGAAGAAGACTCAAGAAGGCCAGTCAAAAAGGTGGTGCCAATACTGTAAAAGTAAGACTCACCGGTTTAGTGAGTGCACCAAGAAAGGAGGGCAAACTCCTACCACTGCAGCCCCTAAGGCACCTGCGCCCCCTAGTACAGTCAGCAGTGGTAGTGCGCCTCCCAAGGCATTAGTTGGGTTAACCTTGGGAACCGAGGGGAGTGACGACTTAGTCGGCACGCTCACTCAGGCCGTCCTTGTCTGTACAGGGGATATGGATATGTCCCCTGATGCCAGTCCCAATACTTTGGGCAAATACAGGCAGACACCTTTGATAAATGGAAGAGTGGCTCAGGCCTACAGGGACACGTGTGCCAGTGTCACCATGGTGACGCCTAACTTCGTGGACCCTGGACAGATCATGCTAGGTACCAGTTACCTAGTGACCAATGCCAGCAACGTCACTACCAATCACAGTATGGCAGTTGTTGATTTCTCCTGGGGGGGGGTAAGTGGCCCGAAAAAGGTTGTGGTTAGTTCAGACCTCCCCGTAGAATGTCTGTTGGGCAATGATTTGGAAACGTCACAATGGTCAGAAGTGGAGCAGAGGACTCACATGGAAATGTTAGGTTTGCCAGCACATGTCCTTGCTGTGACCAGGTCACAGGCCAAAAGATGCCCCACTGAACAGGTGCTGGATCCTGGAAGAACGGACCAGACACCTTCCAAGAAAAGGAGCAGTAAGGGTAAGGCTTCGCCTTCCCCCTTGCCCCAGGTCGTGGATCAAGTCTCCGAGGAGGCTGACCTTAAAGAACTGAGGGAAACTGAGCCGCAAGAGCTTGAACCTGGTCAGGTTGAGTTTCTGGGCTCAGGGGGACCCTCCAGGGAAGACCTGGGGAAGGCACAGTTAGACTGCCCCTCACTTGAACCCCTCAGACAGCAGGCCGCTGCTGAGGCTGCAGGGAACGCCACAGGTACCCACAGAGTGTACTGGGACGATGGACTCCTGTACTCTGAGGCAAGAGACCCCAAACCTGGTGCGACCAGGAGGCTGGTCATCCCCTTGTCTCTGAGAGGTTTCCTTCTCACCTTGGCCCACGAGATTCCCCTTGCAGGTCACTTAGGCCAGAATAAGACTTGGGACAGAATTGTTCCACACTTTCACTGGCCCCACATGTCCGAAGATACGAAGAAGTTTTGCCGCTCCTGTGTCACTTGCCAAGCCAGTGGTAAGTCAGGTGGCACGACAAAGGCCCCCCTCATACCACTACCAGTGGTGGGGGTACCCTTTGAACGAGTGGGGATCGACATTGTCGGACCAATGGAACCCCAGACAGCATCAGGGCACAAGTTTATACTGGTGGTGGTGGACCACGCCACCAGGTATCCTGAAGCTATTCCCCTTAGGACCACTACGGCACCTGTGGTGGCACGGGCCCTACTTGGAGTGTTCTCCAGAGTGGGCTTCCCTAAGGAGGTCGTCTCAGACAGAGGTGCAAACTTCATGTCGGGATATCTGACTGCTATGTGGAAGGAATGTGGTGTCAACTACAAGTTCACCACACCCTATCACCCACAATGCAATGGGCTTGTTGAGAGATTCAACAGGACCCTAAAAGGGATGATTCACGGACTACCTGAAAAGCTTCGGCGGAGATGGGATGTCCTGATACCCTGCCTCTTGTTCGCCTACAGAGAGGTCCCGCAGAAGGGGGTTGGCTACAGCCCTTTCGAGCTTCTGTTCGGACATCCTGTAAGGGGACCCCTTTGTTTGGTAAAGGAAGGATGGGAGAGACCTCTCAGAAAGCCGGCATCAAACATTGTGGACTATGTGCTCGGTCTCCGCTCGCGGATGGCGGAGTACATGGAAAAGGCGTCTAAAAACCTGGAGGCGAGCCAAGAATTACAGAAAGCTTGGCACGACCAAAAGGCTGTCCTGACTGTGTACCAGCCTGGACAGAAGGTGTGGGTGCTGGAGCCAGTGGCCCCAGCAGCACTCAAAGACAAATGGTCTGGGCCCCACACGATCATTGAGCAAAAGGGAGAGGTCACCTACTTGGTAGAC
The DNA here is from genome assembly GCF_964204655.1 of Triturus cristatus. Classification (NCBI taxonomy): domain Eukaryota; kingdom Metazoa; phylum Chordata; class Amphibia; order Caudata; family Salamandridae; genus Triturus; species Triturus cristatus. The sequence continues at coordinate 511,534,862 of NC_140594.1, forward strand.
CTGGGAACTCCCCGGAGCCCCCACAGGGTGCTCCATGTAAACAGGCTCAAGGCATATGTCGACAGGGAGGGCATGGGCTTGCTCATGGCCACAGATGAGGGACAGGAGGAGGAGAGTGACCCTCTCCCAGACCTGCTCTCTCAGAACCCTGACGATGGATCAGTAGATGGTGTTGTCTTTTGTGGCAGCCTCTCTGGACATCAACAAGAGGATTGTAAACAGGTTCTTCAATCCTTTCGACATATGTTCTCTCTGACACCCAGTCAGACCAAGTGGTGTACCCACGAGGTCGACACTGGGGACAGTCTGCCCGTAAAGAGTAAAATCTATCGGCAACCTGATCATGTCAGAGACTGCATCAAGACAGAGGTGCAGAAAATGTTGGAGCTGGGAGTCATTGAACCCTCGGACAGCCCCTGGGCTAGTCCCGTAGTGCTCGTGCCGAAACCTCACACCCAGGGCGGTAAGAAAGAGATGAGGTTTTGCGTGGACTACAGAGGTCTCAATGCGGTCACTAAGACCGACGCCCACCCGATACCAAGAGCAGACGAACTTATCGACCTTTTGTCCTCGGCCAACTACTTAAGTACGTTTGACCTGACAGCTGGGTATTGGCAAATCAGGTTAGCTGAG